>NW_027248352.1:600000-920000 GCF_041260155.1 Ptychodera flava
AAACATCGGAAATGGCAAGAGAAGTATTTCCATGTTTCAAAACAAAACTGACTTTAAGTCAATATTAAAATTAAATACAGATTTCTTTAAAAAATGAAAATGTTTTTCGTCGTCAGTCAAACTCAAAGTTCATGTTTTTTTCGCTACAACTAGATTTTCTGAGGTGGTAGTGGCTAGGGCGAAAGCAGAGTTGTCAAAGCTTCGTATAAAGGCGCACATAATTTTTCATACCCTTGTTTTGTGAGATGCAAATAATCGTACATGTCGTTGTGGTCGATGGTACCATCAGCCTGGATAAATCCGTTGTCACACTCCACAAACTGTGTGTTCTCAAAAGGTTTTAACATGTTTGGTAGCGCATCATTGATGGCTCGGATCTTCTCCCTCAGTGGATTTGGTTCATGTCCTCTTGGAGGTATTGACTGTGGGTCAGAAACAGAACAATATTTGTTTTGATTATTGCTCTCAATTGGGCTGTACCCTCTAGGAGGTATTGACTGTAGGTCAGAAACAGAACAATATTTGTGTTTGATTCTTGCTCTCAATTGGGCTGTACCCTCTAGGAGGTATTGACTGTAGGTCAGAAACATAACAATATTTGTGTTTGATTCTTGCTCTCAATTGGGCTGTACCCTCTTGGAGGTATTGAGTGTAGGTCAGAAACATAACAACATGTGTTTGAATATTGCTCTAAATTGGGCTGTACCCTCTAGAAGGTATTGACTCCAGGTCTGAAAATGGACATGGCTGGACTTGAATCTTACTCTCAACTGAACGATACCCTTTTGGAAGGTATTAACTTTGTGGTAGCTAAAACAAAAACACAACAGTGAGGTCTTAATTATGGCTATACCCCCTTAGAGCTACTGATCATAGGTCCGATTGACTTACCATGACAAAAATTTGTGCTTGAGGTTGTTTTGTTGACACTGTTTCTACAATAGCCTTGAGGCCTCCTACCACTTGTTCAGCAGTATGCCCATGGTTGTTGGTCCCTGCCAATATCACTATCACCTATCAACAGAATGGAATGTTCCATAATATGCATTTCCGGTATCTCATGGTTCATGTCACCATACAAAATAGACAACGTGCTATCTGATGTAGATTGCAACACAATTGTATGTCGTTTTTAAAAGAAAGTATTTTATAGTGAATATATGTTTGTATACATCATTACATCCTAAGTAAATAAATGCCAATATTGTTTGTATTAATCGTTTCATGTTAAATGAACTTGTACAGGAGAAATGAACCTATACATGAGAAATGGAGAGAGAGCTGGGGCTATAACTTGAGAATTGGAGGAACAACACTTCCACAGCATGAACTGTCTTAAACAATACAATGGCAACTACACATAATACACTATACACTTTGACAGTACAACACACATGATGGAAGATCACCGGTATATACTTTGCATCTTGGGCACACCGATATGTCATCATGATGCATCTGTAAGTCATGTCCCTTACCTTTGGTTTTAGTCATCTAATTCACCATTTTGTAACCTCCATAGTACATGCTGAGTTGCGTCACCACCAATACCAAAGTTTAGACAATGCATTGGAACAAACCATTTGAACCAAACCTACAGGGAGGAAAGGACAAGCTAAATCAGAGAGTACAGTCGAGACAGAAAATGTCACTGTCATGAAACAAACTAACTTTTACAGTACAAAGAAGCAATGACAGTATACAAACTGAATAAGGATAATATAGTAGCAAAGATCAGAGAAATGTTACAGTCACAAGTTAGTATCCGTGGATTGCTACATTTCAAACAGGGGTTACTGCTGTGCAGTACAGTGAGAGCCTTAGATTGAAAGCACTCATGTGACTACTACTGACCAATCAACAACTGCCTCACAAAAACTCTCATGAATAATTACCTCATTTGACCAATCACAAGTGTTTTTCTTTAAATACACTGACTCATGTGACCACTCTTTCTGGCCATACAAAATTTTGATTCATCTATAGGATATCTATCATAGTTAAACTGTAAATCTGTCAGTGACTGTAATAACATCAATTGTGTCAGTTCTGAAATCTTGTTGCTTCTAATCCTTGCTTTGTTTCTCTATAGTACAGTCCTAGCATCACACATGGTGATCTATCTTTTTAATCTCTTGTCATCACACTCGGTCAAAATCTCATATATTTAGTATTTAATGTATAATCAGGGCTTGAAATTAACTTGTTTTACATGGTTGTCCATTAGGACAACCATTTTCTGAAAATCAGTACTTCCTAAGAACACATCTTGTAGATTTTATCTCACATAGCTGATTAAATTGTGTGACTGCTCTTTCTGAAATTCTGACAAACAAATGAATATCAATAATCATACTTAGCATCATCTCTGGCGCAGAATATAATTATTATGAACATAAAGGCAGCCATGCAACATAGTCACATTGCATCAAGGAAGTTTCAACTTCAAGCCAAAATGTTGTATAAAATTCAGAGTGTAATCAATTTTCTTTTTATGTAGGCTGATGAAACAGAGTTTCATATGGCTTATTTTTATCAGTAAAACTCTTATATGGCTAGCGATTTAATTTATGTCTATATGACTTGCATTATATGTATGTGGCTTAGTATATCTGACTGTCTTTAAAGAACAGGGTCCTTGTGCTTCTCATACACAACATGACAGAGTCAATTCATCAACTTGTCTATGACCATTGTTGATTATGAAATGTTGGTAAAGGTACATCAACTGCCTTTTCACACACAGTATGTAACTCAAGGTACGAACTCATTGCATCTCACGCCAGACATTGACACATTTAGACACTGGTGAAAGTGCTTCTGCCACAAGTTTTATCATGTGAACTACAGCCATCAGTTGTATCAGAGAATCACCAATAAACACACATTAATACTTACATCAGTCTAAGCCATGAGTTGTATCAGAGAATCACCAATGAACACACACTAATACTTACATCAGTCTGAGCCATGAGTTGTATCAGAGAATCACCAATGAACACACACTGATACTTACATCAGTCTGAGCCATGAGTTGTATCAGAGAATCACCAATGAACACACACTAATACTTACATCAGTCTGAGCCATGAGTTGTATCAGAGAATCACCAATGAACACACACTAATACTTACATCAGTCTAAGCCATGAGTTGTATCAGAGAATCACCAATGAACACACACTAATACTTACATCAGTCTGAGCCATGAGTTGTATCAGAGAATCACCAATGAACACACATTAATACTTACATCAGTCTGAGCCATGAGTTGTATCAGAGAATCACCAATGAACACACACTAATACTTACATCAGTCTGAGCCATGAGTTGTATCAGAGAATCACCAATGAACACACACTGATACTTACATCAGTCTGAGCCATGAGTTGTATCAGAGAATCACCAATGAACACACACTAATACTTACATCAGTCTGAGCCATGAGTTGTATCAGAGAAACACCAATGAACACACACTAATACTTACATCAGTCTGAGCCATGAGTTGTATCAGAGAATCACCAATGAACACACACTAATACTTACATCAGTCTGAGCCATGAGTTGTATCAGAAAACACCAATGAACACACACTAATACTTACATCAGTCTGAGCCATGAGTTGTATCAGAGAATCACCAATGAACACACACTAATACTTACATCAGTCTGAGCCATGAGTTGTATCAGAGAATCACCAATGAACACACACTGATACTTACATCAGTCTGAGCCATGAGTTGTATTGATCGGAGAATCACCAATGAACACACACTAATACTTACATCAGTCTGAGCCATGAGTTGTATCAGAGAATCACCAATGAACACACACTAATACTTACATCAGTCTGAGCCATGAGTTGTATCAGAGAATCACCAATGAACAATATATCTGGTTCCTTGTCTTTACTTTCATTAACATAGCGCTTGTGCTGAAAAAAATAATGCAATAATCACGAATTTATTTCAAAATTCTCAAAGGGCCATTTAAAAATATTTGGCCGTGCGTGGAACATGTAACAATATGAACTGACAGGCAAAATTAAAATATCAATCTCAACATTCATGTCTGTGCATTGACTTAGATCACAGACCCTTCCTTCTTATGTTTTTGCTGATGACAAATCTGCAAAAATATACCATGTTCAAAACCCATTTTTTGTAGTTTTGATAATTCAGATACAGCCATCCATATCCTGAGTTTTGTAGAAGCTAAGGTATATCAAATCAAGTATTGGGTTTCCTTTCAACGAAGTTTGATAATAAGCACACTGTAAGCTGTAATGCCTTGAAAGAAAGAATATTATTATAATTTTGTGATTACAGACTCACTATACAGTTCATTGTTTTTCAAGGTATTGCATTTATGAAAGTTTTTGCTTCACAAGTTATACGACATCACCAGATTTGCATTCTTGACAAGCCTATTGACAATATTGTAACCTATGTCTACACTGTGACCTATCTCTACACACTACCACCTCTCCTCAGCAATAGGGGCATGCGGAACGGGGCTGACAAAAAACCTAAATTTTCATCAAATTACTACACCTGTAACAGCTTCGTTGTGGCATAGATAGTGTGATCTGGTGAGAAGGTACAAGGGCAGCAGAAAACAAATTTCACATTGTTTCAATCACGCGTGTTGACCGGCATCTTATTCACGGGTGCATCTTGCTTGGTCAAATTAATAAACACAAATATGTTTTGGATCTGACTTATAAATCTCGGGTCTAGCTATGCAAAGGTATACGTAATGATGATACATCTGAAGACATTTTTGTGAAATCTCTGCGATGGGATGGGTCAAATCTTTCTCGTTAAATCTGGCGATTTTGACAAAATGCCGATTTTCGAAGGATAATTCAACATGCGATCCACTTACAATGCTCATCCATCGGCCATCAAGCTGGACATCTTCAACAGGGACTGGCGTCGCTGCCGGGTTCATGTTGGATATCTTGTCTCCTTCTGTAAAGGCCGTGGGTGGTGAGATCTTGTACGAAAAATATGACAAATCAATCGACTATGATGTCACTACCGACGAGTGAGCAGACGTGAACCTTACTTCCTCGCAGACAGTCACAGCGCTGACCCGGAAGTGGACTACCTCACGATGGTCAAACATTAGGGGTGGATTAGTAGAAGCCACATTACTATTTGAAATATATCAATCAAATACTTTCACGTAAGTTGTATCTGTAATATGAATCACAATATGTTAAACATTATTTCTATGAAATTTTCTTGAAAAACTTGAAGACAAGTAAGTTCTTTTGTAATTTTCACGTAGCTCAGCCCCCATATTTGACATAGAACAGCTCAACTCGAGCTCAAGTCGGTCTGCCACTGGTGGCGCTGTTTCAAACAGGCTGTGTTCGCACAACTTCATTATAGCTTTTCCCACGAACTGAACAGCGTTACCGAGATGGATTGATAGGATGGATACCAGCAGATATTTGGACAGTTTAATGGATTGAAAATAAACCTCTGGCTAGTGAAAATATATTTTTGTAAGTATAATGCATGTTGAGGGGCAGTTTGTATATATAAATTCACGGTGATCTTGTTGTACAACAAGGTGAGGTCCAGCGTTCATGTTCTTGTTCACGTATTAAACCACGCATAAAAAAGTATTGTTCAAATGGCAGTGTCAGTTACATACGAATTTGGCCGAATGGACAGAAAAATGTTTACACAGTTTGAGTAAGGTTTTGTTCCACAATCAAAAATAAATCTTCCTTTGACAAGTAAATAAGTTGATGTCAATGTTTTCATTACTCCATAGAGAAACATATAGACAAGAGTGGCAACACTTGCATGCCTTTTGTTCCATGGTCGTCTCGGTAGACTATTGGCTTTTCATATTAAAATGAACTTCAAAGGTGTTAAACTTTTCTTGAGGCTTTTGTTTGTGGTTGATAATTACGCGAGATTATGCGAAAAATACGACGAGATGGCATCATACTGCCAGTCGCGTAGCAACCATAGTTACTTTGTGAGCTCTCAGGCCAGAAACACTGCTTCACGCCAATCAAAACATAACACGCCAGCAGTTTCATAAACATGTTCTTCCTTGACGCAAGTGTAAAAGACGGTATGACTGACCGTAAACCATTGAGTAAAACCAGACAGTATCGATAAAAGACTTTCAAATTTGGTTCAAATACACTCATTATATATTCATAAAAATATGAGAGGAATTTTTTAAAACGGTAAAACTCATTTTCCTGAAGCTCAAATACTCCTATTTTCGCCAGCACGTCAATTCTGCTCAGCACCACAGGACAACAACAACACAAACTTTGCCGAACATACTTTCGCTTAACAATTGGCGAAAATCCGAAAATTACCGAAGGATTCATGGTCGGCACTCTTCGGAAAAGAGAGGCGAGAGCAACCTGAGGCGAGGCGAACATGGATGGGTTTACGTAACCGCTTCACGCCTTAAACAATACCCGTTGCCACTCTATCTATCTTTCTCTATGATTACTCCAATCTTACTTTATTCAAAAGCAGACAAGACCGGGAGACAAGACAACATATCATGCCTACACTAGAAAGTGTGAAAGAATAACAGCGATTAAACTTTATTTAACATAAAACCTTGCGATGCGACTGTAGGAGCTGAACAATGGCAATACTCATTTCTTCTTGACGTCAAAAGTCAACATTATAAAACCCTACATAGATATTGTTCAACTAGAAATAGGGGTATATAGTTAACGACCGAATGTTTCATGGAACATGTCAAATGATGTTGACAGTGCCTCCTGGTTTAACTTTTGAAATACACTAATTAAAAATAATGGCATGAGCTTTCTCTATGGAAATAGGCTACATTACTTGAGCCTGCACTATTGAAATAAAATAAAGGCTTCATGGGGTACTGTTACGAAACGAACTGCTCATTATCAATTTACTTTAAGAAAAACCGTACGTGAGACAAGATGATTAAAGAAAATTACTCTCAAAACTGCTTATTAAGTAATCGTCGCCTGGCAAATGAAATAGGCGGACATACTACTCCAAATTTAAACCCCAATATTACTGAAAAGAATTCAATGTAATACAAACTGCATGGAATGAATGGTACTTCTTGTTATTCTGTTAAAGATATGAGGTCCAAAATAACCTTTTCACATCATAATCAATCTTCAAATGACACAGGCCAAAACTAACTTGTTATATTTTTACAGTTGAAAAAGAATTGATTTTAATGAAAAACTCGCGAAGTATATTTTGACCTCATAAAAACTGAGAAACAGCTCGTTATATTGATTTTATTTAACATTATGTTGTCTTGTCACACAAGAAGATTTAACCTTGTTTCGATTTCAAATGTATAATGCTACACAAATGCGTTTGAAAACCTTAGTAACGAGCGAGTAATAAATATTATTGTTGTTATAGGTCTCCTTAGTGCCTTTACAGTATAAGCTTATGCCTTTTATGGACTTGTATCTCACGTCTAAAAACGACATCCGGCATCCTATTGAGCATATTACATATTGTAATATTTTCACATAATGTTCTGCCAGAATGAATAAAAATTAAATAAGGTGAACCGATAACAAATTGGTTAGGCCAAGGTACAGCGCCCCCGGGGGGGGGGGGGGGGGAACTGTTCCTGAAACATCGACAATGTATGTTGACTATTCGTGATCGATAGAGGGCGCCTTTTTACAAAACTTGTTGAGACAAAATTTGAACATTTCTCTAGGCACAAAATGTTTAATTTTCTTTTTTTTCTTTTTTTTTTTTGCATTGAAAAAGTTAAACAGACTTTTCAGGGGCGTCGCGTTATATAGGAGAGCATATAGGAGCCAGTCATCCATATCATTCGGGATGGAAGAAGGCCACTGCAGTACATGTCTGCAGGGGAATCTTAATTTTCAGAATAATTTTTTTCACAGGGCAGGGGGAAATTGACAGTTTTTTTCATCACAAGGTAGAGGAGCTTCTGTCTGCAGGGAAATAATAAAATTTTAAGGGGAATTTTTTGTCCACAGCATGGGAAATCGGCAAGTTTTTTTCGCCAAGGGGCTTGGGAGCTTCAAAAATTCACAATGGGGATGGGAAACAGGCAAAAATATGTTGGGAGTGGGTAAAAATGAAGTTTGAGTGCGAGAGGATAAGTCAACAAATTTTCGGTTGGAGGGCTAATTATGAACAGCTAATTAATTACCCTCTGGACTTAAAATTAGTCAGATCACATTACTTGTCATGCGCAATATATCTTATCATAATAAGGACCGCTTTAAAAGTGTATTGTTCGTTGGCTGCACCTGATATTACCAAAACATGGTGAACCCATATCACCCAAATCAAAAACAGGGTGTCCCTCCTGAAAAATTTAACGCTCCTCTATGGAGGACGAATAAACTGACCATGCAGTCCCTATTAAACAAGGTGATGAATTTACATCCAATCTATACCTAATCTATATATAAATGTAATCTATGTATACATTGATTACATTGATTGATTTCCAATGGAACGCACGGCCCAATGCATCGTCATTTTATCACAACTGATCCTGCATGCAAATTTACAATAAATACTTCAACTAGCCAAGATACCTTGGTATTTACAGGGCCGAACGATTGACCAACCAAAGTCCAAACGGCCTGCTTTGACGTATCATGTTACAACACGCCTATGTTGACTTAATAATTGAACGGTAGAGTTCACGAAAACAACTGAAATACTCCACTTTAAGGATGGTGCCTTGCAGCAGCCAGACACCTTACAAAGTCTATTTTACGTGACGTCGTATATTTTATTAAATCTAGTCTTTAACATTTATTGTAGCTGGGAAATATTTGCATTCGCACATACATCTCTTACATCCATCACCCCTATCGTGAAATGTATGATGCCGCTATGTTAAGTATTGTCAAAATGTTTGATAAGCACTGTTAGATTTATAGCTACATTGATCCAGACGGTAAGCCTGCGGTCGTACATTCATTTCAATCTGTTCCAGAGCCTCTACTGCGCCTATGAACTTTGCTGAACAAAGCAGTGAGTCGTGGGTTACCTCGTGCATAGATTTCTGGCACAGGCGTGTTGTTTTCTGGGTAGTTTCTATAAGTGTAGTTTATTCTACGTTTCGACTTTCTCTTCCGTAGGCTACGGAAGAGAACGTCGAAACGTAGAACTACACTTATAGAAACTACCCAGAAAACAACACGCCTGTGATTTCTGGGTATGCGACTACTTCCGACCCGTCACACTAGCAGTGATATCAACGTGGTACGTTACATGAACCAGCCCATGGCTGCTAATAAGGACGAACTTACTCTTCGTCACCGTGACAGAGTATTCATCATCGGCTATTAGTTTGCTGAGGGAGCCCTCGTTTTTTTAGCTACTATAGACTATAGTCTATAGAAGCTATTGGGATGGGTATCCGTCCGGCGTCCGTCGTCAGTCTGTATGTATGTATGTATGTATGTATGTCCGTTTGTGAGGCGTCCGTCCACTCAAATATCTTGAGAACCGCAGTACTTACTGATTTGATATTTGTTGTGTAGATGAAAAATATGATTTTGAGAAACTATTTTTTTAATTTTTTGATATTGTTGAAAATAGGCAAATTAATGCCAAAAAAGGTGTTTTTGGTAAAAAATCTTCTTCTTCATAACCGCTGGTCAGACAGCTTTGTTATTTGGTATACAGGTCCCTAGGGATAACCCAACTTAGATTTGTTCAAATTGTGATGAAATATGCAAATGTGTATTTTTAAGGAATTGTTTTGTCATTTTTGGTCAAAATTTGACTTACATTGTATGGAATTCTTGTACTGTGTATAAACCCTATCAATTCACCCAGAAAAAAATAATTAATATGATTTTAAATAATTAAATATTAGGAAATCATCAAAGCCAAAATAATTTTAGTGTGGAATTATCAGAAAGTTCAACTTTTTTTGACAGTTCATAGTGAAATGCTTACCATCTTGGAGGATTAAAACATGTAAAGGCAACTTTCCTGAATCCCAACTTTGATATATTCTGAACCACCATTTATGTTATCTAAAAGAAATTGCTCATAATAGTTTGTCATGATAGGGTGGTCAAATAAATAGAGATAGAGAAAGTTCTAATTTCCATTTATGGTTGACTTGGTAAGGATAAAATAAGATTACTTTTTGAGGAAAAAAATAGAGTGGTCAATTAAAAGAGTGGTCAAAGTGATAGGGTTTTTATGGTAAAGCTGGGCTGTAAGATTCCTCATGTGCTATTTATAGCAATTATGCAATCTGTGTAAACAGTGCAATGAAAGTGTAACATGATTCCTTATAATGCTTTTGATGACCTTGAACTTCTTAAGTTTCAAACATTTGTCTCTTCAGTTTGCTTTCTCTGAGTACGTACAGTCTCAACTTATTCAACAGAACTTACTTACAATGTTACAGAGAGAGTAATAAGTCTGAAGCCACTCATATGGTGAAATGACTAGCAAACAACCAGTCATTTGAGAAGTTGTAAAACATTTTGGCGATGAACTTTTGCTTACAGCATGGAAGCTGTAAAACTGGACATTAGACTCCCCTGTTGCTACCGAGGTTGTAATGAAGATTACAATTGGCACCCTGTGTTCAAGATTGAGATATATTACCATGCATAACACCAGTCCATATACAACTGTCTTGTCAAGACAACTTATTTGTCACATCTTCAAAGTAACCAAAGGGAAAGATGGTTGTTATTGTAACTTACACACTATTGTCTGTAGACCAAAATTATTTTGCTTGTTATAATTTTTTGCCTTATCATGGTGTCTCTGTACTAGTTTACGAAAAACAGTGCAGCTGATTTCAATTCCCCAAAATACACTAACTGCATGGAATACATGTTTGTATGACACTAACAGCAGTGATCCCATAAAAGAGGGATTGCTTCAATAAACTATTATTGAGTACTGGTTTTTATGTGTAGAAGTGGTATCTTTACTTTACATCACAACAGGGAGCTCCGATGTCCAGTTTTATAGTGACCATGTTATCAGCGAAGTTAATCACCAAACTGCTTACAACTTCATCAAATGACTGGCTGTTTTGCTAGTCATTTTGCCATATCAGTGGCCTCAGACTTATTACTCTCTCTGTAATTTGAAAGTTAAAATGTGCTTGGTTAATAGGATGAAAATACTGATATTAAAAGATAACCAGCTCAAGATTCTTTATATTCTGACAGATATGCTGTTTTTTTATGACGTAAATCTTGATTTAAGCAAGTCTTGTTTACTTTAATTAGAATGTAATTAACTCTCGTTTATTTGCTATTATAGACTAATATAGTCTGATGAAATATGTAAATTTTTATTTTTACAGAATTATTTTCCATTTTTGGTCAGGCCATCCTGAAATGAGCTATCAAAGATATCCACCTTCTTCATCAATACATGTGTCACAAAAGGTTATTCTCTACATAACACAGCAGAGCTCTGTCAACTGTTGAGTCGCTTGTTTTTTTTCAAAACCGCTGGTCAGACAGCTTTAATATTTGGTTTACATGTCCCTAGGATGACCTTAGTGAGATAATTTCATACAGTCAGGAAATACTTAATTTTGTATCCATGTCTATAGTAGCTTCAGGGACTTTGGCCCTATGTTTTTATGTGGACGGGGGTCGGAATAATCTACAAATGTTATGAAAAAGCTACCCTCTTCCAAGTTAAAGTTTGACACCCTTCCCTCTGTATTCATCAATTCTAAAATGTGACACCCCCAAAAGATTTTATTTATTAGCCCTTTGCCCCTGAAGGCCCTGTGTGAAAAAAGTGACCGTTAAAAAGCTTTTGCAAGAAAAAGAGTTACTCTCCCCAATTTCCATGCCCAAAAATCCTCCCCGGAATGTCACAGTTCGTATAATAACATCTTAATTGGCATATAATTTCTCATTTGACTTTTGAATGTTCCAAGAATACTACTACTTCTGCATCATCTGTAGTATTATCTATTATCTGCAAAGTCAAATCGCGCAAATGATCGAAGAAAAGAAAACATTCTATCAAAAACAGGGCGACCCCCTAACAAATCCACCGCCCCTTCAAAGACGAGGAAACTAGCCAGTCCATAACAAAGTAATACATTTACTACAAATCTATACAAGCTAGTTTTCAATGGAGCAACAGCCTTATACGTCGTCATTGCATCAAAACTGGCTTTGTATGTAAATTTACCATTCCCCCAAATATTTCCACGAGCCTAGATACTTTGGTATTTACAGGGCCGAACGAACGACCAACCGTAGTCCATAGGCCTGCTTTAACATATCATATCAGATACAACACACCTATGTTGACTTAATACTGAGGTGGTTGAGTTCGCGAACATAATTGAAACACACAACTTCAGGGTGGTGTCTTGAAGTAGCCAGATGCAGACACGTTTTTTACAAAGTATATTTTACTCTATGTTAGTCGAAAAGTAATGCATATACGTTTAGTGATATGTGCCTTTGTTAAATCTAGTCACCAGCATTTTATTTAACTGGGAAATAACTGCAATCACATCATTCTAACATCCATCTCCCCTATTGTAAAATGCATGAGACCACTGTGTTAGGTGTCGTTAAACTCTTTGATAAGCGTGGACAAATTTATAAATATCCAGACGATAAGCCAGTACTCACACA
The DNA here is from genome assembly GCF_041260155.1 of Ptychodera flava. Taxonomy (NCBI): domain Eukaryota; kingdom Metazoa; phylum Hemichordata; class Enteropneusta; family Ptychoderidae; genus Ptychodera; species Ptychodera flava. The sequence continues at coordinate 612,651 of NW_027248352.1, forward strand.
TCTACTGCGCCTACAAACATTGATTAAGACCCCCCCCCCCCAAAAAAAAAAGATAGTTTCTGGTCACGCGCGTCATTTCAGAGCCCCCGCGTCATGTATTTTCTCTTTATTTTTTGAATTTTTTTTTTTTTTTGGGGGGGGGGATTTACAGTACAACTATTATTGATATCCCTGTTTGCATGTCCAAAAATGCTAAAAGAAAACGGAAGTATTAGGCAACCAGTGATAGAAGACATCCATTGTTGTATCAATGCTGCTAAACCAGCATTGTCAGGAATAAAAAACGCGGCCAAAGCGAAAAAAAGGAAGAAAAAGGAAAACCTCGTCGCCGCATCACTGTTGCTGAATGTCAAGGACCACAAGCAATTTTTGGGCCTAATAGAGCCGAAGGGTACTGCGTTACCTTTGACACGAGTTTCGCCTCCTGATATGCGAATCCTACATTTTGTCTTGTTTGAATATTAACTTTTATTGGCATTTTACCAACAAACCTGCTTCTAAACAACCCAGAACGCTGCACAACTTATTACACTTTTCGTAGCCTGTTCAAAGCATTGATTCATCTTAATTCACCAACCACCATGTCGAGTACACAGCCTCATAGTCGAAGAGCAATCACTGACAGTCGGGAAGGCGCCAGTGCCGATGAATACAGTGACAATGATCGTCAGCAAATGGCTGGTGAAACCGACGCCGCCATTGCAAACGTTCGTGCCGGGTCTCCGTCTGCATTTGCGACGGGTCACCAACCTGGCGATAAGGACACTGAAGTCAAACCGGTTACCAAAGATAGTGGCGAGACGGCTACCACTTCTCCGAGTCCAAGTACATCACGGAGAAAGTCAAGGGAGGCTGGAGAGGAAATAAAGCCAAAGTAAGTGCACTACAATCATGTTCAATAAGGTGAACAAACTTTCAAATCGGTGGCTCTTATCCAAAGTTTGACAATTATAGCTACCAAAGAATGCTTCAGAGTAGACAGAACTCATTTGCCGTACCTGGGGACAACATGGTATTATCGGTGCACACGTGACAGCTAGACTCTAAGATTGATGTCTTTATAGAAGTTCATTCTGATTTATACATTTCCTAAACTTTTTGTAACATGATTAAGGTCTCTTGGTTTCAGACATTTGCTGAACATTACTTTTGGAGACATTATCGCAAAGAGGACACTTTTAGGTACTGACGGAGGTTTCATTGGTTATAGTAAAGAAGAGTAATAGTGTTTTTTATGTGCTTTAGGGTGTAATACTGCCGTTCTGAATTACTGATGGCAGTGTTTTTATCCAATCACAACAAAGTGTCTTTATTTTATCTATCTCCGTAATAATTTAGTATTCCAGTTAATTGGTAGTTGTTTTATGATTTCCAGCCAAATACATAACGAATGGTCGCTATTCATTTCTGTTGCACAGATATGTTTTTGCCACATGAGTAATGTGGTGATTACCAAAACTAGAGCAATAATGGCCTCTTACGGAGGTCATGAACTTTGACGTCAATTTTGCTATTATTACGTAATACCTACCTTTGTTACCTTTCGCCTAGTGACCAATAAGGCAAAAATCATGAACAAAACCTTAAAATGGTAATAATGTTGATGTAACACTGTCAGCGGTTCTGATCATGTCTGATATTCACATGTACAAAGGATGATATCATGAGTTTATATTCTACTTGCATGTAAATAACCACTGTACATAAGAGTTATGTTTTCAAAGACCGAGGAAGAGGGAACAACACCTGGCGATAAGTAACATCCATGTGTAAGAAATAAATCTTTGAAGAAATAAATCTTTGAGGGCTTTGAGCCTCTACTCTGTTTCTGTATCCCGACGTCCTCTTGCTTGCTATACCTCGAAGGGAGACCATGAGCGGTATATGGGGGAGAATCCGGTATTGATTCCGATACAAGGGGAATACTACTCAGGTCATTCACTTTGACGTCTACGTTCCTCTATATCTCTGCTGTCAGTAACGCGGAGCTTACTAGTAACTTATAGGCGGATGTGTAGCGCCGTCTGGCGTCTGGCAACTTTGTACATTCAAAGCTCTTTCTTTAAAATGGTGAACAAGTTTCTTTAATAGAGCGAGTGCAGATCCCCGCGATGACATTCATCAGATTTGTTCAAATTGTGACGAAATATGCAAATTTGTATTTTTGGTGCTAATTTTGTTATTTTTATGCAAACATCTTCTTGTCCTTTAGGCCTATGGTTTGCCGACAGCTTTAACATTTGGTATGTGTCACATAGCAGTGTCTTACAACATTACTGCGGAGTATTCTGGCTGATAAAACTTGAAGTACTGCTGGGACTGAACTGAAATGTTTTTGTTTTAGTTGATGTCGTCTCAATCTCAGACAAGGCCCGCCAGCAGTGTGCCCGGTTGGCCTTGGCCCGCGGCCGCTCGGTATCGTACACGAATTATGACATTGAGAAAACTATGTGCATGGAATAAGATTTCCTGCAGAAGTGGTTTGTTATCTTAGCTGACTGTTTCAACACGATGTAAACATTAATTTCCATTCATTATTCATGTCACTGCTTGATACCTGGGATCGTGTACGATGACTTTGATGCATGTTTGACCGTGTAACGTTTACACCAATGGATGTATGTCTCTTCGCAAGTTACACCATTGTAAAGTACCACAGTACAACAAGTACGTGCTTGTCATATACCGTACCATGACGGGCTGTTCTCGGAAAAAATAGAATGGACCCAAGTTTATCATGCAATAACTTACTACTCAAAACACTTTAATATCTTTGAGAGGTGCTCCTGCAAGTTATGTTTCGCTCGTTCATTGGTGTTATTTGAATGAAAACTTAAAACCTGGATGACCCGCGCTACAGCTACGGTCACCTTAGTTCGATGGTGATTCATAGTGCTGTGTCAGTGATCATGGGTAACAATAGAGGCGATTGCTGCCTTTACATAAGCCAAAACTAATACAAAATCCCTGCCAGTGGAGAGACTTTGATTGATTTCGAGAACACTTAGCAGGTACAGCTACCTTAAATCTGCACAATATTATATAGGTCTTTAAAAGATAGCACTTCTTCGTTTTAATCGCCTTCTGTCATTGAGAGTCATTCGTTCACCGATAAATGCAGCTGTCGATCGCCAAACAATACGCATAAGTGCAAGTTGATTAAACGTGCTATTAATGTCAGTTCCAAATTCCAATTTACGTTTCAACTGTAAAAGTACGATGTTTACATTATTATTCATATTGACTGGCATGTAACAAACCATTGCTGTGTATTTGTGGTCAGTCACTTGGTTCAGCTCGACCAATTAAAATGCGACGTACAGGGTATAGTAATAGAATAACATTTATGGGCCTTTTGCAAAGAAATCTGCTTCAAAACAACCAAGAACACTGTAAACTTTATGATATTGCACGCAGCCTGTTCAAAGCATTGATAATCTTAATTCATCAACACCATGTTCAGTTCACAGCCTCAGAATAGAAGAGCAATCACTGACGGCCAGGACTGTGCCAGTGCCGGTGAATACAGTGATCGTGATCGTCAGCAAATTGCAGCTGAAACCGACGCCGCCATTGCGAAGGCTCGTGCCATGCCTCCGTCTGCATTTGCAACGGGTCATCATCCTGACGACAAGGACACTCAAGTCAAACCGGGTACCACAGATAGATGCGAGACAGCTACCACTTCTCCGAGCCCAGGTAGGTCGCGGAGAAAGTCAAGGGAGGCTGGAGAGGGAACAAAGCCAAAGTAAGTACACGACAATCATGTTCGCTAAGATGAACAACATTTCTTACAATATACCAAAGAAAGCTTCAGTGTAGACAGCACTCATTTGCCGTAGGTCTACCAGGGGGCAACATAGTACTATCGATGAGTACGTGACAGATGCAAAGACTGATCTCTTTACACACATTATTATATAATATGATATCATAAACTTTGTGTACCATAATTAAGGTCTCGTAGATTCAGTTGCAACATTCGATGAACATTAGTTCTGAAGACTTGCATTATTGCGAAGAGAACGCCGACGGAGGTTGTATTGGTTATAGCGAAGAATATTAATAGATAGTGTTTGTTATGTGCTTTTGGGGTAATACTGCCGCTCTGAATTATTGGTGGCAGTGTTTTAATCCATTCACAACATCGTGTCTTGAGTTTATCTATCTCCGTAGTAATTTGGCATTCTAGTCGGTAGTTGTGTTTTGACTTCCAGCCGAATATACATCAAATTGTAGTTTCATTTATTCAATTTTCTTTTGCACAAGATATATATTTTTACAATGAACTGTGTAATGTTAAGAGTACCAATGGATTGTTACATTCGTCATTAACTTTGACGTCAACTTTGCTAGTATAGCGTAATATCGAAATTTGCTATCTTTCGCCTGGTGACCAACAAGTCAAGAAATCATAACAGTCATTAACAAAACCATGAAATGATCATGATACTGACGTAGCACTTGTGAGGGGGGGGGGGTCTGATCACGCATGATGTACACATGTACAGAGGATGATACGAAAACCACTATATATCAGATAGTTGTTTACAAAAACCAAGAAGAAGGGACAAAACCTGGCAATCAGTAACACCCATGTATAAGAAAATGGCTAGACCAATTTCATGGATATACGTACCAAAGGGATGACCTTCGTCAAATTTGTTCAAACTGTAATGAAATGTGCAAATGTGTATTTTAGGCTAATTTTGCTATTTTTTCAAAATTGTGATGAAATATGCAGATTTGTCACTTAAGGCATTTGTTTGTCAATTTGGTCAAAACATATTTAAAAATCTGCTCCTTCAAAATTGCTGGCTAGTTAGCTTTGATATTAGATATATAGGTAACTCGAGATGACCTTTTTCAAATGTAACTAAAGTGTGCAGAAATATGCAAATTTGTATCTTTTTGTCATTTTTGCTCGAATTTTTTTCAAAAAACTGCTTTTTGAAATCTTTGATAATTGGTAATCAACTGTTTCTCGTTCTGAATAGTCATCGGAGAAAAGCTACTACACTGAAATATCTGTTGTCCTGACAGGAGTAAATCAAGTAGCTTCTGTTACAATAAGTTGCTTTGAAAATGACGAGAAAATGGCAAAAATATGGGATGCACAAAACATCGTAAGAGGAAAAGGGTTGTCAGTCTCAATGTAAAAACATTTTATTAGGGTGATAAATGCGAAATTATGTTCCCCCATCAAAATGTATCTTGAAGCACTGGGAGTATAATCGAATAAATGCAAAAAATTACCAGTTTTTTTTTGTTTAAACCATTAAACCATTTGGTGAGAGAGTATCAAGGGAATGTATGATTTTAGTTTGACCTCTTGTAGAATTTTGTCAACTCTTGAAAAACAAGTCATTGACAATGACATAGTCCCCACTTGTAATAGGAGTATTAGTCTTGATGGGGCAGGGAAATGTGGTCATTAAGAAGTATCACTGGAGTGTATATGTTGAGCTCTATGGGCACATAGGTCTATGTCGTTGTTCCCAATTTGAAACACATGAGGCATGTCTAAGTTATGGTTCTAAATCGGGAAAAAAGATCAGACCTCTAGCTGTATTGGCCAGCCAAGAAATACATATGTGCATAATAATGAGGTACAAGATGTGACATCTTAAGGTCTAATATCCTATCAGAATTGGAGGGTATAGAACTTGTGGTTACTGAGTTATGCATATATATGTATAATCAAGGTCAAAGGTCATAAGGTCACGTGACATTTTGAAAAAAAAGTGTATTGCTAATTAATCCCTACATGCCAAAAATCAGACCTCTAGCTCTATTCCCTTGCCCAGAATTAGATGTGTGCATGATTAATGAGGTAAAGCGTGTGTTGTCATAAGGTCTCCCATCCTACTAAATACAAAGGACATAGCACTTGTGGTTACTTATTTATTGACATAAACGTATATTTTAGGTAAAAGGTCATCGAGGTCACATGACATTTGGTCAAAAAATTTCTATCCAATAGTTATCCCTATATACCAAAAATCAGACATCCAGCTCTATTGGCTCGCTCAAAATTAGATATGCGCATAATTAATGAGGTACAATATGTGGCGTCATAAGGTGTCCCATCATACCATATATGAAGGGTGTAGCACTTGTGGTTACTGAGTTATGGACAAATATGTATATTTGAGGTCAAAGGTCACCGAGGTCACGTGACATTTTGTCAAAAAAATTGTAGTGCTAAGTTATCCCTATATACCAAAAATCAGACCTCTAGCTCTATTGGCTTGCTCAAAATTAGATATGCGCATAATTAATGAGGTACAATATGTGGCGTCATAAGTGTCCCATCATACCATACATGAAGGTAGTACCACTTGTGGTTACTGAGTTAAGGACAAATATGTATATTTGAGGTCAAAGGTCACCGAGGTCATGTGACATTTTGTCAAAAAAATTGTAGTGCTATGTTTCCCTATATACCAAAAATCAGACCTCTAGCTCTATTGGCTAGCTCAAAATTAGATATGCACATAAGTTAATGAGTTACAATATGTGGCGTCATAAGCTGTCCCATCATACCATATATGAAGGGTGTACCACTTGTGGTTACTGAGTTATGGACAAATATGTATATTTGAGGTCAAAGGTCACCAAGGTCACGTGACATTTTGGAAAAAAAATAGTATTGCTAAGTTATCCCTATATACCAAAAATCAGACCTCTAGCTCTATTGGCTCGCTCAAAATTAGATATGCGCATAATTAATGAGGTACAATATGTGGCGTCATAAGCTGTCCCATCATACCATATATGAAGGGTGTAGCACTTGTGGTTACCGAGTTATGGACATATATATATATATATATTATATATATATATATATAATATATATATATATATATATATATTATATATATATATATATATATATATATATATATATATATATATATATATGAGGTCAAAGGTCACCAAGGTCACGTGACATTTTGTCAAAATATCTGAGATATCTGCGTGAACGGATTGACTTACGGATGGACTCATGGACGGACATGACCCAATCTATAAGCCCCCTGGACTTTATCCGTGGGGACTAAAAACTGTGTCACTGCATCCTTTTTGCAATATGAATACGATGAGAAACTTAAATTTTTATTTTTCTTGGCCTTATACATGGGAGTCTATGGACTGCCTTATACATGGGAGTCTATGGACTGCCTTATACATGGGAGTCTATGGACTGCCTTATACATGGGAGTCAATGGAGGTGAAAACTATAAAGTCCTCTAACACGGCCAAATTTGATCGCATTGTGAAACAAATCGACGTGCATCTGTATGGGTAGGGTAATATCCTTGTGGAAAGTTTGAAAGAAATTGACCCGGGCATGTCTGACATATCTGCGTGAACGGACTTACGCAAGCACGGACATGACCAAACCACAGGGCCTCATAAATGGCTATAAATGGCTATATTACAGCGTTTTTCTTTCTTTTTCAATGTTACAAATAAACCAGCTGAAGAGCACAACACTTGAATGTGTAGCTGTCTTTTGTGTAGCTTGTATTAGCATGTATAGTGCGTCCTTGTCAATGTGACCTTTAGTTCCGTGACCTGTAGCCATGCCTACTTCCTGTCCTCGCTATGCTTACTGTACTATTAGTACAGTAAACACAGCGACGTCTGTACGCATGGCCAGTAGGCATGGCCAGAGGAATTGGCTAGAAGTCACGGAACTAAAGGTCGTATTTACATATGATCACATTCCCCATTGAGGGCGCACTATACATGCCAATACAAGCTACACAAAAGACAGCTACACAAATGTTGTGCTCTTCAGCTGGTTTTTATTTGTAACATTAAAAAAGAAAGAAAAACGCTGTAATATTGACTTAAATAGCCATTTATGAGCCCCTGTGACCAAACCTATAAGTCCACCGGACGGTGTCCGAGGGGACTAAAAACTTCACATAAACTAATGAAATTGAACTGATTGACATTTTTTACGGTCATTCCACTGGAATTGGCTGGTGTTAGTTGAAACGTCAAATAGCTAGAATTTTCTTCAGATTCTTCAGATTATTGTACCATGCATGCCCAAAAGTTTTCAAACCGAGCTTGGTTTGCAGTGATTCCTTGATAGCAGTGTGCGGTCTTGACTCCCGGCAATATTAAGATATATTACAGCAAGTAGCTGTTTGTGTAAATAACAGGGCGGCGCCAAGTTAGTATCATCGTTACCAGTGGGGCAACCTTTCCTAAAATCAGATATGAACTGAAAATGCTCACGTGTTTCATTATATATTGCAGTTATGTGTAAATTTGAACCTTTGCCACATGTTTGAAACTTCATTGAAAGTATTATGATCAAAATAATGAACAATATTCACCACAGATTAATTCTAAAAGGTCATGAAGTATACAAATATGAAATGTTAAGTATACAAATATGAAATGTTAATGAAAATGTTAAAGTTCTTTGACTGCTGTCATTGTATCACCATTTTATATAGCAAGTGTAATTACCTTTGGCCAAGTCCTTCAAGCCATATATGCCGAACTGTGAAAGCTCATTAGATATGCAAATTATAAATTAGCTGACATGAAAATGTGAAATGAATTTCGATATTGTTTTAACCTGGTATAATCATCAATGTTCATAGCATGTTTTGCCAACTTTGATCAAGTGAATCTGAGAGGAAGATCAGTCGAAAATGCAATTAGGAATTGGCTGAAGAAAAATTGCTTAATGACTTTCAATAATGCTGTATCATAGTATCTTTAATGTGTATAGCAAGTTTCATCAACTTTGGTCAGTCAATATATATTCCTAGTTAGCAAAGTTCATTAAATATGTAAATTAGGAATTGGCTGAAGTAAAAATGCTTAACGATTTTTAATATTGTTGTATCATAGTGTCTTTAATAGATGTAGCAAGTTTGGTCTAGGTCAACTTTGGTCTAGTCAATTCAGATATATATCCCTAATTAGGAAAGTTCATTGAATATGAAAATTAGGAATTGGCTGAAGAGAAAATGCTTAATGACTTTCAATAATATTGTATTATGGTGTCTTTAATGTACATAGCAAATTCATCAATTTTGATCTAGTCAATTCAGATATATATCCCTAATTATGAAAATTCCTTTAATATGCAAATTAGGAATAGGCTTAAGTAAAAATGTCTTTTGACTTTCAATAAGTTATATCACAGTATCTTTGATGTATATAGCAAGTTTCAATAACTAAAATCAAGTTAATTCAGATATATATCCCTAATTAGGAAAGTTCATTAAACATGCAAATTCGGAATTGGCTGAAGTAAAAATGCTAAATGATTTTCAGAATGTTGTATCATAGTAGCTTCAATACACGTAGCAAGATTCATCAACAATGGTCCAGTCAATTCAAATATATATCCCTAATTAGTAAAGTTCATTAAATATGCAAATTGGGAAGTGGGTGAAGTTAAAATGCTTAACGACTTTCAATAATGTTAGATCATAGTATCTTCAATATACATACCAAGTTTGGTCAATTTTGATCCAGTCAAATCAGATATATATCCCTGATTAGGAAAGTTCATTGAATATCCAAATTAGCAACTATCTTTCATGTCATCCCTTAATGCTTCCCACTGCTGATATATCTTGGTGTGATCAACATTTGTAGCAAATCTCATCAAATTGTGTGCAGTCATTTTTAATGTATATCCGTTTTTTTAATCATTATTATGCAAATGACAAAAGACAAAGTATGCAAGCCAGACCCACCAAAAACTAATCAGTTCTTGCCATTTGCAAACTTAATCTATGTACCAGATTTGATTTCGATCTGATTAGCCGTCTATGAGATATTGACCGACAGACAGACAGACAGACAGACAGACAGACAGACATCGCTGCGACGTATGCTCAAGTGTGTGAACACGTGAGCAAATGAAAGCTGTATTGCCAAGAATGTGAAATATGTAGAACTTTCTACAAACATTTTGCTGTAAAATATTTTCTATCTGCCAGTATGTGTCAGTATATTTACAACATTTTGTGTAGATACGTTTTCAAAATTTTACAATTTTCAAGTTGTGTTAGTATGTACCGCTACAATATATCTTTACAATTGTTATAATACCAGCCCACCACAGCAACCAGCGTGTTCTTTCCTTCTACCCTGATTCTAATGTTCAAACTTCAACAATGACGAGTTGTCCTGTTTCCTCTCTGCACCTATGCAGATCAGGAAGCATATGGGAAATAAGGCATTGATAGTGAGTCGTAGATGGGGCGGTCCAATCCAGGGAGGATTGACTGATTCGGTTCATCTTCTAATCCGTCTACTTCGTGAATTGGGAATATCTGTTTACTGCACTGCCCTCACAGCTACAGAAGCAGAAATCAAGGAGGCGAAAGAATATGGAGTTGAGTTAATAGTGCCGTCACCAATTCCGAAATTCAAGGTCAGATGTGAGAAACCTGATGCTGATTGGCTGTACCGGCACGACGATTACTTTCCAAATTTGGAAGAGTTAGCCAATGTCAGGTTCGTATTCGGATTCGGAATGATAAATTCTGACGCAGCATTTAAAATCGAAAAAGATCTCTTCCCAAGAGCAGCATTCTACTTGATCAATCTGTTTGATAAGGACATCATTACACCGATAGTTGCTGATTGCATGGGCACAGAGCTTCAGCTTCGCCGCGAGAATGTGTCAGAAGAAGGTGAAAAGTCGAAATACGTCTTCTCAGTTGGAGGCAGTATTTTCAAAAAGTACAAAAAGATATATCGCACATCTCCAAACATCAAACACTTCAGATTATCTCCGATAATAGAGGACAATCATTTCAACATTCCTGCCCCAGATTCTGTCGATGACGATGAAGAATTCCAAATTCTGTCCTTGTTTCAAGAACATGACTTGGCAGATCTGAAAAGAAGGCAATAATGTTGTGAAGGCCATGAATTCTCTCGCGGGCTCGTTTTACAAAACCAAGAGACCCTCCCTGAAATGGAAAATTCTCGGGGTACCACAGCGTTGTGAATCTGAGCTTATAAAGCGTATGAATCCACATTCACAGTTAAAAGTCGTAATGGCTCGAATGCCATCTGCTGAATGCCTGAATAAGGAACTTGGCCAAACAAATCTTGTCCTTATACCGCCATCTTCTGTACATTATACCAATCTAACACTTGCAGCAATGTCTGCTGCTGTTCCTGTTCTTGTTCCCGAGAAATCCCAAAGCCATGAGCTGATCAAGGGACATATGCCAACCTACGAAGAAAGCGTCGTAGTAGATATGAGCAATGCCGAGACTTTGCAGGACCGTATCAGTGAATTTCTGTGTAAATACAAGGTTACCTTAAAAGGGCGACGGACATCAAACAAACCATGGAGAGTAAAGTGAAACAGGAGCTGGAGAATATAAGACGATTTCTTCAGAGTGGTAAACGATGATGCTGAGATAGAACATGAAGCTACCTTGAGTGAGAAGCAATCTGTCAGGAAAACAGAAGGTATTGAATCTTTACTTAATAAATTTTCATTCAAACATATATATATAACTAACTTCTGTACTATAACCTGTTCGTCATTGTCATTTGTATTCTTTCGGAAGCTAGTTAATTAATATATAATTGGATTATTAAATAATCTATCTCAATAATATATCTATCTATCTATTCAACCATCCATCTATCCATTTATCTATCTATCTATTTAAACGTATGACGCAGAAAAATATAGAGAAGCACAAGCAAGAACCTCAAGCAATATCAAGAAACGGAAGATTGCAGGAACGTGATCAAGGTACGCTTGATCTTTGTGAACTTGAATCTAATATGCAAATAATGTTCACTTATTAATTATGAGTTCCTAGCACACAAACTAAATCTAAACGAAATATCTTAACATGGATATTGCATTTACTTTCACAAATACAAAAACCTTCTTGTTTTACAAGGCATCCTTTTAAACCTATGTAGGTGACATGAAGGTGAAGGTACGAGTGAGCGAAGTCGTTCCAGAGAATGGAAGAACAGTTGTGGAAGTCGAGAGAGGTTTCTATGAAAGTGAGGAAGTGAAGGAGAAGACTGAAGAAGTTGGTCAGACACTTGATGGGCAGCATGACGAGATGAAAGTCAAGGACGTTGGACATGAAAGTATTTCCTATACAATGTCTTGTCAGTCATTAGATGCACTGGAATACCTACGGGGAGAATACGAGAATGGTAAACTACAGGATCTGATGGAAGATGAGTTCCTGTCTGATGAACTCCTGGATAAAATCGGGGCGTTTTATCTGGCAATTGACGTAACCATAGATTATGACGAGTATTTTCTGTGTAGGAAGGAGCTGATCCAAAAATATGGTAAATAGACTCATCAATTCGTATTTTGATCTCTCTGGAACTGCATGAAGAAGAAATGTTACTGTTTTTCTTGTGAATTCTTTAGGTTTATGTTCGGCTGATATATTCACATGGTATCGAATTTTATTACATATGATACTTGTTTACCGTCACGTGCTACTAGTGCTGGCGTGATTCAGATTGTCAGCATTTGATAAACTTTTCCTTTGTTATCAAAATATTTTGTCACTGTGATATCCAGTGCAATACAATCCTGCCTGAACCGTGCCCCATGATGACTGCTGCAATAAGGTAGAAATGAAATAGATTATTCAAACACGGTTCTGTTGGTCCCCCTCCTGGCATATTTCACTGCCTATACACTTGTACTGCCATCTGTGTATAAATGTACAAATATACATTTTCTTTCTATCCACATACCTTTTATACAATAATAAGTAGGAACACCCGCCCCAGGCAGGTATACACGAGATTTTGGTACAATGTGCGGCATATAGCATGTGCCGCCAGGCAAGTGCTAAATTGAGCTAAGCGCTAGTGCAAGCTAAAAGCTCCAATATGGCAATTCTAAATGCAACCTTCTGATCGTTTACACTACATTTGCAATTATCTCTACGTTTTTAATCATCCAACTAGATTTAACGCCGATTTTTTTTCCTGCTAGCTTAAAGTTTCTGTCTCTGCATTCATCTTCTATGCTAGTTTGCTGGTTAAAGGACCAGGTTTATCACCGGTAAAATAGGTTTTTTACCACGGCCGGCGTGAGCTCTCGTCCAATCATAACGACGCATTGGCGTGACTGACACACTGAGATGATATCATTAATATATAACTCTCTTTATTTTCAAATCCTGTATACTGTGATGTTGTATTCACAGCCTTGTGCTTTTCCTATTTGATTAGGGTTATCTGTAGATAAAAGAGATGCGCATGTGTATACTGTAAAGAAACAACCGATGGAGCCGCAGAAGACTGTAACTGCACCAAAAAGGGTAAACAGAGCCAGAGACCTCCTAAAACATTTTGACAACGAGGGCGATAAGGTGACTGAGAGCCAGATAAATATGCTTGATCAGCTTTTGAAAGAAAAGGAGGAGAAAAGACAGATGGGACACCAACAACTCTTACAGGAATCTGAGCAAGGTACGTTTGAACACCAGAAAGAGGGAGAGCATGTTCGTAAAAATCTGATGGATATCAATCATCCGTTAATATTTCGATACACACAAATGCGCGGATATATGTATGTATGGATGGCTGCATGCATGGGTGGATGCATGGATGTGTGAGGGTGGTGCAGGGATGGATGTGTGTGCGTGGATTGATGGCTGGATGTATCAGTCTGTCTCTCCGCCTATCTGCCTGACTGACTGTCAGTCAGTGTGTCTGTCTGTCTGCTGTAAACTCTTTGAGTTGCAATCTTTCTACAGACCCATCGCGCACGCATGCGTGAACGAGTAGAAACATGATTACAGAGAAAATTCGACAATGTGTTCAAATTTCCTGATCTACTTTTCTATGCATCCTTTTGTGGAACTTTACACAAGCATTTAATACTTTAATGCTTTACTTAGAGAAAATCGTATCATGACGTGTAAATGTATAATCTTATTGTACTATAACTTTCTTGGCTGAGTTGGAAAGTGCTCAAAACTTAAATTTCTTCAATGTAAACAGTAGACGAGCTTAGTCTGTCCTTACCTACGTCGTCGAAGATTCAACAGGACCATGATATCTGGGCAATTGAAGACGAGCACACTGGTAGCATCGAAGTTTTCTCACAAACTGAAATTATGAATGAACTTATCTTTAGCTCTGTGATCTTCGTTAAGCTAGAGTGAATGTCATTTTCATTGATTGTTTCCAAGTTTGTTTCCAAGTACCTCGCATTTTATTCCGAAGACTAATCATCACAGGATCAAAACGTCGGCTGATTCTGCACACTTACGTATACTGATGGCACTGTTGTGTACAACCTTAGCATGGCGCAAAACGTCGGACGGCATCGAAAGATTACTACAGTACTATTTTGTTAGGTGATCACACACGAATACATGTCATTGAATGCCTACCTATCTATCTACTCATCCACCCACCTACTTACCTGCCTGCCTACCTACTCGTACATACATACATACATACATACATACATACATACATACATACATACATACATACATACATACATACATACATACATGTGTGCATGCGTGCGTGCATTCTTTTAATCTTACCATTTTGCTGATTTGTAGATATTGCAACACAATATTCTCACAAAACACAGTTACCGGGTGGCGCTGAAACCACACAGATGACTGACGTGCATGTACTGACTGATGAAGAGATAGAACAGAAGAATGAAGAACTCGAGGCCAAAGTCAACGAACTCATGATAAGTAGTGGGATAGGAAGGTCAAGGTGTAGAGAGAAGGGGCAAGGACGAGACATTGGAAAAGCTTTGGCAATGGAGGGAGCCAGTGTGGAGGAAAGTAAATTAAACCCACTTCTTGGTGAGTTTCTACACGTGAAGGCAGAGACTCGAGAACTTGCTACTAACCATCCTGAACTGGTGATGAAAACGGAGAAATTATCAGCGTATGCAGATCATATTGTTGGTGATGCAGAAATCCCTCAAGAAGCAAAAGAAGTCTATCTGAATATGAGACAAGTTGAGAGAGGTTAGTGTGCTTTATGATTACGCAAGTAAAGTTAAAGCATTGGTCGACTAATTGTTTTGATGTGGAAATCGGTGGCAGACATGGTCACTTGACTGAAATTTGAAAATTTTCCGCCAAAATTTAAACATTGAAAAGGGAAAACATTTCAACTTATACACGCAAAATTTCATTCTGTCTTTCTGCATATTATGAAAGAGCAATTATCACTCATAACAGACATCATGAATAATATAATTTGACCTATCTATTAAATATTTAAAAATGAACGTAAAATGTAAAGGTTTTTGGAAATAACAATGTAATAATTTTGAATTAGTCAGTTGTTATTATATGATCTTTCATACTACTTCATATCTTTTAACGATTTCGTTTGAATAAAGGTTCGTCATAAAGATACAAAATCTCATTATATCCCATATGCGATTTTGGCGGGAAAATATAGATTGTCAGTCACCTGACTTGGTCAAAATCTAAAGATTTGCAAATGTTACATTTATACCTACTGAGTAATATGACGACTTTATTTCTAAAACTTGATCTGAAATGTGATAAGTGTCCAACCCATGCCTTACCATACAAGCGTATTTGCAGTCCCGGTCAACAATTTATGGTAACGACAACCTTTTCTTCCATGTGTCCTTCCCAAGTGAAAATCAAGACTTTGTACCATGAAATATCGAGTAGTATGCATATACTCAGTAATGCCATGGTGACACACTATTGTGTAGTAATTACTTCGAAAATGACACGTGCAGTACTGGTATGATTCCTATTCAAATCAAGACACCGATTTGCACTCACATCTAGGCATGTAATATTGCCTGACTACATGGGTTATGTGCCCGAGAGCAGGTCACAATTTGCTCGACGCCAGGAGAGCAGATTGTGACCTTCTCTCGGGCACATAAACCCATGTATTCAGGTAGTAATATTTTTTATTATATGCCCCTTGGCAGTTAACGCTATAGACATTCTCAGAGAATTTTACCATTATCGACCAGCATCAACGTCAAAATAGCAGTCCGCGCATCGAAATGTCATATCTAGCGTTAAGAGTGTGTACTTTGACGTCCAAAACGTCGAAGGGCTTCACTGGACCGGGTAACGATGGAATGGGTAACTATCCATACATCGTTCACACGGCCCGCTAACTCCCCGGATGTTCCTATTAAAAGGAAGGCTCTGATTAGCACTCACATCGGGCCATGTAATAAATGAAGACACGGAACCTCATTAGTAACAACCTTATGTGTCACCAGAGTATCAATATCGCTGTTCCGTTCTTTCTGATGAAAACTCATCTTTTTTCTCAATTTGCCAAATTGATGATGTCATGTTGAGAGAATTCCACTTTTGGAATCCCAAAATCGTAGGGTAAATACTTGGCTCAGTAAAATAATGCTTTTCAAACGAGAGATACCGAAAATGTCTCATAAGTTCTTGTGCGGTGAAGGGATGATAAAAATGTGATACATTCAAATTATGATGAAATCTACAATTTTGTATTTTGGGCGCAATTTTTGCGATATTTGGTAAAAAAATTGTTTCTGAAAAGTACTCGTCTGATAGTTGTGATATTTGGTATACAGGTTCCTACAGATGAACTAAATATGATATATTAAAATTATGATGAAATCTGCAATTTTGTATTTTGGGGCAATTTTGCCCTCTTTGGTCAAAACATTGCTTCTCAAAAGACTGCTGGTTTCATAACTTTGGTTGACATGTTCTCAGGGATGATGTTAATGTGATATGTTCACAATTATAATGAATCTTCCATGGTATATTTTTGCAGCTATTTTGACATTTTCTGTCAGGCTAATCTGAAATGAGCTTTTAAAGATTTCCACCTTCTTCGTCGACACATGTGTCACAAATAGTTATTCTCTACATAACACAGCGGGCCTGTATCGGCCTTTAGGTCACTTGTTTAACTCACTGACGATATCGGTGATACTTTCAAATCGGCAAACCAGCAAATTATTCCACTAAAGATCCAAGTAATTCAGGTAGACTATTCCAGATCATCAGACTTGTGCTCGCGATGCATTTGTGTTGTGGAAGGACTCTGGTGGCCCACGTCAAAGTACAATGTTTTATCTTGTGAGGAAAAACTCGCGCACACTTTAAGTATGTGATAAAGGTAAAAACAGTGAGGCATAAATGAGAGCCGATGCCTTAACGGATAGACTGTATAATGATAAAGTAAAACTAATCTGGAAAAGTGTAAATGCAAAATTGAGGTCACCGTGCAAATTTTGGCAAGTTCAAAATGGCCGCCATCCCTGTGTTAGCTCCATGGAGAAAATTCAAATTTTGGATTTTCGAAAAATATAATACGATAAAAAAATTTTCTTACGCCAAGAGCTTGAAATGAACCCCCACAATTAATAGATCAGAAGAGAGTTGTAAAAGTTTGAGAGTCCAAATATCTGTCCCTGAGGCGCATTCTGCCTAAAGCTAGCAGATGAATGACGTTGAACACCAAGGAAATTATGAATTCGTGATCATTGTTGAATGTTTTGCGAGATGAATGGTGTTGTTTTCTATTGGCAGTCTTGTTGTCTCAGTCATTCGAGATTGCAAAGGGGTATTTAACAAGTCACAAAATACTTTTCTGGATCCTCTATACAGAGACTAAATGCGAGTAGCCAGACATTTCACTCTTGCATCGTATATGAAACTAGGCGACTATATGTAAGTAATACATGTCCTGTAAAAGTAGAATTGTACAGTATGTATTTTCACAATTTGGTATAGTGTATCTACTGGCGAGGTAATTCGAAGACAGTATGTATGCATCTGCGCCCCCTGTGCGTAGAAGTAAGATTACTGATGGAGGACAAGGTGGACTCGGATTGTAGAAAGGTACAAAAACAACAGCCAGTGTTTAGCGATGAAGTGTGTATGTAGTAGGCTATAATTATTCGGAACAAGTCCACTATTGAGACTGCACAATACATCGAGGCAGAGGAATTATGCACACTGAAGAAAAAACACGTAGTCGGAGTACTTGGGAAGTTTTGGAGAGCGAGTTACCCTGCTTACATAAACATATTTGTGAAATTTTAAATTATAATGAAGTCTTTTGGTGACACTTTCATGCACTTTTCATGAAGATTCAAAATTATGTTGAACACAAAAAGGATTTTCCAGCATTACCTTGTAAATAGTGACAAGTGACCATCGCGTTTTGAAAAAAAAGGTTATTTTAGAAGCTTTTTAAACGTTTTCACCACAAATTGTTCAAGGCTTGCCAAGAATCCAAACACAGCTCCTGCAAATGTATATGCTACAAAAGTGCTTAGGGTTGCTAAATTTTCAAAATCTGTGTGATACGTCTACTCAAACTCGGGGTATGGTTATTCATTTTGAAATTCAGTTTCTATTTGGAAAATGATTGGTGTATCTTGCAATCCGATATGCTTTGAAAGGCAAAAATAAAGGTAGTAAAAGATAGTTCGTCTGTTTGAAGGCAAATGCTTCTTCCCTTGTCTATCCCTTCCGTAATTGCATTGCTAATATTATGGTTAAAGTTTTTTTGAAATTGAAAGAGTAAAGTTCAAGAAGCATTCAATATTGAGATGGGTGCAGGAACTTTTGTAGACAAGTCATGATAGTTGTAAAGAATAACAATGGACAACAGATATCTGGTGCAGAGCTGTATGGACAGGCTGAATTGAATATTCCATTTAAGTTTTCCGTATCAAAGGAAGAAAACTGTAGCAGAAGCACAGCAAATACATAATACTACACATTGTGTCATGTAAAACAACACGAGAGGTATGGGATGAAATATGAATCAGAACAGGGTACACTGGTGTAATAATGTAATTGAATAAAAAGTTCTGAAAATGGGGTACTTAAAGGGTGCATCAAAAAACAAACAGAAAAAGGTCGGTGCATTTATTTACTTCATGCCTGCTTGTCATCTTTTCATTTTTCCTGACATCCTCGGCTGGAACCTCTTGGAATCTCAAAATCTTCAAGTCCCCTGATGACATCAAATTGTCCAACCTGAACAGCAATACTAGTCATTTGTAGGCACTCATACAAACATCAGCAGAGCATACTAACAGACAATCACATTATCGTCTGTTTGTTGTGGTATACACTCTGGGTTTGGATACAAGTAAATGAGGAATGCAAAAAGGTGTCATGGTGAACCAACACAAAATGCAATTTGGACACTGAGGGCGCTGTTCTGCCAACCTTTGGCACTGCAAGGGTTCTTAATTTGCTAACAGAGAAGAAAACTGTCGTGCAATGTTTCTTTTTCTTTATTTGTCAGGAAAAATTGCTTGTGAAGTTGATGGAAGGTTGTGAAAGTTTATTTTAAAAGCAAAATTGAGGTAATCAGATTAGGACTTCTGTTCAAAGAAACAAGAATAGTGACACCAACACCAGAGACGATATTACAACACTTCAATATATCATGATTAAATATTGATAATTTTATCAAAAATTTTGTTGAATGATCAAAATTGGACATAGAGCTCAGCTTGAAAGACAGCATAGATCTACCAAATTTCATACTTCAAATAAAAATAATCAGGGAGCTTATACAGTATACACACAGATACAGGGCATCTGGCCATAATTAACAATGACCTAAATGTACCGTACTTACAGACATGGGTACTAAATATTTCCTTGCTTACGCTTGCTTGACTATGATTAGTATTTTCATCAAATCACCTCACTTGTTCCAATTGTAAAATTACTTATAGCCTTGTTAGTTGTATCTTTTGATGCAGGTAAGTTACCAATACTTTTGTTCTTTTTGTAAAATAAGATTTTGTTGTTCTGCTCCCAGAGTCATGTTGCATTCCAGGTTTGTGTTATACCTTGTCAACACAGTTTATGTATGTGTACGGTATAGTGTCCAAAGTTACCACTGATGGATGACTTGTAAAACTTTTAGTATGAATACCAGTAGAACTAATTTATCAACAGTAACATTCCATAATATACATTATGCATTGTGCTTGTAAGGCTAATACAGGTACTTCATATTAATTTAGGGAGAAGGAGAAAAATGGGTACCTATTCTCAAGAACAAATAAATTATCAAAAGTTACAGATACTATCCATTTAATTGTTGCATATTATATTATAGCTTTGCCAATAGCAGTGAATTTTGTGATGTCATCGCTCCCAGATTATTACTGATAATGTATCTGACTATCCAGCATTATGGCCCCAGATGTTTTCTACATCTACAAATTCACTGGCATTGCCAAAACTATAAACTAATAGCAATAATGTACCCCCTCCTGACCCACAATGTACCGGTGCTTTGCGAATATTTTCCTTTCTGTAATCTTTGCCATGCCAACAGGGTTACCAAATGCTGAAAATCTAAAAATAATTTTCTTCACTTGTCACAATAGCTTTTGTGGAAAATTACATTTTCACGCTCTTTGTTATCATGAGGATTGAAATCAAATTGAATTGAATACAGTTCCCATAGAGACAAAATCAATTTATATTTAAAAATTAATTTCTCTTATTAAAGGATTTGTCAAGTGGCACCTGACGTCTTTTTAATCCATCATCTCTATACTGTAATACATTGCAATATAAGCCTGGAAATTCTACATAATAAGTATGAAGGATACAAACAGCTATTGCATGATCTATGATTTGAGGAATATTCATATCTGAACATTTCCTTATATTTTAGCACAAATTTAAATGCCAGTGAGTTTCAAACTGTGTATTATAAAACCAACATTCACCAGTGATTCCTCCGAGTTAGTGCATCACTACAAATTTTGGTGACAACCATGTTTTCTGACATCCCTGCTTTGCTTTTCTGTAAAAATCAAGCATTCTACACCTCTTAATTTGCTAAAATTTCTCCTGTCTCTTTCTCTATCACTGTACCATGCCCTGGAAATATACCGGTAAGAAATTGATCAATAAAAGACAATAAACTAATTTACAGTCCACTCTAGAACACATCATTTCATATTTTCCATTATCTGTT
Source organism: Ptychodera flava (assembly GCF_041260155.1). Lineage (NCBI taxonomy): Eukaryota > Metazoa > Hemichordata > Enteropneusta > Ptychoderidae > Ptychodera > Ptychodera flava. The sequence continues at coordinate 633,654 of NW_027248352.1, forward strand.
CTCTGGTTCTACTTCCCTGTTTCAAAGCTGAGTCATACGGCTAGGGGGACAAAAAGTATCCTTTCTCAGATTTTTGATAAGCCAACAGAAACTAAGGACATCAGCTGTAATTCCAGACTTACCTTGGTTTGTTGCAAGACTGGATCAGAAACATCGTGAGAAGAATTATAGATGAAAGATAGTTTAGACCCAAACTCTAGAAATGATATGCAGTCTACAGCTAAGGTTTAGAAAATACTGTGAACTTGAATATGAATAAATTACAAATTACTTTGCTTTGAAAAATCTTCTAATATCTTCTAATAATCTTCTAATCTTATAATATAGTTTCATCCAGATTGCTGTTCCTTATGTGTAAGTCTTTCATTGTGGACATGAGACAGTAGCATTGCTATAAGAAATATATACATGTCATTCTCTGATACCAACAGTGAGCATTCAAATGAGAAATAATTCCATTAAACACAAATTCAGCTTGCATAATATCAACCTTGGTTCCAATATCATTATGGTCTCATTCCGGTGTGTACCATCGAAGACATACTGTTATGTGGGGCTCCAATTTTCACGTGTGGACGTGACATAGAATTGGACATTAATTCAGCAGTTAAAATGTAGAACTTGATCAGGTTAACAATGGGTTTGTATGCCTACATGGTTATAAGCGGATTTACTATATCCATTCAGAATTGAGTGCCACTTCCACATACTCCTTACAAAACCCTGGAGTGTACTTGTCAGAGTTTTTCATGCAACCATCACCAAGTAGACATTTCATACATTGTGAATGTTGGAGGGGAGGCTGACAGTTGTTGTAGGGAGTCAAGGCATCCAAAATTTGCAAACCTGATCCCATCACTCCACAATATTTCCTGTCTGTACTGCTTATACCTACATCAACAATTTAGATGATCACTTTGATAGTTGGCGTGAGCATTGCCTTTCCTTGTTTGGCTGCACTTGCTACAGCTAGATCTCACAATGTGTTTTTTCACTGAAACTATAAATGTGTGCTTTGGGACAAGATTAATGACGTCTTTCAACTCAGACTTTGAGAGCCTGAAGTTTACCATTTGTTTTCTGTACTGTTTACTGCTTATACGCATGAATAAATTTGTTGAACATTTTTGAGCGACATGCAGATATTATATAATGCGAAAACAAGGATCAATCCAATATATCTCTACATCTTGACCCTTTGAGCGCCTAAGTCAGATATACCCCAGTCCATTTTTTTCAAAATATTGATAAGGCTGTAGCAAATTAATGGTGATGTCCATTTAGTCCAAAATTATCAAAAATTACAGAAAAATTAATATAATTTGGTAAAATGTTGCACTAAATTTTTGGTGGGAAAAATGATTGATTTACAGGTACATGTAAAATTGCAAGAATATATCATTCTGATATTGTTATTCCCATGAAAAATTCACACAGACTCAGTATGAGAAGCCATTTTGAATAATTTACACAGAAATTGGTGTCACACTGCTACCTTTCAAGATGAATAGCAACATTATCTCTTTGTCCACAAAAGAACCTGCAAGAAGATGCTGACTCAATGCATTCGAGAAATATAGCTTCATATATCTCCATTTTTTGGGTCAGGAGCCCCCCTCTCCTTCTTACAATCTAAAAATCATCTTATTCAAGTCCATAATTATTTCATTGAACTCTGAAGGCTGAAATCTGTCGCAAAACAGTGTGACCTGCACAAAACCAAAGGGTAGGGTGTATTTCTTCACAACATGTCTGAAAAGCTAATATGGAAACACAAGTTTTGCACATCATATTTCTTGTCTACTCACTGCTACATACAACATATGTAAGTGTGAAATTAATGACAAAACTTTTAGTTTTGTGAAGCCATTTAGGTGACTGTGCTAAAGAAAAAATTCTGTCATTTTCATTAAAGGTGCACATGTTGTAGGTAGCAGTGAGAGCAGTGGACGAGAAATATGAGGCTAAAAAGAAGTCTTTCATCCTACTTTTTGAGATACATTATCTAGAATTATATCATACCAGTATATTGATAGCGCAAATACAGTGATCTGATTGGTTGAGACATGAAAAGAACTGTGATATATTGGTTATATATCACGGTTGGCATACGCTGAGCTCTCAGCTTGAGCAAAAATCTGTTTTTGACGTTCCATGCCAGAATTTCAATATGCTGTTATGATATAATAGCAATAAATCACACCCAGCGACGGAAGACCATATCGATTTTGACCAGTTCACTACATATGCACTCGCTATCGCTAGTGCATATGTCATGAACTGGTCAAAATCTCGTGGTATACCGTCGCTGGGTGTACTTTATTGCTTAAATATGCCATAGAGTGTAATTCTGTGCAGTTCACTGTATGACTACTTTCAGCCCTAAAGACATGTATGGAGCTGAAAAACACTGGGACAATGGTACTACCTGCAGATAGAGCTCAAAAAACATTCCTTTACAGCATGCAAATGTCTTTTACACTATGTAAAGTGAAGAAAAATGTGTGCTTTGCTGACCGTGCAATAAAGGTACACAATGTTATATTTATCAAAAGTGCAAAGATAAACTGCTGAGTCAGCATATGTTGCTGGTTCTTTCATACACTAAGATATCTTGCTATCATCTTGGAATCTAGCATGGTTATACCACTCTTTGTATATATTTCTCAAAATGACTTCTTATTCCAAGTTGTTTGTGAAAGTTTCAAGAAAATGGCAATATTACAAGGATGTTTTCTTCCATTTCTACATACACTGACCGATGGAATAGTCTAATACCAACAAATAGTCACCTACCTAAATGATATAAATTGAATCACTTTGTTCTGTCTGTCTGTAAAATTAAAACCAGTTACCAGGGTACCAGATGTAAGTTGTGAACTTCATCCTATATACACCTGAAGAAGACTTTACCACATCAGCCATAGTAGAAATCATTGCTTGTCTGACTCGCAGGTGCCTTCAATGTTGAAATATGCCGGTAGATACAAACATACTCCCTAAAATGTTGAATTGTACTGCACCTTGCCATGGGTCCAGTACTTTTCCTGTGTAGCCTTATTTGCATATTGGGGAGGATGAATTTGTTGGCCATCTGAGATCTGATGCCCAACTCACTGTCCTGTTTGTAAAATCTAATCAGAATCTTCTTGAGAATTAGATGACAAAACGTCTCATTTGAATGAAGGATAGTCCAGACCTAAACTAAAGAAATGATATACAGATAATATAAAGGAATGAAATATAATACTCCAATTACTCCCGTGAAAAGTCTGAAAATAAACATGAAAACAAAAAACAAGTGACTGCATGACATACCAGTATTGAGAATTTAAACAGTGTTGACAAATCATCGTAACCACACTGTAATAAATTTCAAAATAAAAGCAACAGCTAATGATTGGATACAAATGTCATGGGCAGACCAAACTATGCAATGTTGCCACTTTGCTCAAGAGTTTCAGTTCTGATAGGCACTGACCATGTGTAACATGGCTATATGAGACTGTTTATTGAATTAAGGTAGTATACGCCAGCGAAAGTCAAACACTTAAACTTCTGCTCAAACTTTTCTCAAGGAATCTTTCAACCATTCTCTTTCAAAATCAAGAAAAATACCGTCAAGGACACTATGTGCTCACATTCGGTTTGAATTGGTCCATTCGAGAAATATTTAAACCAGGAAAAACAAGAATGACAAAAGCAAATAAGGTCTCCAACTTAGGTACTGGAGGTCATCTTTAGGAACATGCATATCAACTTCTATAGCAATGGAGAAGCAGATCCTAAATACATAAGCAAATGTCAACAACAAAAAACAGAGAAGGTTTGATTAAAAGAAAAGGTGGGAGTGGGTAAAAAATGCACAAGGGATCTGGTAAAAAAGTAATGCTACATCATCAATCTTCTAGACCCTACCCCCTCCTGAATATCAAATGTTCCACCCCTTGGTATTACATAAGACCAAATGACAGGAAGTACATTTACAACCTTGGAGATTTTTTAATTAATGCCATGAGTGTTATCATTCTAATGTAAACAGCACTTAAGGTAGTAACAGATAGTGAAATGCCTTCCACTGTGGGCGGTGATTACAACATCTGGAAATATCCTGGATCCAAATTTCTCATCAGTTCTTGTAGTCTTACATAGAAAAGTTGCAAAAATTGGTCCAAAATGAAAAAAATCACCTTAGCTTTGTTTTCTGGATCAAATTTTCCTACAAATTGGTACCAAATATGACAAAATTATGTTCACAGCCTTCAAAATTGTCTCACAACATATCCTGGGTTGGTGTAGGTCATTTAAGGTCACAAACTGAGAAAATTACCTAAAATATACAAATTTTGGGGTTTACCAACACTTTGAGCAGAAAATTTATCTAATAACATCTTTCGGGACTTTATACCAAATTACAAAGCTATCAAACAAGGGACTTTATACAAAATTACAAAGCTATCAAACAAGTAATTTTGAGATAAAGTTTTCTTGACCAAAAATGACAATATTGTCTTAAAAATACAAATTTTTATATTTCAGGACAATTTCAACATATCTAACTATTGTCATCTCTGTACGTCTGTGTACCAAATATGAAAGCTGTCTGTCCAGGGGTTTTAAAAAGGAAATACTGTTTAAGATTTTTTGACCAAAAATGACAAAATTGCTCAAAAATAGTAATTTTCCCAATTTTGTCATAATTTCAACAAATTAGAAGAGTAACACCCTTGCAAAGAGACAACCAAAATTGAGAGCGATTGGGCAGGTGGTTTCAGAGAAGAAGAATTTTTACTGAAAATGAGAAAAATCACCAAAAAATAGCGTCAATGACACTGTAGCTCCCATCCTGGACTATTTAGTGTTTGTTCTCTGGTCAGATATTTGAACATGTGTGAAAGGGATAAAGTGCATGAAGTGAAAATACTTAAATGAAATGTACTGGAGACAGTGAAATATGTTTAATGTAATTATTCAGAATATAAAATGGAAAAATACAGAATTAGATATATCGAATACTGTGATACAACCATTAACTCAAACAAGTCATTTACAATGACATAGTCCCCACTTGTAATAGGAGTATTAGTCTGATGGGGCAGGAAAATGTGGTCATTAAGAAGTATCACTGGAGTGTATATGTTGAGATCTATGGGCACATAGGTCTATGTCGTTGTTCCAAATTTGAAACACATGAGGCATGTCTAAGTTATGGTTCTAAATTGGGAAAAAAGATCAGACCTCTAGCAGTATTGGCCGGCCAAGAAATACATATGCGCATTATAAATGAGGTACAAGATGTGACATCTTAAGGTCTAATATCCTATCAAAATTGGAGGGTATAGAACTTGTGGTTACTGAAATATGCATATATATGTATAATCAAGGTCAAAGGTCATCGAGGTCACATGACATTTTGAAAAAAAAAATTATATTGCTAATTAATCCCTATATGCCAAAAAATCAGATCTCTAGCTCTATTCGCTTGCCCAGAATTAGATGTGTACATAATTAATGAGGTAAAGCGTGTGTTGTCATAAGGTCTCCCATCCTACTAAATACAAAGGACATAGCACTTGTGGTTACTTATTTATTGACATAAACATATATTTTAGGTAAAAGGTCATCGAGGTCACATGACATGTGGTCGAAAAATTTCTCTCCTATAGTTATCCCTATATACCAAAAATCAGACCTCTAGCTCTATTGGCTCGCTCAGAATGAGATATGCGCATAATTATTGAGGTACAGTATGTGGCGTCATAAGGTGTCCAATTATACCAAACATGAAGGGTGTAGCACTTGTGGTTACCGAGTTATGGACAAATATGTATATTTGAGGTCAAAGGTCATTGAGGTCACGTGACATTTTGTCAAAAAAATTGTATAGCTATGTTATCCCTATATACCAAAAATCAGACTTCTAGCTCTATTGGCTCACTCAAAATTACATATGCGCATAATTAATCAGGTACAATATGTGGCGTCATAAGGTGTCCCATCATACCATACTTGTAGGGTGTAGCACTTGTGGTTACTGAGTTATGGACAAATATGTATAGTTGAGGTCAAAGGTCATTGAGGTCACGTGACATTTTGTCAAAAAAATTGTATAGCTATGTTATCCCTATATACCAAAAATCAGACCTCTAGCTCTATTGGCTCGCTCAAAATTAGATATGCGCATAATTAATGAGGTACAATATGTGGCGTCATAAGGTGTCCCATCATACCATACATGAAGGCTGTAGCACTTGTGGTTACTGAGTTATGGACAAATATGTATATTTGAGGTCAAAGGTCACCGAGGTCACGTGACATTTTGTCAAAAAATTGTATAGCTATGTTATCCCTATATACCAAAAATCAGACCTCTAGCTCTATTGGCTCGCTCAAAATTAGATATGTGCATAATTGATGAGGTACAATATATGGCGTCATAAGGTGTCCCATCATACCATACATGAAGGCTGTAGCACTTGTGGTTACTGAGTTATGGACAAATATGTATATTTGAGGTCAAAGGTCACCGAGGTCAAGTGACATTTTGTCAAAAAAATTGTATTGCTAAATATCCCTATATACCAAAAATCAGACCTCTAGCTCTATTGGCTCGCTCAAAATTAGATATGTGCATAATTAATGAGGTACAATATGTGGTGTCACAAGCTGTCCCATCATACCATATATGAAGGGTGGTAGCACTTGTGGTTACTGAGTTATGGACAAATATGTATATTTGAGATCAAAGGTCATCAAGGTCACATGACATTTTGTCAAAATATCCGAGATATCTGCGTGAACGGATGGACTCACGGTATGGACGAACAGACGGACATGACCCAATCTATAAGCTCACTGGACTTCATCCGTGGGGACTAAAAATTGTGTCACTGCATCCTTTTTGCAATATGAATACAATGAGAAACTAAATTTTTATTTTTCGTGGCCTTATACATGGGAGTCTATGGAGATCTGCCTTATACATGGGAGTCTATGGACGTGTAAACTAAAAATATGCAAATTTCACCACGATTTGCCCAAATTTGGGAAAGGTCACTCCTATGCACTTCCATACCAAGTTTCAAATCAATCGGACTTGTGGTTTCAGAGCAGGAGATTTTTTGACCAAAATGGGAGAAAATTACAAAAAAATTCATGAAAAATAGCAAGTCCAAGATACTGACCCAAGATGTGCACAATCATTTCATGTCAGCCCAAAGTACTTACATGCTAATTTTTCATGTAATCTGCTCAGTGGTTATTGAGTTTTTCAATTTGACTGTTTTTACATTTTTTCACTTAATTTGCATATTTTTGGCAATGACAACTTCATTTGAACAAAATCTCATCTACAGCCCATCATCCATGTACACACCAAATATCAAGATGAAATGTACAGCGGTTTTGGAGTTTTTGATGTTGACATACAGACATACAGACATACAGACATACAGACATACAGACATACAGACATACAGACATACAGACATACATACAGACAGACATTTCCCTAGCCTATAAGAATAGCTTCCATTGCCATATATACATATGGCTATGGGAGCTAAAAATTCAGCAAAAATACAAAATTTGAGATATCTTCACAATATTCATAAAATACCGTCAATGACGCTGTACCTTCTCTAATGTGTGGCCAGGTCAGGTAATTGGTTGTTGGCATGGAGTTGTTGGTAAATAGTTGATGATGTAGGGGCATGAGGTGGGATATTGACCCAAAGAACCCAAAGATGATTAAATACATCGATCAAAAAAATTCTAAGCTACAGTATAAACTGCCTAAAGATAGTTCAATGTGGAAAAAAGTTAAACAATTCAGAAATAAGAATTAACAGTCCAAAATAGTAATGACGCACTTCCTTACTGACCTGAGTGCATGTGAAATACACAACCTGGCATCTGTAAATTAAATGTATACCAAGTGATCATTTCCAGTCACTTTTAACTGTTTTTAATGGATTTTCCAAAGAGTCCTGTGGAAATGATGAAAAACGCTTATCTGGTCTTGTGTTTGTATAACCTCATGGCTGATAATTGTCATAGTATTGAAAAAAAATTGAAAGTGAAGAAATTACTGTTTTTAATAGGCATATTTTCCTTGAAATACATGACCGTGTAAAGAATATATGCTAAAAGTGTTTAAGAGTAAATTTCTTTACCAAAAATAATTTAATTTGTGACCAAAGGATTTTTATTCTTTGAGTTTACAAATTCAAACATTGCAATTTGTTCAATCATCTTGTGCAGTGCAAAATTTATAAAATGACTGAAAAACAAAAAAATTGGCAGAATTACAGTCTTTGTGATGTAAAATTATGGGTTGACATCACGATAACTGTTAATCCGTTTGAAGTACTAATATACTATAATTTAAAAAAGAAAAATTCATGCAGAAACGGTAAAATATATTGTCAGCAATGTAGTGTTAATTTTGACTTTACATCAAAATATGCCTTTGCTGGATACCAAATATATAGGGCGAAATATCAGCCATGTTCAGCAAAATCCACACAACAGCATTGATCCTTTTCTAATTTGATTTGATTTGCTTATGTTATCCTTGTATGACAGTCAGTACAATATGGAACTTGAACACAACACAGTGAATAAGTATGCTGTAAATGAAATGGTGTGGCTGCATCCACATGCAGCAATAGGAGTGCCTTTGTCTCTCACCCCTCATTTCCAACCTGTCCCATCCCTGAAAAAATAGTTTGGTCTTATATTTATAATGTTAATAATTTCTGTATTTGTTAAAATGTGCGCATCTCAAAAACTTTTGATCATAAACATTTTCATTGTTTTTTATAGCTGACCAATCAGTTAACCTGTTTATTTGAATATTTGCGCATTTTTCCTCAGTATTTGACATTTTCTGAATACCTTCTTATTCAGTTTGTCATTTTCTAAAAGTTTAAATGCTCCATTGTGTGGTCAAGCTTTCCACAAGCATCAAATGTGGTACTTCATATAGGAGGGTCTGCCTCTAGAGGGCGGGCATCATGAACACTCCTGTGTTTGTTGGTTAATTCCTCCACGTAAACTTCTGATTGTACTGTAAACATTGAACATGGCCGACGTCCGATTTTCCTGTCTAAAACTTTCACTCATTTTCGTTCATATGACTCTGAAACCCAGGAAACGATTGGGAAGAAAGGGTTATCTTGAAATATTGAGGTACTCGCCGATATTTTGCAAAATTAAATGAGAAAAAATGCAAGGAAAATGCCGACAGGCTACACAATGACAGTTTTCAGACTCGGAGGCATATGATCATCTCTGCAGATTATGCAACAGGCCCAGATCACGTGAGGCCATGAGGGGATATCCACGCAACTCAGTACCAAACACTAGCGCTCACAGAGTGAGCAAACACAAAGTGAGTACCCCTAACGTCAGCTCAGTAGTCTGTAATAGATTGTAGTCAACTAAGAAACCTTGGAGAAAGGCTTAACCCTTTGCGACCCAGTGCAGCCTTGTGCAACATTGTTGCAAAGCCCAGCTGAAAATTTGCATACCAGGGTCCCAAAATCCCAAAACTTTTCAGCATTTTGCACTGCACTGCCACTGTACACACATGAAAATAAGTATTGAATACGGTGCATATTTTTATGTTTAACCAAATTATTTCTTTTACAGGCAAGATAGGAATTCCTAGAAGCTGCTGAATAAAATTTTTATAACACTAGAGTTTGAGTTTTTTTGCATGGGTGATGAAATTAGTGTGACAGAAAATGATTAAGTTGAATGTTTGAAAATGAAGTGTTTGAACTTCAAAGTGTGCAAAACAAAATTTTTTCGACCAAAAAAATAAATTATGATGGCAATTTTATCATGGAATAAATTATTTTCAAAGTTTGAGTGCTCACAATGCAAACAGCACACGCTCAATTCTTACCTGAGGCTGGAGGGTAACTCACTCCGCGCGTACTAACTTATGAAAATTACAAAGTCAAAGTGAAATTGATGAAAAGCTCATAAACGTTTATGAAGAAGTCTTGGCTAAAAAATTGCCAGTGTCCGATCAGCTGTTCATTAATATTCTGTTCTGTTCAGGGTGAATAAAAGTCACAACAAGAGATTAGATTTCAAAGCCGTTCGCGTTCACTGCAACATTGTTTACATTTTCGCGGGACACCGGAAGTCGCTCAACGTCGCAAAATTGACGCGTGGTACTGTAAGAAACACTCGCTCTTACACAGATAGACGTTACACTGCTTGCAGCCCCACGTGGTCTCAACTGGATAGCCTTTTGGTGTTTTTTTGCCAGTTTTACTGCATTGACGACAGCATTTCTTCTTCCGTTTGGCGTTCGGAGGAACAGTACCTCACAGCTGTGGTTAGCGATGTTGTCGATGTTGATGCTGTTCTCAAGCTCCGTAACTTGGCTTTGTGGACCCCGCTTTCTACGACTTGTGAAACCACCGATGAGCTGGCTTGAAAGATCGAGTCGATAATCTTTCTGTCTGTACCTTCGGTTGGGATTTGGAGAATGGGCAATGCTGTACAGGATGAAGGCGTTGATTATCATCCGATCGATGAAAAACCAGAACAGGTACTTCCAAAACTTCATGTACTTGTTGTTGATCGGGTAGTACGATGCCATCTGGTCGCTCAAATCTACGCCGCCCATGAAGCTGTTATATTTTCTCACCACTGTTGGTACAAACATCTCCTTTCCCTTTCGCTGAATTTCAACTCCACCGGGATTACAGTTGGTACTCAGCAGTGTTACATCGCGTTTGTCATGCCAGAGTGTCGCTATGATTTCACCACTCTTCCGGTAAACATAGTCGCCTGGTTTCAACTTTGTCGCTGACTTTGATACGGCAGGAGGAAGCCCTTTGCTGTTTTTGCGAACAGTGCTGCAGACGTACGTACGTCTGTTCAACAAGTCAACGGCCAGACGCAGAGAACTAAAAAAGTTGTCATAATAAAGATGATGTCCCATGCCAAAATATCTGCTGGTGAGATCGACAACGACGCTGTAGCCGAGACCGTGTTGAATCTGCTCTCCTTTCCCGGCGTATGGGATCATGTCAAACGTATATCCAGTCCGTGGACATGCAGCCGACCAAATTTTAAATCCCCACTTCACGGGCTTCGCAGGCATATACTGGATCATCGGTGACCGTCCGCTAAATTTGCACATGGCTTCATCGATTGAAATTTCCCGGAAAGGCATGAACTTCATCGGAAATTTAGAACGAACTACGTCAATTATAGGGCGAACTTTGTAAAGTCGATCTCTGCCGGGATCTTGTCGGTCAGGCTCAGCGTACGGATCATTGACGTGCAAATACTGGTTCAGCTTCATAAACCGGTTTCGCGACATGACTTTCGCCACCCCTGGTACATGGAGACGATCATCTGTTGACCAGAAGTCGCGTATCTCGGGTAAAGAGTGGATACCCATTAAGATAATGACACCAAAATACGCCTTCATTTCATTTCTGTCGACCGGACTCCAATCGGCATCAACTTTCTGTAAGCGATCTTGCTTGAACTGCGCGTATTTGTTGGTCTCACGGACAAGGTGATCCAGAAAATCATCTGTCATGAACAGCCGGAAAAAATCCAGCTGATCGCCTGTACAACCAAGATCGTGGAACGGCCCAGACTCATCACCGTTAAAATTAAATAAAGTCACATCATCGGAATTTTCTGACCACTGCAGATCGGCCACATCAATATCGTCAGCGTGAAGATCTTCCAACAGGCGTTCGGCAAGCTCGGTTGGGTCGATGTCGCTTCCATTTTCACGCTGATAGGCTTCCGGGCAATTTCCGTTCTCAGTTGCTGTTCCGTTATTTCTTCTGTGGTGAAGCCTTCAAAATCACTATCGGAATCGGAATCCCCAAAGAAAATGTCCCAAACCCCATCGTTTCGTACTTCCGGGGTCGACATCCGCAGTTCAAAACAAACTTTTAAATGAATATTCACACATGTAAATCTGGCGCCTGTGTTCAGAGATAAGGTCAGGAGGTCGAGGTCGTCTGTCAAGGGGCGGGAAACTAATCGTTTATTCATGAGGGGAGGCGGGAAATGTATTCAATTATTGGTGACGTCGAGATAAGATGTTGTAGAACGTCAGTGATTTATGAGTACTTGTCACGACCAAAAATAACGATGTAATCACTCTGTGTGTAACATAGCAACGTGCAGGCCGTCTCAGGCCTGATTGGGATTTCAATACCGTGTGCGTACGAAGCCGGGTCAGGCCTAATCGGGTATTCTGGACTGTGATTGGCTGGGCCGTTTCAGGCCGTACTGGAGCGCAAAGGGTTAACACTGTGGCTATGCCACTAAGTCCCTTTTGATTTTTGTCATAGCTCAAAATCGTTCCCCCACACCTCAACCTGAGCCATGAACACCCCCACCAGTTTATGATATGACCCATCACAATGGCATGACGTCAACGGATCTTGACAGACGGAAGTCTTGACAGACGGAAGTTCTTGACAGCAGCATATTGGTTTTCAACTCTAATACCTTCTCTGTCTATAAATAGACACGAGAAGGTAAAAACTGTATGAGGTTCACCTAAGGTACTTGCACACAAATTTTCAAAGCAATCAAAAAAGCGGTTCTTGAGTTATTAATTCTTAACCATTTTCACATTTTGTAAGCTCATTTGCATAATTTTGGCAATGCAGACTTCATTTGAACAAAATCCCATCTATAACCCAGGATGCATCAACACACCAAATACAAAGCTGAAACGTGCAGCGGTTTGCGTGTTTTTGATGTTGACGGACATACTGTACGTACATACCGATACATACATACATACATACATACATACACACATACATACAGACGCCATCGACTTCACCCTATACGATAAACTCACATTGGTATAACCAAATGCGAGCTAATAAAAATTGGGGGTCACCACCCAAATTTGGGAACTAGGGCAAATTAACCATGATTTACAGATATTTGAATCTAAAAGCGGCCACCATGGAGAAAAATAAAATTTCGAAAAACAAACACGGTGAAAACTTTTATTACACCAAGAGCCTTAAAATGAGTCCCCACAAGTGGTAGATCAGAATAGAATTTGTAAATTTTGAACGCCTGAATATATGTCCCCGAGGGGCATTCTACCTTAATTTGACATGATTCTGATACATTTGAGTTGTCTCTTATTTTCACACAATACATGTGTAACAACAGAATATTGAATCAGTTGATTAACTCAATGCACAGCTATATTGTTTGCCTCATTGAATATACAACCGTTTACATACACAAGTCTGTATAAATTCCAACTTGTAACTTACCTCTTTCAGGTAACTAAACTTCCATATCTAGTGTTTCATCCAGGATGGCATCAACAGGGGGATTTTCCCTCTTAACCAGAAAATTTAGGGGGATTTCACTAGTTCATGTATTTTACTTGTATCTCTAAGGTGTGACTGGCACCATTTCATGGGGCTGATCTCCCCTTGATAAATTATTAGGGGGTGCCAACGTGTAAACAGAGGGGAAATTGCCCCATCGCCCTGTCTGGATGAAACACTGCATATCATACTTAAAATTTTAAAAAATATACAAAATAAATACATGTATAATGAAAATAAACAAAAGTTCAGAAAATCAAACATTAAAAACAAATAATATGAAATTTAGTATACGGTAGTTCTCTTTTTGGAGGATGTGATGGCCCTGAAAAGGGCCGTTTGGTTTGTGTGTACATTACTGTATGTACACGATACAGCATTTCAGGCTCACTTGAACCCAAAACACATATCCACAGTCACTGTTGCAACAGTACTTGGACAAGGTGAGTGACATCTTGGCTGCATTCTTCACCTGCCTTTGTGTATCTTCATGACCTTTGACACCTTCAGATGCTTCCATTGTGAACCTATGGTAGACTTCATCCAGAGCATCAATTGTGTCACCGAGCCTGATCTTGCCTTCATTTTCTGTATTGACCTAGATAAAAACAAAATCATGTGTAAAAAAATTAATTTCTAAGCCAATATGAAGAGTAACGTAACTGTATGAAACACATACACTAATGACTATACCAAATTCTTCAAATATTCACTGGGTGTATGTTTACAGTATCTATTAGTGACAGCAGTGCTAGTAAGACAGCAGGGCAGACAAAAAATGTTGATGAAAGGCAGAGACAGATACATAAAGTAACAGGGTTGACAAAATAAGGTGACAGAAACACACAGACAGACACAATTGACATTCAAGAATTCTGATGAACCTACGTTAGTGTCTGATGTGTGCCGACATGATACAGAATATGATACATGATTATAAAATCTATGTGATGGGTATCACTGGAAAGAAAGGGAAAAGAAAACTGTCGACGTATTGGGATACGAGAAAATGTTAACAATGCTTTTGGCAAAAAAAGTTGACACTCAGTTTTAGGATCTTGATATACCGATTACATCATCTTGTTTATCCTTTTATAGAAAAAAGCAAAGTCTGTTTCAACTTTGAGTTACTTTGAATAGTTTATAAAAACTAAGTTGTAAAATGTATCTTCTGTTGAGCAAAAAGAAGACTATGAATATTAGCTACAAGGAATCAAAGATTAGAAGACAGTGCAGTATGTGAGACAATATACTTTGTGGAAGTGAACTGGATTCAACTGGAGACCAACTGACGGCAGATAATCTAATTATAAACATCATGTTTATAATTAGATTATCTGCCGTCAGTTTGTCTCAATGAATCCAGTTCACTTCCACAAACCCCAAGTACAATAAATCTAAGTAAACACGAGTAACATGATGAATCATGTCACATACAGTTTTGAGTACTGTATCAGCCAGGCTATAAAATTAGAAAATTTGGGGAAAAAAGATAATTTAAAATGGCAAATACAACATTTATGAACAAAGAAAGTATACAATCAAAATAAACTTGTAGAAGCATATACTGATCCAAAACAGATGATTATGAAATTTAGAATAATTGAATAAGCACTAGAGAATGTTAGAAACAAACTGTTAGCATGGCCAATAAAAAGCAACACAAGACAAACATTATACTAGGAATCAATTATTGAGACTGAAAGCCTCAAGAGCAGTAACTAGACATAATAGTCCTATTTTGAGGAGAAAACAATTTTTCATTTCAAACAAAATATTTTGGTTGGAACTGAAACAAAAAACCAAATAAACGTTAGGGAAACTGATTTTTGGTGATATTCAAGGACATGCTTTGACATGGAAGTTCAAAATGCTACACAAAATTGTTACACAATTAGAAATCACTACCTGATAATTTT
The DNA here is from genome assembly GCF_041260155.1 of Ptychodera flava. Taxonomy (NCBI): domain Eukaryota; kingdom Metazoa; phylum Hemichordata; class Enteropneusta; family Ptychoderidae; genus Ptychodera; species Ptychodera flava. The sequence continues at coordinate 648,934 of NW_027248352.1, forward strand.
CACATTTGAAATTAAAAAATCAAAATGTTACGTAAAATCCCAATCTAGTATGGCCACAACAATATGCAAATGTTCATTACAGTAAATCACAAGAAAACAAAATATCTTTATCATTTGAGAGTATTTAGAAAGAAAGAAGACAATAATGTACAACCCAAATATTCAGTATTACCAGGTTGCAATCAAAGAGAAAGAGAAATGCCGGACACTACAAAGCAGCATGTGATGATTTAGAAAAGGAAAAGGACTGAGAAAACAATAAACAAAGATAGGTTCACATTGTGATACAGTCACTCCACTCTTTAACTTTGAAATGAAATTTAAAATATATATAACTTTGAACAAAACAGAAATATAGCACAAACAACAAATATAAGAAAGGAGAGAAAGTTTCAAGCTTAGATTGTTTACAAATTTGGTCATTTAATTTAGAAAATTCATAAAATGAGACAAAAATGAAATTTGCATTGCAAACAAAATTATAAAAATAAATATGTAAACACTGCAAGACAGACAAAGTCACAGTTTTGAAGTTTACAAAAAACTACCAAAGAAAAAAAAATATGGCAGTGACAGTCTAATAAACAAGTCACCAATGGTTTGTGCTTCAATACAGAAATAGACTTTGAGAGAGATTGTAGGGACACAAAAATCGGGAGTGAGAATTGGCGTCACCAAATAGAAAATACAACACAAATAAACACACAGCAAACAAACAGATACAAAAATACACTGTATGTATCTGTAATTGACATCAAAACACAACAAAACAATTTACAACCTGGTAAAACTCTCTGTAAAACATGCTCTAATCACAGCAATACAATGACTTACCTTGTGGACTGAAAATCACATTTACACCGATAAAATGCTAATATGTTGCCATGGAAATGTGTGAGTTACATCAACATGTACATGTGATTGACATCAAAACACAACAAAACAATTTACAACCTGGTAAAAGTCTCTGTAAAAACATGTACTAATCACCGAAATACATACTTGTAGACTGAAAATCACATTTCCATCAATAAAATGCAAATACGTTGCCATGGAAAAGTGTGAGTTACATCAACATGTAGGTGTGATTGAGGTTGAAAACACAACAAAACAATTTACAGCCTGACAACTCTCTGTGTTAAACATGACCTAATCACTGAAATACAATGACTTACCTTATGGACTGAAAATCACATTTCCATCGATAAAATGCACATACGTTGCCATGGAAACGCGTTAGTTACATAAACATGTAAGGAAGTTGTTCCTTTAAATGTTCCATGTGTTTGTGTAAACAAAGAAAGTTTGCATTCAGTCAAAATTTGTGAGATCAGAAAATGTTTGACTTCATAGAAATTGTAGTTTGCATTTTGACCTTTGACCTTTGTTTTTGTTTTCCCTAGGCTATCCGGTCAAGGGGAGTGTCCTTGAAGTGTTTGGGTCTGGATCAATGCCAGGACAATTTAATCTGGCCAGAGGAATATACATCAAGAAGAACGGTCAATGGGTTATATGTGATTGGAAGAATCATAGAGTTCAGGTATTGATCCAATCCAACTCTGCTGTGATCTCATCTTACAATTCCATGCATTCCAGTCATTTAATCCATGGAATGTCACAGTGGATGAAGACAATGACCAATACTTTATGAGTGACCAAGGGAATGGCCAAGTTGTGGTGAGTTCTGGACAAAGCAAGATTTTAAACTGTTTTGGACGCAAAGAAGGAATTTTACCAACCGGTATCTGCTTGAGTCCTGATGGTTTTATATTCATTGGTGACTACAATGGATATGTGAGAAAATATAATAAATCTGGTGAACACATTGCAAGAACTGAAAAAGGACAAGTCAGTCTTCCCTGGGATCTGATTGTGAATAAGAAATGTATTTTTGTATCAGATGATGGCATTGGCAGGAAATGTGTTCATGTTTTGAATCACCAGATGCAAAGTATAAGAGACATTGGCAAGGGACACTTAGAGGGGCCCTATGGTTTGTGTTTTGATCACCAACAAGATGGCATATATGTTTGTGATTACATTGGGAATAGAGTGGTTCACTTCAATTGTGATGGTGAATTTCTCAGCTATAAAGGTCAAGGTCAGTTAGAGTTCCCCCTTACATTGCACTGTGTAAGGATAATCCATACAGATTAGTTGTAACACAGGAAGATGGCCGTGTTAAACTACTGTACATATAAGCAGACATGACACCACATCATGTCAACTCTGCAGGGATATCTCTAGTGAAAATCTACAAATTTTCTGACAAATTTTACACAACTCATTGCAACTGGCAGGCTGTAAATGTGTATTTTTTGCTGTCAGCTCAATAATTTTTCATATTTACTGCTAATTTTGGATCAAACATGACGTTTTCGTTTTGACGGACTGTTTCATCAAACTGTTCCGTAAAATATGCTATTTTTCACTCTTGATGGAATAACGTCAATAAAGTTATTATCATCATTTATGATTTTTGTACACTTTCTGACAGCAGCCTGTTGCAATGTTTTGTGAAAAATTTGTCAGAATAATTTTTTGACTTTCACAGATGTGTGCATGAGTGTACAGAAACATACATAGAAGCAGACATGACAATATAACATGTCAAGTCTGCAGGTATATTTCTGGTGAAAATCCACAACTTTTCAGACTAATTTTACACAACACGATGCAAACGACAGGCTGAAAACGTTGAATTTTAGCAGTAAAATGTAAAAATTATGGTATTTTTGGTCAATTTTGGATTAGACATTATGCTTTTCCCCTAACATGAACAAAATATTGGGTATTAATAAGGAAATTATTCACAGTTGTACTTTTTTCATGTTTTAGAAAATTATGCAGCAGCAGATTTCACGTCGTTTGATTAGCAATTAACTCTTGCATCAGTGTTGGTAAAACCTTCCCGGAAAACTCGACGATTTTCACTGAAATGTGCGTGCGAAAACATACCTGAACATTTCGATGACTGTTTTGTATTCACAGGTGTCTTGATTGCTCTAGTATAGGTATAGTTTCCGCACTTTTATGGAATTTTCACGACTATCGCGGCAGCGACCTTCTTGACAGGTCGCCATGTTTCAACTGAATGACCACATCAGCCGAATTCAAATGAAATATTTGGTCGCAAGAGGGCGGTATGATCAATATCGCCATCAGAGAATGTTTGGCAGAGCCGGATCTTGCAATCTGAAGGGGCAATTGTACCCGTGGATTCTAATGATGTTACATTGTTGTTGTTGGTTTATTTGTTTTTTTCTCTTTGTATTATAGTAAATAAGTAAAGGTAAAAAGTTTAAGTTACTCACTGCGTCAAGGAATAATACCATTTTACAGCCTAGTATATGTAAACCACTGTGAAGACGGCCAGACGGGGAATTGACACCTTTATAATGTACATAGCAGAGAAGTCTGTTCCTGTGTAGCGGGAACCCGAGCACTGGGCAGTCACAATGAAATATTATTGTATAACATATGTAGAAAATTTGATAATTTGTAAATTATCGTTTTCCAAAATGTTTTGAAAGGGTGGGTGACTTTGAGCGGAAACATTTCAAATGCATTGAAATGCGTTGTAAGAAGAAGCCAACCAGTGTTAAAAGTTATCATATATAAATTGTGAAGTTTCTACGTTAATATTTTTATTGTAAACTAAATGTTCTGTTTATTTTTTGGGTTGAAAGAAATAAAACCACTGGCTTACCATGACTTTCACTTTTTGCCTGAATAAAATTTACTCCCGCCGACGATTTAAAATATTAATTTTCTTGCGTCGAAACACCTTTCAATAGTTCGGGTCGCGAAAAAGGTATATCAAAGGAGATTTTTGCTCTCAGTTTGACTTTTTTCTATTCTTTAATGTATATGTACATGAATGAAGTCCAAAATAAAGTAATAATAAAAAATAAACATTCCTTATAACTTGAGATTAAAAACCAAAACCTTTGGAATAATAGTAGGTAGTTTTATTCAAGTTACAGGCCTGGAGCTGGAGGTACACTCAAAATACCAGTGATAATCAATGTTTCGGATAATCCTAATATTTAAATGTCTTTTATCTCCCTTTCATCATTAGTGAAGACACAGCTTACCATGAGAAAAACTACATGAAACCATAAAGCAAGACAACTTGTAGCCACATTGGTTAACTCTCCAACATGATTTATACGATATCCCACGCCCTCGAGGTACATTGCTGTGAGAAGGGCACATCACATGTCGTATGTACCGCGATTTTAACATCCTATTTCCGCCTCATGTTGACCTCTGACAAAAATAATGTTGATAAAATATGGAAAGATGAAGGTAATCTTTGGTATTATACTGTTCCATTCACCTTTCTGAGCCGAATCATGTATGTTGTAGGAATTGATTTCTCAGACTCCACGTCCTGTACGAATGTTTCCACTTCACTGGCCAGACTGGTAGTTTCAGAGCGAGCCATGTACAGCTGGGAGAGTTAGCACATATTCCCATCAAGTGAAATTTAGCTGAGATTTCATTTTCACGTCATCAAAAAATCACAAAAATTACTCACCCGGTTTGACGGTAATATTAAGTTTTGTGTTACGTCGTTCCCCTGACTGCGGTAATATCATCCTTCAGGATAGATACAGCGCCCCCAACGCCCATACTTGATCTTAGTATAAACCTCCTTCCTTCAAGGTTTGTATAGGAATCCAAAACACCAATCTACAGTCGTACGACTTAGGATATATCATTTAAGATTTTTTTTCGAAAATGGGACTTTTTAAATAAGTAGGCGCATAAAGATTCATATCAGAGATCTACCGTACATTACAAGAGTAAAAATCTTATCAAGAATACAGGCAACTACAGTCCTAATGTCAGAGTAGGCCATGAATTTATTCTTAGCAGAAGAATATTTATTCTTAGCATAAGAATATTCATGATTTATTTTAAAGTTTATTTACACAAGAAAGAAAACACAATTTCCTTGACAAAACTGACAGAGCTGAAACATCTGGCAGATTTTACCTTTTATTTTATTGCTAAAAGAACATATGTATACAGAAAGTGTCTGGACATGAAACCCATAATCCTTAATTAATGTCTTTCATTGACATTTTGAGAGAATATTGATGATATTTCATGACAAATGCTTTGCAGAAATGAATGTTTCTTTGGCTCGTAGAAAGTAAAGGTGGGAGTGTAAAACACTTCACAAAAAATCTCAAATTTACGACTATGATAATTTTTTGTGAATCACCGATAAAAAGGAAAGCATGGCTGAAAGACAATACAAATTAAATTATCTTTAAAAATAGAAGATCAAATCAACATGAATCACTCAGATATGACCTGTATTTGATGTTTTCTTGGAAATGACAATTCTTATAAAAAACTTTCCAATTTAAATTTGAGGATCCATGGATCATGTATCTATATTTTGTTTTAAAGACTCCATTTTTTGAGATTAGCCATTTCTCACATTGTTTTCCAACCTTCTGTAAATACAAAAGGTTGATATTTTTTAACATGCATTCGTTTACAGGGATCATCTTTCGTGCATGATACTGCAGACCCTGAGATAAGTAGGAAACTTCATGCATTTTTATGAATTCTATTGCTGAATGGGCGGTACAGTATACATCAGTATACAATGTGAAAGTGGGTTCTTCTGTATTGATATTAACATATGAATAGGATGCTCCAAAATACAGAGGGGTGGCCCATCCCTATAAATCCCATTGGGGAGAACCCGGGAAACCATTTCGCTACTTCCTTAGAGAAACCACTGTACAGATAAAATTCATCTTTCTTATAACATTATTTCAATTTTCTTTCAAATCTCATCACAAAGGCTCTCACAAAAAATCCATTTGACAGGTAAAAATTGTATTTACAAAAAATATACAACTTACCAACAATGACAAAAGGCCATATCTAGAATGGGCAGAGGTATTATTATCTTGCTGAAAACCCTAAATTGCAAGTACAAATCATACATGAAGTAATTTTCATGAAAAGAGTCCACTAAGTGCAGGTCAACTTTTGAGTTGTAGTCCCACTGTTTCCATGACTACAGAGGTCATAAACTCAAAATCAGGTAAACACAGGGTACAGATATCACTAACATGCAGTGGGTACCAGAAGGTGGAAGGTAAGACTGTACTTTCACATCCATGAAATGATCGTGAAACACAGCAATGTGCATTGGAAGTTTGACAAATAATCCATTGTTACAGAGGTCATTGACTTTGACGTCAATTCTGCATAAAGGTTAATAATCAGGTTCAGGTTATGTGCGATGGCTACAGGTACTGTGAGAAATCTAGCAAGTACATACTGTTTTCGTGTTTATGGTGTTGGCCATTGATACATGTAGGTACCTTGGCACCAAATACGTTATTATCAGGGAGCAGTGTTCCCCCTAAGGCTTATTTGCGCGCAAATTGCGCAGTGTCTCGACTGCTCTCGCAGTAAAAATCATGTTTTGCGCAACTTTAGTCCCAGTCATTTCAATCGGTATTAGTTTTGGAAACAATAACCCAGGGTGAAATGTGCGATCTCAGCATAGATTTTACTTCCGCGTTTCGAGTTAGCGCCCGTTGGCGGCACACTTGCCACCAACGTTCATACTGTACGTTGTGACGTTCCTCGATAAATTAGCATACATGAACGGACTCAGCTGTTAGGCAATCTGGCGCATCTCAAGTTGCACACCCTCTTGAAACCTTAGAGGGAACACTGTCAGGGAGAGACCTTGCATTTCATTTGTATGTAAATAAGGATTGTACAGATTGAATTGTATATAGGTGTCTTTACGAACACCAGCTCAGACGAAGGGACATTTTGAGAGAAGGAACTATCTGGCAATATGTAGCATCCATTTATAAGAAATAAACGGTGTTATCTTTGAAGACTTGGAGTCTCTACGCTGTTTCTGTATCCCAACATCCTCTCGCATGGCGATCAATTCCCAAAGTATATAGATAATTGTCAATGGTAAAACAGTGATGTCAATGACCTCTGTAACACCATATCACCTTTGTATTTCATAATGTCACAATACAGCTTGTCCCATAAGCCTGCACAGAGTTAAATTGGAAATTGTAATTTCAATCAAAATGAGTTCAGTGTTCACAGTAGATAATCTTATATGTCACCAGTGATGATGGCCTCCATCAGGGCTGTCAATGTTTTTCAGAATAGAAGGGTACAAGTGAAAGAACAGGAGGGTACAGCCTTGTGCGGAGCGAAGCGGAGCAAGGCGTGCGCGCAAGCGCACGCGGGGGGAGGCCAGGAGGGGGTTGTCCCCCCTCCTGAAGCTGAAGCTTTTCTAATTATTCATCTTCAATTGGTGGCCTGTGGTGGCACTTTTGAGGGCAATTTACTGTCAAGTTTATTATAACTGAAGTATAAAAAGTAACATGAAATTGAATCTTGTGAAATAAATTATGGAAGACAAACAGAAGTATTACAGAGTTTATATGTTTATTGATTTATTATTTGCCTACAAATTGTGTTGAATTACAACCTGCTTAATAAAGATCATAATCTGAACCATAATCAGAATCACTGGAGTACTCATCTAAGCCCAAGGCTTGTATCGGTATAGCAGTACCAGCTGACAATACCTCAATATTGTGTGATTCTCAGGCTGATGAAACAGTAGCTTCAGCAGAAACCACATCTGCAAAAACTATTTCTTCAGATCACGGTCCCTCCACAAAAGACCGTGTTCAGATGTAGCTTTAGAAACTACACCTGCAGAAACTATTTCTTAAGAAACAACATCTGCAGAAAGTAATTCAATAATTGTAATACGTTCCCATTCAAAAACAGCTAATCGTATTAGAATCTAAAAAAATCTTGTCCCCACTGTAAAACTGATGTCATAACGTCACGACAAAAAATTCCGATCTGCGTCTGGTTGATACTGCTGTAATTTTATTTTGTCTGTTTCAAGACCTCTCCTCAGAGTTACCGGCTATGAATTTCCAGTGTGAAAATTTACAAATGTAATGGGGTAAATACGAGACCATTACCAGAGACAATTTGAGTAGACGCTACGTCATACAAACAATTACAATACTCAAGTTTACATCCACTAATGAAATTGCGTGCCTTCGTTGTCCGTCGGCCTCTCAGTTGACAAGATTGAGAGTATGTTGATTTATTTACGTAGTAAATCCTTGCGCGTGAAAGTTAACGATCAAATATTTTCTCCTGATGACTATCATAGTATCTATTCTGATATCCCTCACAATAGTCAGAGTTTTGTCGAAACCCACGCCTGCCAAGTGGGTAGGCTCACTACATGCATGTTATATCCATATCCAAAACATGGTTTACCGCCGCGCCGCACGTACGTGCATGGATGTAAAAAATAGACGTGCAAGATACCGCGAAAGTATATAGTCAAGCCTTGCTAAATTTTGTGATTGCCCTAAACATTAAAAAATGTTGGTCTTGGTAAATGATTTTGAAGGATCGGAATACCGATATTTGCTTTTGAGGAAAGATTTCGGATGTCGGAAAATATTTATCAAACTTCAATACTCGGGCCTTCGAAACAATCACAGTACACAGCATGTACTACCGTATGAATACATTTCTAGAACGGCGGCTTGGTGCAAACAAATTCAGTGGTAGTCAAAAACTCACTAAAAATTATGTCAATCCCCACAAAGTTTGTTTTGCGTTGAGTAAACGATTCTTACTCATTGTAAAGAGCGTTCACGATCTGCAAACGGGAAAACAAATCAAAAATTCCAGTCGCTAAATACACGTAATGCTATGGCATTTTGCTCAGACGCGGCGTGAAATCTGCATTGCATGCTATACCATTGATGGATTGAAACCCCGATCACTGAAATTCCTCAGGAAAATAAAATGATTTACAAATATTGACATTACTTTTATATCCAGAGCTAGTGTGAGCCTCTCGGGGGTCTTTTTGGACCCATAAATCCAACGAGGCTGTCGACTTTCGTAGCCATATCGATCGTGTACGTCCGAAAACCAATCAGAACACGTAAAGCTTTTTGACAGTACCGATTAAAACCAATCAGAAATCGGCTACCAACGAGCCTTAGGGGCTGCGCCTCTGTAGCACAGCGCAGCCAACGGTAGAATTTGGACAGGAAAGAATTCATAACGTGTGTAAAGATCATTATTGCAGGCCTTGAATAGGGAAAACAGGCGGCGGCAAGACCTGTGTCAGACGGCGATTTGCCGCCGGTGACCGGCCTATAATGACAGCCCTGCTCCCTGGCTATGTGTATGACAGGTCACCGAGTACAACTACCCATGAGCTTAGTACCAGGATGTTGACCCTTAAGACACACACTGCTGTTGATGGTCTCCCTGGCTATGCGTATCGGTAGGTCACTGAGTCACACTTCCCAGTGAACTTGTGCCGGGATGGAGACCCTTGAACCATGTCATGACGTCCGCTATTGATTTTGTTTGGAAATTTCAAAGTTATCACCATGACCGCTAAAAAATCTTGCTCACTGAAGTAAAATATTGAAGTTTGTAGGATATTGTAATGGCAGCTACTATGCCCATATGGAAGGAAAATTTTCAATAAAACTCTATTTGTAAATAACATGTTACATGTATGAAGGTTACTGACCTCAATATGTGAAGTTCACTGAATGGAAATGAAGTCTACAAACATATGCATGTAAATCTCAACAATGCTAATTATTTTTGAACTATCTTAAAATACATAAACTCAGCCTCTTTATCTATCCTATGTAAAACAATTTCATAAAACAATAAGCATCAAGATCAGGTTCACAACATTGAAATACTGGCATATTTTAATTATGGATATCTTTATATATTCTACATACAATCCAGAAATTATGTAGTGTCGGTACATTACAGTATATCCATTAGCAGATGTAGACACAGCAGTGTACTGCGTACTTTGCTCTGACTTAACATGCATGTCAAAATGAATTTAGATAAATAATCATGCATAATTAAAACCTGGAATTACAAGACTACATTATTATTGATGATTTGTTTGCAGCCTGTGAGGGTATGCACTGAGTCATCTAGTATGCTCTACCACAGTGCCAAGTGTTATGATTATTTGCACTACATCAACCCTTCAAAGTTTTTGTCTTTCCTGTTTTAGAATGTAACATTTGAAGTTTGATCCAATGCAAAGAATACCAAGACTTTCTACGGAACAGTTGTAATAATAATAAATGACTTTCACTAGCAATTTTAATCCCAGTTCAATCCTTAGTAATACTACCTCTATATGAAGTAATCGTTTCTGTCACTTTGAAACATTTCTGTCAAATCATCAAATTAATTTAACAGTATTATCGCTATTTCCACGGCAATTGCTATTGTAAATATGCCATAGAGATTTAAAACTTTCTAACAGAAATTCATGTAGAAATGACTATTATAAACTGAACAAAGTAGAAATTGTACATGTGTTACATGTATATACAGTGTTTTTGCTAGGGTTGGGTAATATCGGTATGCAATTTGGGAACGTCGGTAACATTGCTGCTGTCCCAAGTTAATCTGACTGCATCGATATACCAAGGGGGACCCTGGTAAAATGACTGGGGAACACTAGTAACATTTACCTACTTACTGCCCTTCGCAAAAACACTTATATATGAGTCTATGCAGCCTCTCTCTGATATCAGCCTCCACATCAAATATTGTCCTTACGTTGTACAGATCCATACCGCATTCAATATTTACAGGTACGTGTCCTCCACATCCGGGTCTATGGCAGTGTTTTCCAACATTTTGATAATGTTTGGTTGGTGGGATTTCAGGGCCAATATTAAATGCTTATAGGCATGGGCACCGCGGAACGGAAGACAATCGATCAACACTCTGGCCTTGTCATTGCTCGTCTTGGCGCTCTTGATTCTGTCGTAGTCGGCGTAGGTCAAGACTCCCTCCATTAGAAGATACTGCACAACTCCTTGGTTGTCCATGTCAAGGTTTCGGATCAAGGTGTCGCGATGGATGACCAGGCGTTGACATTCGTCCTGACTCGTGTCGCTGTGGTGTTTGATGACCGGCGTGTCCTGGAGAAGTTCCAGGAGGTGTGGATAGTGGTCTTTCAGTGAAAACTTAAAATGTTGGAAAGCGAGAGGTCCTTTGGTTGGCAGGAGATCAAGCAGCTTCCGAACTCTGTTCTCCTGCTCGCGACAAGCGTAAATTTTGTCGCATTCAAATTCCGTCAGGACGATACGATTCAGATAGAGGACTACATGGTCAACGTTCAACTCCTCAATTAACCTTTGGCGATGAATTCGCAACTTTTCTCGGTCACGAGGCTCCATCTCTACTCAGGTAATTGTCTCAATTGGCTCCGAAAGATCTGTAAACAAGTAAAGAAAGTCTGATTATTCAATATTCTGTTTCAATAAAAACAAAATATGAAGTGCAAGGGCAGCTACTCTCTGCAAACTTCTGCTTTCTTTATCTGTCATCACATGGTTCTTTGCAAGACTGTGAGTAGCATGGGGCAAATTTTCTTTTAGTGTTTTTCACTGTACAGATTTTTTATTTCATTTTGACCAATAATCTCTGAAGATCTAATAACAATCTCCCTACATTGTTCTCCTGTTATTAATTATCCAGGGCTGTCAATGTTTTTCAGAATAGAAGGTACAAGTGAAAGAACAGGAGGGTACAGCCTTGTGCGGAGCGAAGCGGAGCAAGGCGTGCGCGCAAGCGCACGCGGGGGGAGGCCAGGAGGGGGTTGTCCCCCCTCCTGAAGCTGAAGCTTTTCTAATTATTCATCTTCAATTGGTGGCCTGTGGTGGCACTTTTGAGGGCAATTTACTGTCAAGTTTATTATAACTGAAGTATAAAAAGTAACATGAAATTGAATCTTGTGAAATAAATTATGGAAGACAAACAGAAGTATTACAGAGTTTATATGTTTATTGATACACCAGGTTATTATTATTATTTGCCTACAAATTGTGTTGAATTACAACCTGCTTAATAAAGATCATAATCTGAACCATAATCAGAATCACTGGAGTACTCATCTAAGCCCAAGGCTTGTATCGGTATAGCAGTACCAGCTGACAATACCTCAATATTGTGTGATTCTCAGGCTGATGAAACAGTAGCTTCAGCAGAAACCACATCTGCAAAAACTATTTCTTCAGATCACGGTCCCTCCACAAAAGACCGTGTTCAGATGTAGCTTTAGAAACTACACCTGCAGAAACTATTTCTTAAGAAACAACATCTGCAGAAAGTAATTCAATAATTGTAATACGTTCCCATTCAAAAACAGCTAATCGTATTAGAATCAAAAAAATCTTGTCCCCACTGTAAAACTGATGTCATAACGTCACGACAAAAAATTCCGATCTGCGTCTGGTTGATACTGCTGTAATTTTATTTTGTCTGTTTCAAGACCTCTCCTCAGAGTTACCGGCTATGAATTTCCAGTGTGAAAATTTACAAATGTAATGGGGTAAATACGAGACCATTACCAGAGACAATTTGAGTAGACGCTACGTCATACAAACAATTACAATACTCAAGTTTACATCCACTAATGAAATTGCGTGCCTTCGTTGTCCGTCGGCCTCTCAGTTGACAAGATTGAGAGTATGTTGATTTATTTACGTAGTAAATCCTTGCGCGTGAAAGTTAACGATCAAATATTTTCTCCTGATGACTATCATAGTATCTATTCTGATATCCCTCACAATAGTCAGAGTTTTGTCGAAACCCACGCCTGCCAAGTGGGTAGGCTCACTACATGCATGTTATATCCATATCCAAAACATGGTTTACCGCCGCGCCGCACGTACGTGCATGGATGTAAAAAAAGACGTGCAAGACGTGCAAGATACGCGAAAGTATATAGTCAAGCCTTGCTAAATTTTGTGATTGCCCTAAACATTAAAAAATGTTGGTCTTGGTAAATGATTTTGAAGGATACCGATATTTGCTTTTGAGGAAAGATTTCGGATGTCGGAAAATATTTATCAAACTTCAATACTCGGGCCTTCGAAACAATCACAGTACACAGCATGTACTACCGTATGAATACATTTCCTAGAACGGCGGCTTGGTGCAAACAAATTCAGTGGTAGTCAAAACTCACTAAAAATTATGTCAATCCCCACAAAGTTTGTTTTGCGTTGAGTAAACGATTCTTACTCATTGTAAAGAGCGTTCACGATCTGCAAACGGGAAAACAAATCAAAAATTCCAGTCGCTAAATACACGTAATGCTATGGCATTTTGCTCAGACGCGGCGTGAAATCTGCATTGCATGCTATACCATTGATGGATTGAAACCCCGATCACTGAAATTCCTCAGGAAAATAAAATGATTTACAAATATTGACATTACTTTTATATCCAGAGCTAGTGTGAGCCTCTCGGGGGTCTTTTTTGGACCCATAAATCCAACGAGGCTGTCGACTTTCGTAGCCATATCGATCGTGTACGTCCGAAAACCAATCAGAACACGTAAAGCTTTTTGACAGTACCGATTAAAACCAATCAGAAATCGGCTACCAACGAGCCTTAGGGGCTGCGCCTCTGTAGCACAGCGCAGCCAACGGTAGAATTTGGACAGGAAAGAATTCATAACGTGTGTAAAGATCATTATTGCAGGCCTTGAATAGGGAAAACAGGCGGCGGCAAGACCTGTGTCAGACGGCGATTTGCCGCCGGTGACCGGCTATAATTGACAGCCCTGCTTATCATCATTGCTATTGTTGTTAATTATCATCATAATGATAAAGAGTATTCAGGTCGTGATGCGGATTGGCCTAGACACTTGGCTTTCAAGCTTCCCGGCATACACAGCAATACTAGCTAGCCAGGTGTTGGCCATGGCAGAGTGTTCAGCTAATACAAGCCAGTCTGGCAGAGTACTTTGCTTGCATTCATTGCTTTGATAGGTACATTCACACAGACTCTGGGTTAGTCTGAGTGATGACAAAATTTACAACAAATGAAATCAAGTTTATAAAATTCAAGACTTGTCTAATACATATTTGCTCAACATTTTTTGATGAAATTCATGGATACATTACCTAATTGCTACTCCAACTATTTTCGACCAACGTTTTTGTTTTACAACATCACATGATCAAGGCCAAAAACACATTTACATCAAATCTGCGTTGGTAACTGACAATGACAATTTTTTAAGACTATCACGTCAGTGCAGTTTTATCCATTTAGCGCCCTCAACGTTCGAAAAAAGCTTGACGTTTGTTTGAACAATCACAAAGCTGGATATGTACTGTCACAGCCAAAAGCATGAACTGTGTCACTTGAAAATATCCATGATATACAGCGAGCAACAAAATTATTTTTATGAAGTCAATTGATGTCACAATGACTCAGCATTGCCACAATTATATTAAATCTTAGCATTTTCATGAGGTGCAGCGATGTCTCACAAGGTTGATAGAAGCCGTACAAATCTATCATTCATTGCCTTTATCCTACTTGCTACTGAAAATAACAGATGAAAATATTGTAATCATATCATATCAGTATATTGATGAGGCAAATGCAGTGATCTGATTGGTTGAGACATGGAAAAAACCCATGGTATATTTGTGATATATCATAGTTGGCACACCCACAAGCTTCGGCACGAGCAAAAATCTTTTAATGATGATGTTTGATGCCAGAATTTCAATATACTGCATTACTATTATGATATTATAGCAATAAATCAAACCCAGCTCTGGTATACCATTTGATTTTGACCAGTTCACTTCATGTCGTGAACTGGTCCAAATTTCGTGGTATACCATCGCTGGGTGTGCTTTATCGCTTAATTAATACCATAAAACTATCATGGTACTTGTGGATTGATTCAGGGTCAAACAATTTCTGAAAATCTGATGATATGTAATTTTCAAATTTATGTAAAATTTAGAAATTGAAAACATGTTAGGGTGTAATGGATGGTTGAACTAACTATTTTGCTTGTGTTACATGTAAGTTACCGGTGCGGTAGTATTAACTACAGTATCGTATGTAGCATCGCTATCTGAATACCCCTTTATTGCTTATCATTTATCAGACTGAGCGGTCAAAGTACGTAACACAATGCACACAATGCAAATACTACGCAATAGTATCCGCGTTTATTGGGCGGAGTCCGTTATATGTATTCTTGTCAGACGAAGGTCACTGTCCGCCAAGGGAAGGTCACTTTCACCAACAACAGTTGTCTTAGTTTCGAAGACGTTTATAATTCAGCGAATCAAAGGGTAAAATTTGTTCTCGTTGTATCTTCGGAATTCAGTTAATTTGTGTTCGCATCGACATTGCACGCAGTATTATATGCACACACCGCCCGTTTCTGATTACAAACAAATGAGTCAGCCCGGACACAACAATACGCTGGTCTGGGCGCTTCCTGTTTGGCCGGCCCCATTGATTGATTGTTTAATTGAACGGGTGGAGTTTTTTTTATCAAAATCGCACGATCCTTTGCTTGAAAGTAATATATTCTTTGAGATTCGGAGCGTATGAAACAATAAACCGACTTATCAAAGAATATGGAATGCAGTTCAAATACTTTTCATTCGCAGTGTTAAAGAACATGGGATATGTTTTCACTTTTCAACACGATCTTCGGTGTGTTAAACATTCGTACAGGTTGCCGCGAACACCGATAGGTGCGGTGGCCGTATGCGGCTAAAGCTCGAAGTAATGTGAGTCAACCTCCGTAAAAAATGCTGTTAAAAGCTATCTCCACTATTATACTCACCGGAAAACTCAGTGTAATCGAAAAGAATTTATAAAACCCCGCCGTTTCGGCCGGTTGCATCGATCGCCAACACACAGAGCGCCGGTACCGGTACGGTATACCACTTTCTCTGTTTGTTCACTCCTCTCGCGATACTTAGAGTAAACGGGATTCTACGTGATTACGCCTGCTCCTCCACTTTAAGTACGCATGCGCCGGTTGCTATGACTTCACCACGGACAAGCAAAGAGAAGGTAGCCATCGACCCCTCGACATGGCACAATAATACTCGACAATTCTACCGATATTTGAAGGTTTTTCGTAAATCGACGATCTTGAAAAGTCGAACAAAGAACCAAAGATGTCGACGACACACACGATACGGAAAGCCGCGGCGAACCCGTCGCGGGTACACGACTATTTATACGGTAAGTTTCATCTCCCAGCTCAGCGTTGGGTGCAGCGTAACAATGGCGTTCACCACGTCCATGTTGTTGTCGGTAACCTTCTCAGTATTTTGATCAAGTTGTACATGATTGCGCTTCGAAGTGGACTTGTGTGGACGTATTTTAAGCTGTAAGCAGTTATTGTGTTTTTAGGCCCACTGCGCATTCTCAATTTCTTCACCGACACTATCATTGTACTTACAAATGTAACGAGTATTTGCTCTTTCATTCCATGATTCAATTTATCTAACCACAGTCCCTTTGTGTGGAGGGACTGTGATTTTACAAAGTGTTTCACATCACAAAAAATATAAAAAATTACAATGATTATACATGCTTACCATTTACAGTGTCTATCCAATATAAGTGTACCATGCCCCATCTCATGTTTTCATAGAATCACAGTCCTTTCAAAAGGAGGGGACTGTGATAGAACCGTCTTTAGTTGCGAAGAACTCAGAAACTTGGTCACCACATTCATTTACTAATCATGTACCGATAGCTGCAATATAGCCCTGAGTACGATGCTGTGTGTTCCTGGCGTTATTTCAAATATGGGCCTTATAACGCCGGGAAACACACAGCACGGTACACGGGCTAGCTGCAGTACTGAAGCTCGAGGTTTTGCCAGCGTATAATCTGGTTTTGTCGTTCGACCCAAATACCGATGCAAAACCTTGAGCTACACTATTTCAGCTAGTGCACTGAACGAGAATGGTATCCTTGATACAGCTAGCCCATTTCATAGCTGCAGTACAGCTCGAGGTTTGCCTGGGTATTGGGCGGATGGCAAAACCAAATTTTTGCCGTCTGACCCAAATACTCATGCAAAACCTCAGAGCTACTGTACTGCAGCTACCCATTTCATAATATTCACATGCCTGCAAACTTGTAAAGTTGCGTGTTCTGTCATGTAGCAAGGTACTAGTATAGCTTTCTCAGAGTCCAACATCTTCCTCATGTTAAAAGTCAAAATTCTCTTGATTGAAAATCATTCATTTTTCATGTAGATCCGCTATATACATTATCGAGCGACAGGGACCATGCAAGACAGACGTTCAAGGCACACACCAGCACTGACCGAGTTGTAAGTATTCACGACACAGGTTATCTCAGTAGTTTATTAGGAGACATCATTCACGGCACAGTAAGTAGTCTATAAGGGACTTGACTGAATGTATAGGAATTTGGTGAGTTTGAGATCTTGGTTATTCCATACAGAGGCACTATTGGAGGATGGTGAGTTGGAGACTCAAGCGTTATGTTATGGCTGTAGTGGGGCACTTCACTCCACATCGCTTCAAGCTTCATTGGGGAAATGGGTATCTCATTCTGTAATTTTGATTTCCTCCTTTGCAATGTTGGGTTGACTGTGAATAAATTGAATGAATAATTAGATAGATAAGATAAACATGTGTGACATTATACAAAATCACAAAGAAATTGCAGCCTTTTCTAGAAAACATCTCTAATTTACAATTCACTGTCTTCTTATCCAAAAATTGCCTGTATCTCACTAGTGATGCAGATAGAAGTACAATGTACTTATTCCATTACTGTCAAAGAATTTCTGTTGTAATAGCAATTTCTTCCTAAATCATAGTCAAAAATATCTACTGTCTGAACACAAAGAATAGTTGATGTGGCTACAGACTATGAACAGCTTTCATGTCTAAGTTGTGACCACAAATGAATGGCAAAGTTTCCACAAAAATTATTTGTTCAGAAAGGCAAATCAGCCAGCGGCAAAATGATTTATAGTTTTCCAATCAGAATGTTGGCTTTGCAGGGACTATGACTCTGCAGGAAATATTGTTGAATTGTAAAATTAACAATTAAAAATAAACAGAGAAAAAGGTCACAATAATTTAGTTCATTTTAAAAACTGTAGTGTCTGTAGTGTAATGGAAGTGAAATTGTTATGCTTATTATCACAAGGAGATGCCATTAAATACTGGTACAGACACAAGTTAGGGACAAATCTATGTGAAAGACCCTGTTTAGCACCAAGAAGATTGCCTAATCATTGAGTGTCATTGAAATTGAACATTGTCTTCATCCTTGTGTTTCCAACACAGAAACGAGTGCCCATCAACAACACCATGTTCAGCGCATTGCGGCATTATCCCAGGTTCAACATGCGACTGGAAGCCACGGATCCTGTACCAAAGTTTGTATCCAGGCAATGGAGAGGTTACGGTGATCAAGCCAGGGAAGCGCTGGTCAGATACACCACGTAAGTCACTTGTATGACCCTCGACCCTCTGTAACTTTGCCTCCATTACAGGCATAAACAAGGCCATGCAGTGTTTTCAGTACTGAATATTCTAACAGGTTCAGTTTTCTGGCAGTCTAGTATATTTGAGTTACATGGGGTTTAAGGGGTCGACCCACCTTCCTTTAGTGATTTTGGTCATTTTTCGTTTTATGGTAAATTTTGAATCTGTCTAATATGGCCTTTGAGTGGACGATAAGTTTGAAACCATAACATACTCGGAAATGAGTAAGATTTTAACAAAAATGAGCATTGTAGGCCAGTTCGCGTGCCGTGTTTTTCTTATGTCTTAACGGTTTCCAGATTAGTCAAGGCTATCTCAAGAGCGTAAGTAGATTACGTTAATTCCGTCCGGAGGAGTGCGCATGCGTCAGTCTTCTTCCCAGCTGGCGGCAGGAAGTATGTCGTGGCTACTGAACATACTGCAGGTAGCCGTCGATTGCAAAAGCATGGTCCACATAAGCGAAATATCAAGCATATGGCCGGGAATGAGAGAACAGTTGAAATTGTCAGAGTTACAGTCAGGCTTAAAACTCCAGTTTCCGATGCGTTGAAAGGTGTGAACTGGAAATGGTCGCAAGCGAGGAATGTAAGTTGTAACGCAGAACGCTTACTCATTCAACACTAAACTGAGCTTCGAATAAAAACTGGTGATACATCTTGCGCACAACAGAGAGCTGCTCATTGTAGTTTACGTAATTTTTACCTCGTTTTCCTATAACACGTATTTAATAAAACTGTTCCCGTACAAAACAAATAACAGCCGAAAATCCAAATAGTAGGTCTTTGTCTTTACATATTTGCTAAGTAAAGTCCAGCATTCAAAATTAATCGCCGCCGAAAACCAAAACGTACATTTGTGTCGCTAACAATGACGTGGACTCAATGCAAAGTAAGTTATAGTCTGACATTCAAAACTGAACCCGCCCAATCAAACTAGGCTACTCCGAAAATCCAAAAATTACGTCTTTTTCTGATAACAGTTTACATGTTTGTCTGCACCTAATGAAGTCCGACATTCAAAATTGATCCCGCTCCGAACTAATTGCGACTGATGATAAAAATGTCAGATGATTTTTTTACGTCTGCAAATGCCCAGTGAAGTCCGGCAACCAAAACTGTTACTGCTTACGTTACGGTTTACACCTAAAGCATGCAATGAAGATTACGTTCCTGTACGTCACCACAAGTTTTCTATCCTTTTTGTGAAAATGGTTGCGACGTCTTTTTGTTTCGACAGTTGGGCGAGCAACATTCTTCTCAGTAGAAATTAGAAATATGCCAATAGTTCAAAATTTTATAACGAGAAAATCGCGCCGGTGTCTGCTCTGCCCGGTTAGGAAACGTGAGCTTATTGTTTTGTAAATTCTATATGGACACAGAGGGACACATGCGGGTAATGCACGTACAGTTTTGCTATATTACATTAGAATGATGCCGTGATTTACAATGCAAACACAATGTTGACCTAGCATTTGTTTTTCAATCTGTACCGGAGCTAATCATAGAGCATATATAATTTGTCTCGATCAACTGAACTTTTATTGGCGGACTGCTCATGAAGTGAGTCGAAGTCCAGGGTCGAAATCAATCTCGATTGAAAAGTATGCGATATTTCACAGCACAAATTCATGTCAGTATACCTTTAAAATCATTGCGATTTAATTGTTATTAGGTAATTTAAACTTATGCAATAAATTTAAAGAAACCAAAATTGAAAATGATAGAATAATTTCCATGAAATTGAAAAAATTAAACAACCATGAACGTGCTTTTTTCGAATCAGCAACTACTTTTTCTGTTGATAAACTCAATCACGCTGAAAAACAGCGTGCTGCTGGCCTGTCTATCGTCGTAGTTCAACGGACAGTACAGTCACCACCGGAGAACGACGAATGCTCGTTTCCACATATCAGAGAACGCGATATTCAACTGTTTGACTGAAGTTCACGCATTTCATTACTTGTACAAAATTCGACCGTCGCGATTTTAGAATGACGTCTTCAGTCAGCGTGGTCACAGATTCACATCTGTTTTAGGTACTCGCCTCCATGGTAATTGGTATTCGCGAAGCCAAAACAAGTCGCTTTTAGAATTGTTCAAGTTTCTTGTCAAAATCGATTTATTTCAGTTTTTCGCCAACTTTTTATCTTCCTATTAGGAAATCGTTTTAGATACCAGATATTGTCAAGTGTTGTATTTAGTTTAGCCTAACGATGGGTTCTAACCTGGCACAACACAAAGTTAGCTCGGCAATCATGGTGCTTCTGAGGTCGGAAATCGCGTTCATGTAGCTGTCCGTTTTTAGCTCCATGCCATGTTCAAGGCGGACTGTGGTCGTACTTCAACATGCAGTACGGAACGTAAAAGCTAACGTCGCAACACGGCGTCTGAATGAACTTCGTCTTTGTCGGTATGTACCACATTGTAATTCATTGTCACGTGTCTCTCTCCGGGCAGGAAGCTGAAAACGCGGTGACGATTGCGCAACCAAAAGAGAGGAAAACACGATGTCATCGGACTTGGCATGCAAAATCACATAATTTTACGAAGTATATACGCAGCCAGCCATTTCTTCGCTTGATAATCAAATTTTAACTGGTACACAACAGTGCACAGTTAATACGCTAGTTTGTATTTAGCAAGAAGATTATCCCCCGATTTAGCTCGGAATGACAGTTGTGTAAATAAAGCCTAACGCTTACGCCGCGAACTGGCCGTTTCAGTGTTCATTTTCTTCCAATTTTCACGCCATGTATCATTTCATTCATACCACAAATTCAGACAATTGTGTCAAAAGTCCTGTACTTCATTATGGGCAGGGAATTTCCACCGAAAATGTGAGCAAACCGGAATTTTAGCTGACTTTGTGCGACTCCAAGGGTCGCATACACATTTCTGCGATTTACTCCGTTCCGTTTTTGGCAATGTATCGCAACTTCTGGAGAGTGTAACTTGGCGCCGCGTTGACGGATTAGCCTTATCTTTGCACAGGTTGTAGTTAATGACTGTTTCTACAAAACCGTGTCTCAGAATTCCGATAATGTTCCAAAAACAAAAGATATCGTGACAAACGTGGACAAAAGCGTTAATTTATTCAGAATCCACCACTTCTCACTTTCAAGGCTAATTGTGCAAAAACAAAGCGGAGTATCAAAAATCCAAGACACGGTTTTTTACACACCTTACCCTGCTATCGATTGCAGTAAACGGCTCACCAATGGCCATCACCCTCTCATACTTACACTTTTTTAAGTGAAAAAACTCAAAAACACACATTTTTGAGCAAAACATACACACGCGAACAGGTTTTGAAATATTCTTACAATATTTATAATCTTCAATTGTCGAGCTACCCAAACATATACTACATGTCGGGTTAAAGATTCATTTTAATGGTGAAAAATCAGATTAAAGAAAAGTGTCTGCGAATGTGGGTCTCCCCCTTAATCATACAAAGGTTTTGGTATACAATTGTCATTGTGGCCTGTGCCGTGACAATTTTACTGGTCCAGTCAAAATACCTTGGTGTGGTCTCAGATATCAGTTACTCATTCCTGTTGTCTTGTGCAAAGTAATGTAACAGCAATGTATGTCCTTGACCACAAATTCTTTAGGAATCTCAGACTCTCTGTATGATAGTGTACAACACATACTTTGAAAAAGTGAATGTAATTATACGTTCAATGCATTTCGTAGATCTTGTATCTAAAAATTAATGAAAATAAAGTGAACTGAAAGCTCTTTGTAATCAAGGAACTGTGCAGATCAAAATGTGAGCCTACATTTTGTGAAGCGTTCTTTTGTCCCTTAATGATAGCAATTCTAAACTGAAATGCAATACAAAGCACAGCAATTTGTATACCGTTATTGTTACCATCACAGTGATCATAATAATTTTTTTTCATGCATGAAAAATGTCCTAATAGCTAGTCAACAGTTCTGTGAATTTTAAATTGTAGTGTTCAAGTTTTCATTCACAGATTTTGAGGCCAGGAAATAACTCATCGTAATTGTCTATTTGTTCTGCCTCTGTCAGATTCAACTATGACCCCAGGGTCCAGGTGCCAGCGAGACACTTTGCGGATGCCAAAGTGTCAGGACAGAACAGATACAAGTATTTCCGCAGGCCTATCATTCCGTTTCTGCAGCAAGTACCTCCTGAAGTGGTGCTGCAGACAGCAAAGTAAGTGTTATTCTTTATTACATTCCTCAGTGTTTTGCTAAGGCCAGTACCCCAGTAAATGTTACCAGAGTTCTCCTTGGTATATGAATGCAATCAGATTAGGGGACAGCAGAAATGTTACCGGGGTTCCAAAATCATTTAAAAACACTTTTCCTGAAATTATACTGTATGAATGATGATGTGTGATCAGTGTCTCTTTTCCAATTGAAAATTTATATTTTATGGGTGTGTTTGACATGCTAAAATGAGTTTTTTGAAAATGTAGGCCAAAACTCCACCCTATTTACACAGATGATTTACCTGGTAATTCTACACTGTAGCCTTCTAGCCTATTGTTGTCATTTTCTGCCTAGAGTTTGATAAGTTTGATTAGTAGGATAGAAACAGTCACTTGACTTTTACCGATATTTTTACTGATATTTTAAATTCAAAATGGCCACCATGAAGGAAAAATAAAATTTTTGATTCCTTTTCTTACCCCAATGGCTTTAAAGCTTTTATAATGAGCCCCAACAAGTGGTAGAGTAAAAAGAATTGTAAAGGTTTGAAAGTCAGAATATCTGTCCCCGAGGGACTTTCCACCAAAATATATCGCAAAACTTAACAGATTTCTTTCGATGCAGGGTTGATCCTTTATCAGCGCCAGAGGAAGTGGTGGCCAGACCACCCACTCCGCTCACCAGAACTGTGGAGGTACAGACCGACTACAGGGACAGTGAAGCCCAAACTGATCCGTACACGCCGGAATACGTCGTCAGGCCGGGATCACAGCCGGAACTGCTGACCCTGGCAACTCTGTCGTACGGACGCGGCCTGCCTGCCGGATTAGCCGAAGTAGAAATGATTGAGAGAGCCAGGGAGAAGAGGGCTTGGGAAGCCACTCTTCCGGCATTGAATGACGTCAGCCAGCTGGACAAGAGACGGAGGATGATGGATGAAATGGAACGCAAGGAATGGGCTCTGAGAGAACAAGAAATTGAAAAGTGAGTGGCTACCATCGTCCATTGTTGGTCTATTTTATCTCTGTCATTAACTGTTCATTGTAATGTGTGCAAGTAAAAAATTTGTTTTAACTTGTCGGTAAGTCAGACAACTACGGATGTGAGTTTGCTGAAACTATTGATTTCATCACTCAGTGAGAGTATTGACTGTTTCAACTGTGATATCTACATTGTGTTGACGCACCATTACAACAAAATTGCTCAGAACGTTAGCCAAACATAAACTTGTAATATATCCCATAATTTGGTGCGTCAACACTACCTGCACTCTGGTAAAGCATGTACCCCTGTTTTCGCTTCATCCCAGGTTACAAGAAGCCCGACTTGAAATTCTGAAGAAGATTCTGCGTGAGAGAGAGGAGAACCACCAAGAGTTGAACTCCAAGAGACTGAATAAATTATGGTCCAAGAAACAACAGGAAAGAGAACAGAAAGTCATGAGAATCAGGAATGAACATATCAAAAGTACGTAGAGTTATTTTAAATCTACCATCCAAACAAACAAATTTTGTTTGTGCCAAAAAAGGCTGTATGGAATACCGGTTCTGTATTGTTTACCACTTCAAAACAGTGCAGTGCATTCCATTCATTTCAATGCATATTATGTAAAACAAAATTGGGTTTTGACATGCTTTAAAATTTTAGAACAATAATATGAATTTGATATGTGCATTTACTTTGGGTCAGGTGATACACTTTATAAATGTCCTTGTACATCATCCTTGATGGCAGTTGTGTAATATCCTTATATTTCTGTCTGTTTTGCAGTCACAAAATGATTTCTGTGATGTGCTGTGAAAGATCAGTGATATTGCGAGTTAAAAAAGAGTGATGCATCAAAGCGTTCACTGTATCACAATTGCAGTGATTTTACCATCGAAGTGGATACTGTATGTAAATGCAGTTACAAATTATAGAAATACTCAGTGATTGAAGATTGTAAAAAGAATTATCACAATTCTGATTTTCTCCTTGTTTATGCCTACAGCCATCCGTAAACTGACTGAAAAGCGCCGCAAAGTGGAAGGCAAGCTGGAACGCCGTCAGATCACCCACGATTACTCCATGTTTGGCAGCCAAGTGTACGCACCCATGACAAGGCTTGGAGTCTTCCTGGACAGGGGCTCCGAACAGTATGTCGTGAAGAGCAGATATCTCAGCACTTATCAAGGTAGCTGCCTTCCCTCTTTTGTGGGTTGAGTAGTCCTAAGTCAGTGGTGTGGCAGAAACTATTTAGAGACAGGGGGGTTTATTTGACATACTGGAACTCTAGAATTCAGTGATAAAAGTGTTGTTCCTTTCACCCCTATTGCTATGTACATGGTTGCAACCACCTTGTTGAAAACAACTCAATGTGCCAAAGACTGGTGGTGGATGGATTAAACTACAAAATTTGAAATTTTGTTTATTAATCATAAGATAAGTCTGGCATATAGACCGTGTCAATCTTATCACATTATATTGTCTAAGATTGTTGTGGTCACGCTAATGTCTATAGCATACATTAACATGAACATAGTAACTGCTTCAACTTTTTGCAATGGCAAAATGTTACCTGTATAATGCAACCATCAAAGTAAAAGAGTTTATATAGGTCACTTAAAAAACGAAAAATCCTGTCACGCAATGTTCCAGCCATACTAGCAGTCTTATTTTCTGAGAAGTCACACTGACATTATATTTGATGTCTCTGACAGGTTTGATAGAGCTTGAAAACTCCCTGCCTGACTTCGTGACCCAGCCCAGGATCAGCGCCCCGAAACCAAAGAGCGGCGGTCGTAGCGGCTTCATCAAGCGGGCACAGCGACGTGAGAAAGAACTGCAGGAGATCCACCAAGGTATCAAGGATGAGAGAACCAAGGGACAAGAACCACCCAAGCCACTCCGGTTCCTTCAGAAGATAGAGAAACCCATTCCCAGACCACCGACGCCATCTGTGGAAGTGCCGGATCAAATGGAAGAGGAGAGGGAACTGGCTATCATCTTCCTGCAGCAGGTTATCCGTGGAAGAGCCATCCAGAATATGGTGAGTCTTCCCAAATCCTCAAGACTTTCCAGTGACTTTAACTCTTTCAGCCCAATTTGCTTTTGTAAAGGTGGACCCATCCCATCAAAAACAATAGCTTTGCATCAATATATGGATGTTTATACGGATTTTATAATACAATGAACAGTGTTCTTGAGAAAAAGCTGGGATGGGATGGCAAATTTACATAACAATGAGTAATTTACATATTCTTTTTTGCAAGAGTGTCTTCTCTTCGATGGGTATTAACATGTGAACAGAATGCTACAAGCAAAGGGCTGAAAAAAATATTTTAAAGTTCATGGATGCTAGTCTGTTCTGTTACTGACATCTTGTTAGTTGTGTACTGTAGAATAAAATGCAATAGGAATATTATGTGTGACATAAAAATTAACGTATTCAGCAAATAGCTGCCTATTTGAAACATGGAGATGACATGTTCAACATCAAGTCACATGATCAGAATGTATTCATAGAAATGTTAAGAACATGAAATATTAATTATACCGTTAGATTTGTTTTTTGTAGACTGAAAGATTCAGTCGTGTGCGGGCGCTCCGGCGCACTACGACCTACGACCCTTTACCACGACTGAAGGCACACTGTTGAAATCCTGTTCTCCAACAAAATTTTGTTGGAACCAGTCGTATTACAGAAACGAGTTAATTGACAGTATGTAGCGTAACAAGACCGCCCACATCGCTCTCTCAGTGCGTGATCGTGATTAGCATATTCAAAACTGTCGCCAGGCTTTTGTCCCGCCTATTAGCTTATATCATGCCTCGTTTGTCAACAAACACAACGTGTTTTCTCGAACTCGAAGTATTGAAAATCAAACGGCCGAAGCTATACTCACGTTGACGTCTGTGGCTAGCGTTCCGATTTGATCATTATGGCCGATCCGAACAATCGCCGACTCGCATTGCCGAGGCAGTCAGTAAATGTTCTGATGTATGTATATATAATATTATGTTGAAAAGAGAGCAAAGAGACCATAGACTCCGTTTAAAGGTCTATGAAGAGACGCACTCAAAGAGTTTTAGCGGCGGCAGAGATGTATCCGCTATTTACCAACAGGGCCCCACGGTGTGGGAAATCAATGATTTACACGCTGGCACCCAAAGTTATGGACACAATTAAGACCGTTCAGGATCGATGGTTCTGGGGATTTTGCCCCTGATTTCACTCATGAAAGATCAAGTTCAGAAGTGCAGTGAAACGGGTGTAAAGGCGGCTTTGATCGGTTCAGATCTCCGAAACGACGTACGTACCAAGGAACAAATTGTGCGTGGTAAATTCCAGGTTGTGTTCAGTTCACCTAGAGAGGCTATCATGACGAGAGAGTGGCAGAGATTACTCAGTTGCGATGTCTATCAAGAAAATCTTGTTGGAATTGCCATCGACGAAGCACACTGTGTTATTTTTTACAAAGGCAGGCTCCGCTGTGATGTCCAGACGTCAGTTCCACTGTAGAGTTGCTTCAGTTTCTCGGCAATATCGGTCATTTTCGAAAGATCGACCTTTCTTCCGAGAGTCTACAGTCTCTCCGCAGACTGCACATTCTGCTGCGCTCAGCGCGAAAGTAAAAATGTGAAAGAGGCTCCCCACCTAACTATCCAAAATGTTTTTGTATCGAGTTTGTGTTTGATTCGTTTCAAAAATGTGTTCCTACATTCTTATCCAATTGTTTGTGTTAAATGAAAATGTTTGTGTCGCCTCGGATTTTTGTAGGGAAGTTTGGATTAGTGTGTACGGTAATGTTTTGTTTGTGTAGAGTTGCTTCAGTTTCTCGATATCGGTCGTTTTCGAAAAGATCGACCTTTTCTTCCGAGCTCCCCACAGACTGCACATTCTGCTGCGCTCAGCGCGAAAGACGCTATGGAGTTTTTTTATAGGCGTCAATGAGCCATACAGACAATATTGTATCTACATGTAAGTTTTTCTCCGACAAGCGGCTAGCCTATAAAGCTTACACACACGTGTCGTTGTTTTCATCTGCCGAGTAGAGCGATTATGCAATGTCGGCGCTGCCGATGCAGTTGATCGACATTGTTGTCTTGACTACCGCGTGTTCATTATGCCCGTAAACAGCCCACGTGAGCAATATTCAAATTACACTACCACGATTTACATATTTGAAAAGTCTGTGAAGTCAGTTGTGGGCGGTACTTTTTTTCTTTGAGTTTGCCGCGGCCAAGTACAGTGTGCCTTCAGTCGTGGTAAAGGGTCGTAGGTCGCAGTGCGCCGGAGCGCCCGCACACGACTGAATCTTTCAGTCTATGTTTTTTGTTGATCGTTGCAATTAATTTAGGAAATATATTCATGTTTATGTGTGTTTTATTTTCTTCTATTTTTTGTCACATTCACCTTCAAACATGATTGGCTCAATTGGGTACAGTCCAAATCAGTATTTTCAGAATTGTGTGAATATTTTTAGGATTCTTGTACAGAATTTTCTGCAGAGTAGCTAACAATAGCAGAAAAAGAGGACGGATCAATTTTTTTCGTTAGGAAGATTTAATTCAAGACCATCAAATTGTCTGGAAAATTACCTATGTCAGATTTGTCATCCAGCTCTCCCCAGTCTCCCAATTATTGCTGTCTGACATGGGACATATATGTGATATCATCAATCATATCCTTGTCAGCCCCCCATGCTTTGGAAAATGGCTTTCTAAGGTTTCAAATTAACCTGGGAGAAAAACGAGGGGTGGAGGGAATGAGAGACTAAATGCAAAAAATTGTGTCATTCGATAAGTAATCCGGCCTTATAACAGACTGTAACTAAACGCATAACATGTCACCGGATGTAACCGTATCACCTTGACAGAAATCCACTTACCTAATGTTATATCGTCTTACAGATGTTTGAAGGAAAAGGAAAACGTCTTGAGCTGATCAGAGAGCTGAGAAGCACACACGCACTGCAGGAAGCTGAACAACAAATGAAGAAACAGGAAAAACAGGCAACGTTGAATCTGCAGAGACAGAGACGGTTACATGAACACAAGGTAAAATCTACAAGACATCTATGGTATATGCAGAGTCCATTTGTTTATTGTTTTCCTTATTTCGTGTTTTGACCCTTTGAGTGCTGTATTTTAATTTTCCCACCAAAATTTCAGAGTAACATTTTCCCAATTTTTATGAACATTTCTGTAATTTTTCTGACAATTTTGGACGAAATGAACACAACGTTTCATTGGCGACAGTTTTTTATCAAAATTTTGGCAAAAATCTAACAAAAATTGACTGAGGTACATTTTATAAGGGCGACAGGAATTGGCCTTGGTGCTCAAAGGGTTAATATTTTTAAATTGCTTTGTTTGCTGGCATTATTTGTATAAATGAATTCTGTACGACCAGATTCAGATTTTTGTCACAGTATACTTTGAACACTTCAAATGGACCATTTTTAACTACTTTTTCTACATTCAAGATGCATTATGTCATGCTGTGTGATACTTAGAATGAAATTAGTGGTAGGAATTAAAATAAACCTAATGAGGGTTCTGGCAGTCTGTGATTCAACACATCCTGTATAACAATGGCAAAGTTGCAGTGAATGCTGTTTGTCAAAAAGTTGAAAATATCACATTTTGAAACAGGAATTGATGTGTTTTCACTACTATAAGAGTAGTTAAATATGTAGGTCAGCATTTTTGGAGTTAACCTTTCACCCCCAGTTCCCTGTATACAGGTCCAACTTTACCATAGAAAACCATGGATTTGGGACAAACCATGGTGGTGAAAGGGTTAAAAGAGATCTTGAAGTGAGAACATGTATTTCCCATGTGTCCAGGTCATACATAGTGTTCAGTCAGGAGAACACATCAGTGAGGGGAACACTATATGTAGTAATTAAAAGATGGGATGTTCTTGCCTTATAGACTACAAACCAGGGTTTTCTATTGTATGCTTCAAATATTTTCCATCCTCATAAAACATAGAGAAATAATATGATACACCTCTCAAATTTATAAAAACAGAATTATCATCAAATGATGTTCAAAACAATACTCCTTCAAGCGGACAAATATGATTGATTTTTCTCAATTTGTTTTTAAAGAGAATCGCTCAACTCATTTGAAATGTTTGTAATTTTATTGCTTTAAAGTGTAGGGAATGAAAAGTCCATGAATTCAACATGTATACAAGATCAAATTCACTATTTTGAATCATATCCTTTACCCCAAAGATGTTTTAGATTTGTTATTTGAATGCAGGTTGTTTGTTCTAAAGTGTTCAGCCTACACAGCTTCTGTTCTCAAAACCAAACTATTCTGTTGTTACATCAACACACTACATACATGGTAACTGTGTTTTCCCAATTCCAGGAATCCTTTGTGGAGGAGGCCATGGCTCAGATGGAAGGGGCGGCCAATGCCGACATGCTGGACTTCCTCAGCAAGGAGCTGATCCGCCTGCAGGAGGAGCGACGCATCCATGCCTTCTCCATGCTGGCCGAGAGACAGCGACGCATCCGGGAAGCCGAAGAATCCGGAAGACGTCAGCTGGAGGAGAGGAGAAGGAGGGAAGAAGATGAAATCTTCAAACAGGTAAAATAGGTGTACTTATACATTATTTTCCCAAATAATAGTGGAAGACCTTTGTGAGCTGTACCTTATCACTGGCGTATGACATAAGGAGTTGAAAGAATGCTGACTGTCGTTAACCCTTTGAACCCAGCTTGGAAAAAAATGTCCGTTATAATGTCATAGGTCACCAGGGGATCAGGGAGCAAAGGGTTTAAAGGTCACCGTATCTGCTTCTTCCACCAGTGTGAATTTCAAGCTCTTCTAATGAAGAGCGTTGGCTAAAGCAAAGTCAAACTTTCAATAAAGTTAGATTAACTGTTCCAGGTTTTTGCACTACCATAGAGTTTAACAAATGTGAGTGCATGCATTTGTGGATATTTTGTAAATGAAAGGGACTGTGTAGGTGGTACCTGAAATTATAAAATGGGTAGTTACGGTAATCGAAGTTCCTCTTTGTGCATTCCCTCAGATGAGATATTTCACAGTGAATTTGTTTTGCCACAACAACTGAGCTAAGCTGCATTTTTTTCTTTAGTACCTTCATAAGTCAATAAAAATTCCCTTAACTTTCATCAGGAGAAAAAAAATCAATTATAATTTTTGATTTTTTTTGTTCCACAGGTGGTCAAAGTGCACCAGAACTCAGTGAATACCTACTTGGAAGATATCATCATGATGTCTGTGGACTACACAGCAGACACCCAGGCCAGGGCCGAGATTCAAGAACTCGCTGCCAAGATCAATGACATAGCCTACGAAATGGAAGACAGGTAAGGTACATTCCATTTATTTGGGTGGGAGGAGAAATTTCAAACATTGTCATGATCTGCTGCTTCCTATCTGCACACACAATGTCTCTCTACCAATGCGATGTACATAACTATGGCACTCAGACTAGAAATGTTGTGTTGTCTTTCCTTTATCCTGATGCCATATAATGTAAAAAGTGCAAGCAATAATCAATGGATAAATAGATACGGGATGATGTAAAAATGAATATGACAAGAGTAGAAAATTTTGCTTTTCAAACACCAAAACCAAAGCTGCTGATTCTGAGAAATGGAAACATGAAAATTGAAACTCATTTTCATTTTCTACATTTGATGGGATTGGTGATAGACTTGTCCAGCGTGTTCATATTATTAGCATATTCACACCAAACTTCACAATATTTACATACAATCCATTTCTTACTTTGTTTCCTTGACTTTCAGACGAACCAAACTTGACTCTGAGGAGATCGTAGCCGAGTTAGTCCATGGTTTCTTGCTGCCTGAAGTACAGAAACAGACTGTCAAGGAGAAAGGTGAGTTTAGTCCTTCAAAATAATTACTGTGTGTGTGTTCATACGTGTATCTCTGTTTTGTCAGTGTCTGGCTCCTTGTGTCTACAATTTGAAATGTATGCGTAGCAGTGTCTATGTCATACAGTCGGGCTACATCTGTGTGTCCACATCTGTGAGTGCATATGTGTTTTGCAATGTCTCTGTCAGTATCTGTCTTACAGCCTATCTACATCTGTGTGCATCAATGTATATGTTAAACTCTATATATACCGGTATAGTTGTGTCCATTCACCTGACAGAAATACCGTCCTTTTTTTCCCTTGCCAACAGTCAAGAACCAGCAACGCAAACACTTGCTAGCTGCTCATAATGTCATCCACAAGGAGACCGAGGAGACGATGGCAATGCATCCCAAACCAAGCACTCCAAAATCCAAACCTGATGCAGAAAAGGCCAGAACTCCAACACCAACACAGTCCAGACCAACATCGGGTAGAAAGGTAAGGTATACAATCATCGTTGGCAAAAACTATGTCAGCACCGATGTATCTGACCAAGTTTTCAAATTGTTTTTATTTTAATGTTGTTCTTCAGAGAATATATTTTCTTTGTTTATGCTAAATGCAGTAAACTGTATGGATATTATAATTAAAGTTCCAATTCTAAAAAATTAACCCTTGGAGTGCCAAAGTCAGTTTTTTTTCACATTTCTAAAATGTAACACAGACAATTTTTTTCAGATTTTCCAAAAAATTTTGATCAAAAACTGTAGCCTATAGAAAGTTATGTCCATTTGATTCAAAATTATTTAAAAATTTACAGAAAAATTCATACACTTTGGAAAGTGATGCACAAAAAATTTTGGTGGGAAAAAATACAGATTTCAAAGGGTTTTAACAGGCAGTAAATGAGTGAAATGCAGATCTAGTGCTTGATGTCACGTTGCAGTATTCGGTAACACAAAGCATATTAATCAGAATTTTTAATGATGTAAATTTTATGACTATGTTAATATTGTATTGGCACGTACCCGGGAACGTGCTAACTCATTCTTAGGAATGAGATATTAAAATGTCAGAAAACACGCAGATTGTACTACATGTTGAAGGGTATCTGTGAATTAAAACTGGACACAAATAATTCTGGAATAGGTTTTTTGAGCAAATTATGACTGGTAATATCCAATTATTGCATTGCAGTCGTCCAGATCCCGTCCAACCTCCGCCGCATCCAAAGCCAGTTCCGGGAAAAGCTCAGTGCAGGGAGAGGCGGCCATGGAAGTGACCGGATCCAGGCCAAGTTCCAGTGGTTCCAAGAAAAGTTCCCGTGCCACACCGACTAAAGGAATGAAATCACCGTCCTCATCAAAGCCAGCGTCACGTAGAAGCTCTGCAGCGTCAGTGAAGAGTGAGAGAGCTGGGTCTCCCAAGGTGAGTGGAATTTCAAGTTAAATATGATGTTTCATAATTTTGAACTTTACCTGGAAGTCCTGTTCAGTGCTTTGTACAGTCATTATGCACTTATTCACAACTTACATACTGCTTAAGTAGAATGGACATAAATGTACTCTCCGTAAAATATTGTGAGGTAGTCACACCATAAAGGACATTATAATAAATTGATGGTGAAACATTATAATAAATTGGTGGTGAATAATATATTTCTACATTGAGAAGATCGTGATGTTGTTGTCAAGGGCAGACATCCTAACTCTCAAACTCTAACAATTCCTGGGTTGTATACAGACTATGTAAACTCATTTTAAAAGAAGACAACTAAGTTTTCACCTTAATTTTTTCTGAAATTTAATTTTGAATGAATTGAATAAATATTCAGAAAGGCAGCCATTTGACTGTCAAGTATAAAATAACTTGCTAGTTACAGGTTTCTCCTATCTTCAAATATTTGATGGTTATACCAGATTATGTGAGACTATAGATTGAAATTTTCTTTCGCAAACTATGAAAGAAGAAAAAAACTTTTAAGTTTCAAACTACCGTAGTGAATTATTTGACATTGCCTTGCTTCGGAAAAATGAAAATACAGTCACGTTTTGATTTGGTTTTCAGCAACTTGAAATATTTCTCAAAGTTGTTAAAATCTGTGAGGAAATCCTTGATTATAAGACTTTCGTCTCTTAACTCACTATCAGATTTAACCCTCACACCTCAGCTTGACCATAAAAATCAAAGTATCAGGTTGTACCACAGCATGGTGAAAAGGGGATGGGGGAGGGAAGCATCACAGCCTTCAACACACTAGGATGTAGACTTATCACATCAACTGTTAGTTTGACCATCAGGTGGATGCCAGTTGGACCTTTGACAAATCTGACACTATTCCAATATCTAGTGTATCACCACCTTCTCCAGAGTTCTTCCAAATTTTCAATCGCAAAATCTAATAAATATAGCATAATACAGTGAACCCCGTTGTGGTGGGTAATACATGTTGCTAAGCTTCATACTGATACACTTTGCCCTTCACCATCTCCCCACCCCCATCCTTACGTTTGCTAGTTTGCATCACAAGCATAGCACATTTCTTCACTTATATTTTTTGCTCACCATTCTTTCATCGCACATTTAGGAGAGGCCCAGTGATTCCTCACAGTAGACTTAGCCATAGCTATCCTCTGCAGGTGTAAGTAGTCTGGTATCCCAGTCACAGTCCACCTTTCAAAAGGTGTTATGGTTTTGTATGGTTCAGTATTTCTCATTTCATAAAGTTACCTTGTTCTTGCATGTCCATGCATGTTTAGACCCATAATACATCAGGTATGTGAACTGGCAGAGTGAGATCAGGGTTTAGCATGGTCAAGGAAATACTGCAGAGTGCGAGGAATGGATTGTTATTATATGTATTCGTTTGTAGTGTTTTTAAATTTAAGCAATCAAACCCATTTCTGAGTACTGAGGTCCAATTTCACTGTATAAAACAGCATGATTGGCACAAACCACTATGGTGGAAGGGTGAAATGATAAATATAGGTTCTGACATGAGAGTATCCAGGAATGCTTCAGCTTTTGAGAGTGAAGAGTATATTTTGTTTTGTTTATGTATCATCTGGCATGTCATACGGTGTTTTGACTGTTCTTCGATAGCATTGATTTAGATTCATGTTCTGTTCCTATGTGAAGATTTTTGTTCTGTTTTAATTTTGCAAGCAATTCATAATGAGATGTAGAGTCCACCATTTTGCATGTATGCCATATAGAGGATTTTATTTGTCTGTATTGATAATTTCAGTTTATTTTCTGTGTTCTTCTTGTCGTAGATAATGTACATAATTTCTTGGCCACATTCTAATTTAGCTATCGCAAGTTGCCATAAAGTAGGTTTCTTTAGTGCAGTTGTGTTCAAGGCAATTTTGATATCAAGTTATTCACTTCGTAAATTAGCAATCCATATGCATCAACATCTACGACACTCACAGACTCAATCAGGAGAAAGCAACTCATATCAGATATACAGTACTCGTCTCAGTATCAGTATTTATGAAGTTTCATTTTTGGGCAGAATTCAGTCTTCATTCATCAAGTCTTTTGAAAAAAAGGAATGAATTATTCCTATTTCCTATCATCATAAGTATACATTTAATATCATTCAACTGAGTGAGCATTGGTCAATGAAAGGAAATTTGTTCCCCTTGACAACAGTTGAGACCAGCGAGGGGCTCCATTGAGTTTCCTTTGGTATATTTTGGCTAATTGTACTCCCATGTACTCTACCTGTTTTAACCCTTTGAGCGCTGTAATTTTTCCCACCAAAATTTTAGTGCAACATTTTAACAATTGTTATGAATTTTTCGGCAGTTTTTTAAATAATTTTGGACCAAATAGACATCACATTTCATTGGCTACAGATTTTTATCAAAATTATGGTAAAAATCTGAAAAAATTTGACTTGGGTACATTTCATAAAGGCGACAAAAGTTGACTCAGGCGCTCAAAGGGTTAAGACTGACAGTATACAACACCCTTTAATTTACACTGTATTAGATCAAATAATGGGCTATCACCAATAAGATGAAACATAACCACATTTTATCGGTTTCTTTCAACGGAAATAAATTCGCAAATAGCCTGTACCGGTATATGGCGACATTGCTGCTAGTCTTTTGCTTCATTATTTATTTATTTATTTCTAACCGTCATTGTAACTTTTTTCCAGGTTGTCAAAGATTCACCAAGGTCATCTCCAGTGGCTGCTGAAGAGACAGAAAAAGCCCCAACACCAGTCGAGAAAGCCCCATCTCCAGTGGAGAAAGCACCATCTCCAGTTGAAAAAGCGCCCTCGCCAGTTGAAAAACCTCCATCACCCGTTGAGAAAGCCCCATCCCCTGAAGTGGAAAAAACTGAATCCCCGGCCCCAGCAACTGAAACTGAACCTGAACCCGAAGTGAAAGGAGATGCCACTGGAGAAGAGATACCACAAACAGATGAAACACCTGCAGAGGCAAAGCCAGAGGAGACAACAACTGCTGAGTCAGCAACACAGGACACAACTGAGGCCGAAACCCAGGACACAACTGAAGCCGGAACCCAGGACACAGGCACACAAGATTAGCTGGACACCCCTTTTCTAATATTTACCAATAAAACTGATTTCATGGAATAGAAATGTGACAGGAAGGATTTTTTAAATAAAGAAAGCAATATTACTGAAGCAATTATTGCTGTATTTCTGTATATTTTTCAAAACTTATTTGTAAGATAATTGCAGATTTTTGTGGGATATTGCATTGACTCACATTTCTCATCCTGACACAATATCTAATGGTGGAGCTGCTTTACCATGAAAATGTAAAATATGTAATTATTTAACCCCAAGTTTTGCATAATGTTACATAAACAACTATGTGAAGTCCACAATGTATTCATTTGTGGAGACTTGGATAACAAGACATAAAAGTGTAAGGAATACTCCATACTACTAGTGTTGAGGATGGCGACCTGTCTCAGCTGGTGTTGTGTATTCTTATGTTTGTAATAAAAGACAAAATGCACATCGTCATGGTAACCGATCCTGTCGTATTTTGGAGCCATGGAGAAAAAATGCTGAGTTTACACAATGGAAAGTCAGTATGAACATAACACTTTGGGATTATGTGTTGTAGGTTGTCCTGGACACAAATTGCAAATTTCCAATATTTTGTACATATATCTTGTGCAGGTCTGCAGTCAGTTTAATATGTTGTGTGTGACTTCTTTACTCTCACTGCAAAATTTTTTCTGTAAATAAAGAATGTTTTTCAACTAAAATGGCTTTGCTTTTTTGGCTTCTCTTTGTGAAAAGCATAAACAGCATGGATCATAAGGGACGGAGGTATATGAATGTATGTATGTATGTGTGTGTGTGTGTGTGTGTGTACCTGTATGTACTTATGTGTGTATAGGTAGGTCCCAATACCAGAAGTATGTTCATAAGCATGCACATACAGTGAAACCTGTCCTTGTGGACACCTGTTTATTAAGGACAGATTTATCAAACCAAAAGTTACGCTTTGAATAGAATTTCGCATGTCTATTAAAGACACCTCTATATTAAAGACACTTTTTTTGCATTCCTGAAGGCGTCCTTTAATAGGTCTTACTGTACATATGTATACACATGTAAATGTGCATGTACAGGGTATGTTTTTTTATGAACATCAACTTCAAAGGCCTCCTGCAGCATCCACTATCTTGATGTCAGATGTTTACCGTAGATCAGTGGTGAATTGAAAATGGAAAATACATATACAGTGAAACCAGTGTCTACATTCATCAAAATGAATTTGAGGCCAGGTTCACTACCTACCTGTTGGAACAATTTAATTATTGGGCATACCTGTCCCAGCTGCGTTAAAACTTTCTGATTAGGTCCATCTTTTACTGTAATTTATCTTTTGACATGCATAGTATTTAGATTAATTTATAAAACAGTGCATGTCAGTACCCTGTGTAACGCTCCTGCACTTATTTAGCAGTCTTCGTCACCAGAATACCACTGTAACTTACATAAGGAGATCGTGTGCTCTTGCTATACCATTCACTCACCAGGGCTCGAAATATTTTTTTTCAACCACCTGTCCACTGGACAAGTCAAAATAAAAAGTACCTGTCCAAAATGGCATAATTTATTCTAAGAAACTATACTAATTTCAACTCAACGTAGACAATGTCCAGAGACGTTGAATGTCATTTTAGCTCCCATAGCCATATGTATATATGGCAATGGAAGCTATTCTTATAGGCTAGGGAAATGTCTGTATGTATGTATGTCTGTATGTCTGTATGTCTGTGTGTCTGTATGTCTGTATGTCTGTATGTCTGTCCGTCAACATCAAAAACTCCAAAACCGCTGTACATTTCATCTTGATATTTGGTGTGTACATGGATGATGGGCTGTAGATGAGATTTTGTTCAAATGAAGTTGTCATTGCCAAAAATATGCAAATTAAGTGAAAAAATGTAAAAACAGTCAAAATTGAAAAAACTCAATAACCACTGAGCAGATTACATGAAAAATTAGCATGTAAGTACTTTGGGCTGACATGAAATGATTGTGCACATCTGGGTCAGTATCTTGGACTTGCTATTTTCATGAATTTTTTTGTAATTTTCTCCCATTTTTGGTCAAAAATCTCCTGCTCTGAAACCACAAGTCCGATTGATTTGAAACTTGGTATGGAAGTGCATAGGAGTGACCTTTCCCAAATTTGGGCAAATCGTGGTGAAATTTGCATATTTTTAGTTTACACGTCCATAGACTCCCATGTATAAGGTAGATCTCCATAGACTCCCATGTATAAGGCCATGAAAAATCATTAATTATGCGCATATCTAATTTTGAGCGAGCCAATAGAGCTAGAGGTCTGATTTTTGGTATATAGGGATAACTTAGCAATACAATTTTTTTGACAAAATGTCACGTGACCTCGGTGACCTTTGACCTCAAATATACATATTTGTCCATAACTCAGTAACCACAAGTGCTACATCCTTCATGTATGGTATGATGGGACAGCTTATGACGCCACATATTGTACCTCATTAATTATGCGCATATCTAATTTGAGCGAGCCAATAGAGCTAGAGGTCTGATTTTTGGTATATAGGGATAACTTAGCAATACATTTTTTTGACAAAATGTCACTTGACCTCGGTGACCTTTGACCTCAAATATACTATTTTTCCATAACTCTGTAACCACAAGTGCTACACCCTTCATGTTTCTTATGATTGGACACCGTATGACGCCACATACTGTACCTCAATAATTATGCGCATATCTCATTCTGAGCGAGCCAATAGAGCTGGATGTCTGATTTTTGGTATATAGGGATAACTATAGGAGAGAAATTTTTTGACCAAATATCATGTGACCTCGATGACCTTTTACCTAAAATATATGTTTATGTCAATAAATAAGTAACCACAAGTGCTATGTCCTTTGTATTTAGTAGGATGGGAGACCTTATGACAACACACGCTTACCTCATTAATTATGTACACATCTAATTCTGGGCAAGCGAATAGAGCTAGAGATCTGATTTTTTGGCATATAGGGATTAATTAGCAATATAATTTTTTTTTTCAAAATGTCATGTGACCTCGATGACCTTTGACCTTGATTATACATATATATGCATATTTCAGTAACCACAAGTTCTATACCCTCCAATTTTGATAGGATATTAGACCTTAAGATGTCACATCTTGTACCTCATTTATAATGCGCATATGTATTTCTTGGCTGGCCAATACTGCTAGAGGTCTGATCTTTTTCCCGATTTAGAACCATAACTTAGACATGCCTCATGTGTTTCAAATTGGGAATAACGACATAGACGTATGTGCCCATAGATCCCAACATATACACTCCAGTGATACTTCTTAATGACCACATTTCCTGCCCCATCAAGACTAATACTCCTATTACAAGTGGGGACTATGTCATTGTAAATGACTTGTTGAGTTAATGGTTGTATCACAGTATTCGATATATCTAATTCTGTATTTTTTCCATTTTATATTCTGAATAATTACATTAAACATATTTCACTGTCTCCAGTACATTTCATTTAAGTATTTTCACTTCATGCAGTTTATCCCTTTCACACATGTTCAAATATCTGACCAGAGAACAAACACTAAATAGTCCAGGATGGGAGCTACAGTGTCATTGACGCTATTTTTAATTAGTTTGATAGGAAGTTTTTGACAGAACCAACGAGTAGATCTGGGAAAGTTCAACAAACTCACGTCTGTGCTGTATGCAAAATGGCGTAACAGCGCCATCCGTGTCGAGATGGCTCTGAGAATCTCCCAATTTAAGAGATTTGAGACGCGACCTTAAATAAATCAACATGGCTGACTCCTGTAAACAGTGATTAGATATTATCGAACTTTCTTTTACTTTTTTCTGACAGGTAAATATCCAAACAATGATTTTCAAAATTTTAAAAGGTACATAAATTTAAACTTATGAATATTTGCTGTAGTCAGTAGGTTGAAATACTGGTTGCAGGCTGAAAAAATCTACCTGTCAACTTGGACAAGTACTTTTCAAAACTTCTTATCCCAGGCCAAATTTTACTTGTCCGGGACAGGCAGACAGGTATTATTTCGAGCCCTGCTCACCTAGGGAGCCTTGCGTACTTTATGAATTGTATCACTGGACTAGAGAGCCTCGTTTTCATTGAATTTAGTAATTTCAGTTTTCATTTTTTCAACCATGTATCTGCTGAGTACCATGTGGAACAATGGTATGTGTATTTCCTTGGGGAAAAAATGAGTTTGGAAATGTTTCATACTCATGAACAAATTACCATTTATTCAATATTCAAACCATGTTGGTACAATATTTTACTGAGAACCTTACATACCGGTAAGCTTTTATTTAACCCTTTTCCTGCCAGACAATATCACTTCCCTATCAGTCAACTCAGTGAAATCATATTGAGCTAAAACCATACATATTTCCACCCATTTGGCTTGGTCTGTACCAACAGCGTAAGTCTATAAAAATCATGTTAACAGTATCTGTAATTTCAGGGACCTTCAAATGTTCTATTTTTGATTAAAATGCACCAAATGGGACATATTGTGCTCCACTATCTTTACTGAACCTGACCTGATGGTGAAATATGGACTTAGCAGGAAAAGGGTTAAATCTTTCACACTTTCACTTCCCTAGGTTCAAGTTCACCATTCCACATTGGCAGAATTCAGTCAGAACAATGGTGGTGAAAGAATTAAACCAAAATAGATATGAGCAAGTCTCAACGTCTGATCACTTGGATCACTTCTGCAACAACAAGTTTGAGTTTTGCTACATACTACGAAAATTATTTTAAAATTTGTTGACAACAACAATCAGAAATGAGGGCTAATAACTGAAAAGTTTCCTGTCGTCAATACTGTGTGCCTGGTGATGGTACCTGTATACATGACATCAGTATCATGGCTGGTATCACTTTGCTGTGGCAAGAAACTTCAAAATTTTGTACTCTGTGCCGCATACCTCACAGGCAAATTCAATTCAGGCAAAATGGCATGATTTCCTCACATCCTACTTTAACTGTAAAACTTCACCTGCCCTGCTGAAACTTTATCCTCGGCAGTGTAGCAGACAGGCAGTTCCTACTCTGCATTCAGCCGCCACACTCTGGTAAATTAACATTTTTTTTCCAACTTAAGGTAGTAATGTATGTGCCTTGAAAGTGTGAGATGTGAACTTTTGCTTAAAGCGACAAGTCAGCCATTTTTCATGATTTTGTTTGATATGAGATACTACTTAGGGACCGTCTCAGATTGTCGCAGAAGTTCATAAAGCGAAATTTATTCGTTTAGGGGGGGAGGGGGGTTTGAACTCCATTCAATTTATGAACTTCACTTTCGCACTTTTAATTTGTTATCACAAGTTTTCGTGTCCACTCGTGCCAACAAATTTGTAACTGTTTCCATCTCGTTTGTGCCCCAAACACAATTTACCGATAGTAACACTAGTATCCTAAACATTTCATTCATCAAATTATACAGAGACAAAAGTATCATTTTTTAAAAATGTGCTACTTATAAGCTTCTGATCTCACCTCCAAATGTCTTTATTCTCACTTGTTATGCACCTTGTCATAGTCGTTGTAATATGATTGAACATGCCCGGCCCCCTTGTCAAAGTTTCTCGCTTATTTACCGCCCCTACCAAGTACAAATTGCGTGTTCGCAAAGACATAAACAGCACAAGAGATACAAAAAGGGAAAGTAAAATAAAATGAAACTTTTATGCGGAAAAATGCCCTGTTAGTACTCAATCTGATGGATTACTTTAATTGTAATGTGGCATGGGGAATGAGTCTTTAGTAGCTATAGCAAAATGCAACACTGTACTCTCAGGCAGACATGAACATTTCGCACTTTTGAAGTTTCGTTTAGGGGTTGGTGGAGGGGTTTTGATCTAAACAAAGGAATTTCGTTTCTTGAACTTCTGCGACAATCTGAGACGGTTCCTTATATTGTTTGACATTGAAAGATACTGAATGAATGGGTGACCATGCATATATTCGACACCTGTTTTATATACGACAAATGAAACCAACGCGAAAATGAATTAATGGTCATGACCACTAATTGATTCTCGCGATGGTTTCATTCAATTTTTCTAAAACCGGGTTCGAAAATATGCATGGTCACCCATTCATTCAGTATTTTTCAACATGTCAAACAATATAAGTAGCATCTCGTATTGAACAAAATTCATGAAAAATGGCCGACTTTGTCCCTTTAAACTTTCCTCAAGGAATAAACATTGGGGTCACCGTGCAAATTTTGTAATAGAGTCTGAGAAACAAATAACCTAACATTTACTGATATTTGATATTCAAATGGCTGCCATCCCAATGTTAACTCTATGGAGAAAAATACAATTTTTGATTTTCAAAAAAACTAAGTTAAATCTTTTCTTTCACCAACAGCTTTAAATGAGCCCCAACAAATGGTACATCAGAAAAGAATTATAAAAGTTTGAGAGTTCAAATATCTGTCCCAAAGGTGCATTTTACCTTAAGATGCAGATCTAAAGTATATACAAAGCAATGGAGGTGATGGGGTAGGGTAAATCTCTACCTCTTTGAACTTTGAGTTGTGATATCTCTTAGCATAGCAATCATTGGCAAGTGTTAGCCTCTGTTCTTTTGTAAATAGTTCATGAAAAATACAGCTGACATCTGAGATTGTCAAAATCTGTGATATTGTCGGCTGAGCTGCCTGAAGACAGTGCTTAGTTCATTCCAAGCATCTGTCCCAGATGTAATTCCATCGCCAACGAGTTGGTGACTAGAGAATGTCCGGATACTGTCTGATCATCGGGAATGTCACTTTCTCCAAACTGTCCAAGGGACTCTTGCACACACACACACAGTGCTAGCCATAATATCCATTTTTCAGTCTTCTGAACAGGAGAACATGAGGTTCTGAGGACAAAAACGATGAAGATGAATAAGAAATAAGATGAACGGATGACACTACAATCTCTATTTCTATTAGATGACAATTTTGTGAAAAGTCATTTGATCACATGACAAGTCGCAAAAATATGCAAAGCTAAAAACAACAAGTCAAAATTCATCATTATTGCGGTTTTCATTTGGCTTTGGTTTCTACAATGTAATGAAATGAGAAATCAAAAAGTCTGGGAGTCACTTTACCAGGTCCGTGTATCATGTAATGTTGCCAGCCTGGAGACTGCTGAACACCAAGGTTTCTCCATTCAGTCTCTGTCATCAGATGTGTCTTGGGTACCAGCTTGGCTATGTCTAGAGGTAAGATTACATGTCTGTCAAGTCAAATGAGAAAAAAATGTGAGATGAGAGGTCTGAGACTTAGACTGACAAATGAATCAAATTTCTCCCTGAATAAGGTATCAGGATCATGGCGCCCTCTAACAGATTCCGAACGTCCTCTTTTGTAAATACTTTGCAAATTTGACTGGTAGAGTCCACAAATTT
The DNA here is from genome assembly GCF_041260155.1 of Ptychodera flava. Taxonomy (NCBI): domain Eukaryota; kingdom Metazoa; phylum Hemichordata; class Enteropneusta; family Ptychoderidae; genus Ptychodera; species Ptychodera flava. The sequence continues at coordinate 692,404 of NW_027248352.1, forward strand.
CTATGAGAAAAATTAGCACACACCATACACAGTCCGGGTAATATCCATACAGAGGATAATTGGGAAGAGCCAATGGCGTACCGTATATGTAATGAGGTTAAGGCAAGAACCAATCACGTACTTAATATGTATTGAGGGTTAAAGGTTACAAGGATTCGCTTTGAAATGTTATGCTGGAGAGCGCGATCTGACTTGCATGCCTTGACAGATCCATCGATCGAGTGAGTGAGTGAGTCTCAGCCCGAGTCAATTGGAGACGTTCTGCCATGTTAAAAATTGTAAGGATTTCTTTTCTTCCGAAATACTTTTCTGAGTTTCTTTCCCCTGACCATGTTCTGAAAAGAGTTATTGGACATTTTTCGTTCTCTTTTCAAGCTTTTGGTTAACTTCTCGCGATTGATCGGGCGCACGTTTTTTTGAGCGAAGGGGCAATCGTAGCAGGAAATGCATGGTGATCGAAAAAATCGTGCTCCATCGTTAACCTAAATTAGGCGATATTTGGCGACAAATAACTTACTGTAAATTTACAAGGGTCAAATTCTGATTTCTAGGAGCGGTACCTGGCCAGGACAACCATCCAAAGAAGTAATTTTCGATGTAATAACCACTTGTGTCGGTCGCCATCTCGACCGTAATGAACATTGTGCATAACGTCTACATCTAAAAACTACTGAGTGTTAAAAATTAAGGGTAAAATCTAGCCAAAAAGTTCCAAAGTCGTTGCAATCTACTAGCCTAGGTTTGCATGGTTAATTATTCATGACGTTGCGACGGCAGGTTTGCTGATTGGTCAATTGTAATATCCTCTATATGGACATACCCGGACTGATACAGGAACTCTTGTGATTATTTTGGAGGCGAAAAACCTGAATCTGAAAGACCCATCACACAGGCCTAAGGCAGGGCTTGACAATTTTTTTTCCAGTTCACTTGTCTGTGGGACAAGTGGATTTCAATTTCACTTGTCCTCACAAAAATTTACTTGTCCTCCATTTGTAACAATCAGGACCAAATACTTGCGACGAATTCCGAAGCGGCTTTCAGGGCTTTCTAATTTCGGTAATTTTCGCCAATGTTGACCCGAATATTCTCAAAGTTCAAATTGAAGTAGTAGCCCTGCGTACAGGTGTGTGTGTTCCCGGCGTTATACGGCCTACATCACAAGAGGCCGCGACTTTTTAATTGGACGATGAAACAATTTCATGTCAATCATCGAAAAAATTGCAACATTGTGTGAGTCGGCAAGTGAACGTCACAATTGTATCTAAAAAAGTCAGTGATTGACATTTATTTTGTGTGTACGACAATGCAAATCGGGGCGCAAACCGCAACTTAGGTTCGCGTTGATTGCGCCGGAAGTTGTGTAAACAACTTGTCCGGCAGGCGACCAGATTTATTTTTGACTTGTCCGAACGTAAATCTCACTTGTCCTGGGCGTCGGGCGATAGAAATTGTCAAGCCCTGCCTAAGGGGCCTCTTTTCAACATCCCTCAAAGACCGTACTATTTGGAGTGCCTAAGACACTTAAGAGCGATCAATTTTCCAGTCTAGCTGCCTGATTGAAGAAATACGACTTTTTCTGATATAAACAAACACCTAAAGAGCATGGACCAAACTCTCACAATAATTCCAGAAAATCTATCCGGGTTGCCTAATATGGTAAATGCACACACAAACACGTGTTTTGCACACACACTGTACACACACACACACAACTATCAATAATTACTCTAAAAGCTCAGCATTATACACCCAGTATTCTATGGTTTTTTCTGTAACAAGAAAGTGTTAACTTGCTAGAACATTAAACATTTTTAGCAGATATTAAAGTTCTGCATGCATAATCCTAATAATACTAAGCCTCTCATTTAGGTATTTTGTCAGAAGAACTGGTGCTTGCCAACTCAGTGTTAAAAATGTTTGTGTCTGCAGAAAAAGGAGAAAAATATTTCATTAGATCACAGAGATATTTGCATAATACCTATATTCATATCTTTCATCATAGTATTTTTCTGAGTATATTATTTAGATCACAGAGATATTTGCATAATACCTATATTCATATCTTTCATCATAGTATTTTTCTGAGTATGTTATTTGCTGCTGTCCTGTTTCAGAAGGCATACTGCTCGGTTCAGTCTAATGCTGCTGTTGTATGCCTGTCTTCCAGATACTGATGCTTTGATCTTCCCAGGATCAGCAGAACTACCTGAAATACAAAGGATGAATATATTGACAGCAGATGTGAATTGCGATAACCAAACACCAGATTACAAATTAGTGCCATGAAGCTACAGTACAGAAGTGCTGTATTCATCAAACGTTGTATTCTGTTGATATTGACATTTTTTTATCAATTGGCCTCGGTCAGTTGATTGAAGTTGTTGGACTTCAAGGAACAGGACAGTCGGTAAAATACTTGGGGAGACAGTTACAAGGAATTAATATTGCATTTATGGTCACACAACTAATAAAGATTTATATAAACGGTTCATATAAATCTTTATTAGTTGCGTGACCATGACTATAAATGCAATATTAATTCCTTGTATATATACAAATAATAACACAAAAAACTTCAAGTACAAAGTAATAATATCTGTTATGCACACTGCAATCTTCAGACAGACAGTCAGTTCTATAACTGTCAGTTCTGATTGTCTGTCTGATGATTGTAGGATGTATGAAACTTAGGCTACAGACTCAGATATTATTACTTTGTACTTGAACTTGAAGCCATGTGTGATTATTTATAATGCTCTTTTTTATTCTTTTAGCGTGGAGCAGTGTAACTTCCCAAGAGGACATGTGTATCATGACTGATAAATCATATATACCGATATAAACTATATATATATATATATATATATATATATATATATATATATATATATATATATATATATATATATATATATATATACACACGTTACATACTGTATACATTATGAGAGAGAGAGAGAGAGAGAGAGAGAGAGAGAGAGAGGAGAGAGAGAGAGGGGGGGGGGGGTCTATACCGTGACTTGGGGCATGCCATTGGTCAAGATTCACACACAGTCCTACACTAGGACCGTGATTCACAGAAGTAGCGGCGGGTTCATAGCTGTGGTGGTTTCAGACTGGATTCCTGCGGGCTGGTTTTGACTTTTACGACTTTAACCCCTCCGCCAATCAAAACCAGCCCGTAAAAGGCAGGAATCCCGTCTGAAAACACCACAGCTATGGACCTACAGCTAAAATAGTACATACCTGTTTCTGTGATCTGAACAACGTTTCCGATTTTCCGGTGATAGTATCGACAGCTTGCTGCTAGCGCTTGATTGCACCACGGTCCGGGCCGTGATTGCACTGATCACTGACGCCGGGGCGAGCGGCTGAGTTTGGCGCTGGCTATCAAATCACACCTGTGCGCTTTAAATCTTCATTCCCCCTGTACGATTGATTACAACTAACACTTCGCCAAGGATTAGAGCTGTTCACAACGGCCTATGAAGAATTAAATGCATAATCTGTAGGATGACGAGCTACGGAAAGTTTTTGTCGTAGCTTCGGCGCTGTTTTGTTTTCTTGTTGCAGCAAGCATGCGAAATTCCCACTTCTCGCGTTTTATTTCGGACCTTTTCTCGCGATACTACACGAGATGAGAGTGAAATCAAAGATGGCGCTGCTCGCAAGGTAAGTGTGTACGTAACGACTGAAAAAATGTGAATTTCAAGACAACATTACCCTTTCATTCAACCAGTTTTGACAGACAACACGGCTCTTTGTATTTTACCTCCACGACGACATGAAAGGTGGCGTTTTACTGAAAAAGAATTGAGAAATCAGTTATGTATGGAAGTTGCTCGATTACGTGACCCTCATCAACTGGGGTTAGGGTGACCGGACGAGAGGCCCTCCTATTCCCTACAATGGGGCTGACACAAGTTTTCTGAGAGTGAATGCTCGAAATCGAAGGCATAAAGGGGGACCCAGGTAGTGATAAATTGTACAAATTCACCTTAAGTATGCAACAGTTGTGCACATTTATGTCTATGAACAATGTAATGACGTGAAAATCTTGAAGTTTATGAACACATTTTGACAACAAATGTCAGACGGGACGCCATCTTGGAAGTCGTCTACTCGCACGCGAATGGTCACTATTAGAGATCGCGTGAACGGAAACACTTGCATTTCACAGTGAATATTGTGAAGACTAGGAAGTCAAGATGAGTGCAAAAATTTCCTAAAAAGGTCTTTTTTCTTCCGAGAAACTGCTGACGAAATTTTTACTTTGAAACGGCTATGACTTTTGGCATCATTTTCCAGGAGGGAAGGAATGGCCATGCGGGCAAATTGTACCTTAGATATTTTTCTACTTGTTTTGTGCCCTAAAATAGCTCAGCTATGCAGCGCAAATTAGCGCCCAGGGTTTATCCAAAGCAGGAAGTAAAGTTCGCAATAGTGCCGTACTTGAACAACGTGCTTTTTCACCGGTGCGCACCTGTCTCTGACCAGAAACAATGGCTTGTATCCATGATACTGTAAACACAAAGGTCAGCGTGAGGACAATCTTCCATTTTCTTTCACTGGGACTCATCAACCCATACAATATTCTCACAGAAATAATTTGGAAACTATCAATGTACCTTTCACCAGACTCATTATTGTACAGTTAGTCATCTTTGAGCCATTTTAACAATATTTGATCCGATTTTTGGTCATGTTGTCTCATTATTCCTCATTACAATATTCTCAGGGAAAGAATTTGGAAACTTTGATTTTCCAGAGGCTGCCAAATTGTGATCATGCTAATTAGCCAAATTATTTTTTCAGATTTGGACTTTGTACCAACACTTTCAACAGGTGCCATCAAGATTTTGGCAAAAAATTTCAGTTTTAAAAATCGTCCGGTCACCTACTGGGGTTATGCGGAGGACTTTTCATAACAATCCACGAATTTCTTTAACATGCCCATGGAGCACTTGTCTATGAGTCTACCCCAAGCTTTTGTACTTCATAGTCTGATACTTAAAATGAGAGAGTATTAATTCGGTTTGTGTGGCCGATCGCTCTGATAGTGTGATAAATAACGCCCGACAGCTTGCACTTTTGATGACCTCTGCAACGGTTCAGTGCGCGGCCGGCGTAGGCTTGGCAATGGCAAGGTCGCGAAATCATGGCACCGACATTGTGAATCATTTGAACAAAATCGGGTGTACGACATGACCGTTGTCCCCCTAATGTTAGTATAACTCAATGCAATTGAGTAGATTAAAATGACATCTGATGTCACAAGAGCCGCAGCGAGACTGAAAGATTCAGCTCTGTATGGCTTCCCGTGGTTACTTATACCATAGATGTACGTGTACAGTGCCAAAGACAAATAAAAATATCTTTGTATGTGTTAGTGCTCTGTGCTCAGTTGCTTGAGGCTTTGCCAACTTCTGTTGGTAGAACAGCAAAACCAGATGTTGTTGTTTGACCCATATTAACCCTAGCTATGTACAGCAAGGGTCTCTGGAGCCCTGCGTACAGGTCTGTGTGTTCCCGGCGTTATACGGCCTCCACCACAGCCCTGCAACAGTCTATGGAGATAACTAGGGACTCTGCAGTCTTTTTGGCCGAAATTCTGCTCTATCGGGGCAAAATCCTGTCCCTGCCTACCTTTACCTCCTAACCGACCACTGAAAAGATGCGATTAACTTCTCCTAACGTCCAAAACTGCTCGTTTTCTGAAACATGTCATACTCTGTACCCACGGAGATCGCCATTTTGAATCTCGCTGCAGAGTCTCCAGCTATCTCCATAGACCGTTGCAGGGCTGTGGTGGAGGCCGTATAACGCCGGGAACACACAGACCTGTACGCAGGGCTAGGGTCTCTGTTACGACTGAAAGCTTTAGTCCTATTGTTGCGACCAATTCTATGATGCCATTTGAGTTGATGGAGACCCATGAACAACTACCGGTAATTCTTTTTAGACTAAGCTGCAGCAAACATTTGAATTAAGTATGATACAAAACGAACCACCAGTCTAGAACACCCGTAAATGGTGTATTATTTTTGGTGCTCGAAGAGTGAAACTGATTACATAAATATATTGCCAAGAAATTAAATGAGTGATTTTGCTCATTAATCTTGTAATCTGCTGTTGTTTAATAGAAAGTATTTGTTTTTTCTCTTTTCCTGGGTGATATTCATCTTTTGTACTTTGCTTCAAAAGTGCATTATTTTGACATGTAGACAGTGATAGTACAGTATCCAGTCGTCAATAAAATTGAGCAAGATCAGTGGTGGAATGGTGGTTAATTTGCATGATAATATGTAATTGTTATGCCGATGAGTTTCTATTGTTTACCAAAAATTAAAGAGTGGCTGCCACCACTCTGAGAACACGGGATGCAATGCAGTTTGTCCACCACCAGTTACAGGCGTCTGACAGTATGTGTTATTTGTCTGTAACTATAACAGTCACTAGAAACTTTGATTGACTCCTGCAAAGGCCGATACCCGGGGAAAATTTTATTGAGTTTCTCAAGTCGTGTCACAGGCCAGGCGAGTTCCCCCGCAATATTATTATGCACTCCTTAGTCCTATCATTGGGGGATAGAAATGGTACCAAGGTTCCTATGCTATTTACCTGTGTTCCTGGACCTTTGCAAAAACACCGAGATAATAGCCATCAATATGATAATTTTAAAGTGTTTGATCAAATTTTAAAAATTGATCTCAAAATTAAATATCTCTCCCCCCTTACAACCATGTTTGGCAGGAGATGAACTCTATGAGAATAGATTTCCCAATTTTTTTGTGAATTTATCGTAAGTGTTTATGTTATCTTACAGAACCGCTCGGTGCCAGCACTTGTTATTCAAACAATCCAGTCCAGTTTTCCTGTGCAGGTAATCTGGAGTTTTTCACCCTTTCTCTCACTGAATGTTTTGCGTACAAATCACTCTGAACTTTAAGAACATACTGATGAGTCTGTCTATTTTTATCCCCTTTATAAAATAAACCCCAGTCAATTTTTCTCATATTTTTGCTAAAATTTTGATGAAAAAACTGTAGCCAATGGAATATGATGTCCATTTTGTCCAAAATTATCAAAATATTACTGAAAAATTCATGAAAATTGGTAAACTTTTGCACTAAAATTTTGGCGGGAGAAAATTAAACAATGAAAGTATTCAATAGTATTGTGTATAGTATTAATTGTAGAGGGTGTGAGAATCTTTGTCTGTCTACAATGTAGATGTTAAGTCTTGAAGGTTCTATGGGTAATGTGTGATATCAAATTGAATCACATTGACTATCACTAAGGTAGTATGAGCCTCAAAAACTAAAATAGCTAAACTTTTCCTCAAATTTTCCGCATTAGAACTTTCAACCATTTTCTTACCAAATCAAGCAGGGTTCATCGTGCAGAGTTTGATACAAGAGAAACAAATTACTCACATTAACCGTTATTTGGATTTTGAAATGGCCACCATTCCTGTGTTAACTCTATGGGGAAAAATAATTTTTTCAATTTTTGAAAAATGACTGCAAAAATCTTTCTTACTCAAAGAATCCCAGCAATCAGAAAAGAATTGTAAAAAATTGAGAGTCTAGATATCTCCAAGCAATGCACATGCATTCTACCTTAACTTGATGTTTTCATGACTTTGGTTTTAGATAACAAATACACTACCTTCTGTTTCACCCTAAAGCAAGTTGTAATACAAGCTTACAAAATGCCTTTTATATATCACTATTTACATAACACTGGTCCAGAATAAATGGCTCTAGGTGAGTATCAACGTGTGTATACAGGGAATTAGGGAAGTGGGGAGGAGGTGATATGAAAGGCTTAAACATATTGATGACATTCTATTCTTTTCCACATGTACCTAAAGAGTTGCATCAGGACAAGTAACCACACCAAGTAAAGTACCACTGTACCATCTAGAAAACCACAAACAGAAAGAAGAGTTCTGGGATTTCCAGAATGATGTCTACTGGAAGAAACAGAAGACACTCAAGCGCCCTCGCTCACCATTCTGGATCTATCAGGTAAGCGATATATCATGGCTTCCCTATCCACAAGACTTTGTTTTGATAGTCACTTCTTGCAGTAGACATATGGATTACTGTAGTCATCAACTTATGAAGTAAAGATTTGTTGAAATGCTATTGAATGCCCTTGACTTTTTCTAAACATTTCACATTCAATTTTCATGGGACTCCCATTTGTGGCTTGAGTTTTTATAAGTGAACGTCCAAACTCCCACTGTGTATGGACATTGACCCTTTTCATAAGTCTAGCGCCCTCCTGTGGCCACGGTGAATTTGAAGTCAAAGTGAGGCCACTGGGGAAAACCCTCCAGCCCCTGCCCAGGGTTTTCCCCAGTGGCCTCGCTGTGACTTCAAATTCACAGTGGCCACAGGAGGGCGCTAGACTTATGAAAAGGGTCTGTTGGTTAGAGGAGATTGCAACTTCCGTGTAACTTGCAGTCGTTAGTTTGAAATTTGAATTCCTTTGCATGTTTACAGTCAGTGAAGTTCAACGTCATCATGGGGAGCTAAAATAATGTAAAATCAATTTGTTCTGTGAAATGAATGGTGAATTCCATTTCGCCAGTGAGATGTTTTGTCATGGTGTCAAGCGTGATGGTGCGTCTTACAGTCGAATTTCATTGAAATGAAAATCAGCCGCTGAAGTGTATTCTCCTCGTCAGCCTAGATATTGATTGTCTGGTATCTAAGCATCATCTACTGGCTGTGGAAATTGTTCTAGTGCTAGACTTTGGTGCCAAAATTTCTACTGTGGTGTATATTATGTAATTGCTGTTCTGATTTATTTGACAGCCCCAGTTGACAGCTATCTTGTCCATCAACCACAGAGCTACAGGTGCCATCATGGCGCTCAGTAAGTACAGTGTACTCTCTCTCATTTTCTATCTCTGCATTTGTTGAAAAGGCCTCTTATAACTACATGGTCACAGATGCAGGGGACCAGGTTCCTTCAACCCTTTGAAGTTTCACCATCGTGGTTTTGCCTTAACCCATTGTTTTCAATGGTGACAGTGGACCTCTTTACATTGAAGTGGGGTGACCAGGTTAAATTACTTCAACTATGTTACTGTAAATGTAGTGTTTATGTAAAAGTAAATATTGAATGTAAATCTCAGTAATATTACTTATCATGGGTTTAGCATCAATAGATCTTACTGTGTCACACTACACAGTGAGTGAGGCTACCCACAATTCTCTATGATCTGTACACACGGAGATCACTCACTGAACTGAAGCAAATTTCTTCTGTACACAGAACCACTCGGTCCATATTTCTGGCAACATAGTTATGATAATCATAATTTTCTGATTTCTCACTGTGAATAATGAGAAGATCAACCCCTTTTCTATGGAGGAGGAGATAGCATTTTGTAATTTTGTTGACATAGATTTTTGACAGCCATACACAATATTTTCAAGGAAACTAAGGGAATAAGTTGCATCTGCGTCGGCAAAAGAAAGGGTATTGAATTTTTTGAGTGTTCATCACAAAGGAAATTCGCATGTCTGACAGGTGGACTGATGGGACATTTTAGTTGCTGATAACTTTACCTTAAAAGGTGTACAATTTTTAGCACCTTCAAACATCGAATTCTTTTTCAATTTACTCCTGAATTTTAAACATAATCAATAATTTTGGAACATAGTTTCAACAAAAAAACCTGAAATTGAATTTTAACTTTCAAATTGTTAAGAAAGTGATAAAATTGAAGAAGCCTTTAGCAAACGATGTCTGAGTGCACAAATCAAGGGGAATTGTGGGTAGCCTCACTTACTGTGCACTTCTCATAAATACAATGCAGATATTTTTAGAAAACAAGGTAATATAATATAATTGCGTTAGGTCACAATTACAATTAGTAACAATGGTTTTGAGCCCAAACCCATTGTCATCAGTGGTGAGTGTGAATCTGTTTACAGGTAATAAGGAGTAATCAGATTGGGCAAACAAAGCCCATGAAATGGACCACCACAGTAATCACCAAGTACTCCGAACCCCAATGTCGTTTTGTTGAAGTTGAATAAATGTCAGAAAAAGGTTTTGCTGTGAGAAAGTTTGGTAAACAAATGAAGGCAGTCAGGCTGAAGAAGTTTTCATCAGAACATGGTGTAGTGATAGCATTAGTAAAATGATGAAATTCTAACCAGTGAAATCTTGATTGTCTTTACAGGTGTTGCCACGTTTGCCGTTGGTATAAATGTAGCACCGCACGACTTCATGCATTACCTTGACCTGATCAAGGGACTGGAACTACCTGCCGTTATACCATACCTGGGTAAAGCAGTTGTCGCATGGCCATTGATGTATCACATGGGAAATGGTGTGAGACATTTGGTAAGTTTTTTTCTTTTTTAGCTCTTATGGCCATCAAAACATTGAAAGATAGAATACGCTTTAGGTGGAGTTTTTCGGATACACGTTTACAGTAGTTGTTCGTCCTACCAATTTAGGCTGCTCCTTTTCAAGCTTATGGAGTAAATAAAGATTTGAATGGCTTAGTTTTGTGAAAATCAGTGGTTTTATTTTCCCCATAGAGATAACACAGGGCCTGTGGCTATTTTAAATTTCAAATGTTTGAAATTATTGGAAATTTGTCTCTTTAGTTCCAGAATTTGCACTGTGAGCCCCGATTTTATGCTTGATTTTGAGAGAGAATGGTTGAAAGTTTCATTGAGGAAAGTTTGAGTGAACAGTTTCAATCTTTCATTTTTGAGGCACATACTACCTTAATAAAGGCTTTCACAACTGCCGCAGGTATTTAGCAAAACCAGGGTGCATAACGGTTTACCAATTTATGATATCATATCAAGCATGACATCACATACATCAGAATGTAGTGAAAGAGTTTTAAGAGACATTTCTGCTTTTAACAAATGTTTGTCACAGCTTTTTATGGTAATCATCCTAATCTGCAGTCACTCTGTTCGCTTTCACTGTCACAGTTTGTAAATGATATATTTTAAAGCTCCATAAGCTGTATCTTTTGGCTATTTTTTCAGAACTTTTGTTTTGTGATTTCCCTACACTTTCTGCATTGAATCCCTAAACTGTAATTTAACAATAAACAATGATCACTACACACATATAAGCTGTGTTGACAAAAAGAATACTCGGCATGGCAAACGGATTAGGGTCAGACATGGTAGTTGAAATACAGAAGCAGAATACTGAAAAACACAGCTTATGTCCCTTTAACGTGTTCCGTTCTCTGAATTGGCATTTCAGTTCTGGGACATGGGATACGGCTTCCAGATGAAGAACCTATACAGGTCTGGATACGCAGTCTGTCTCTGGTCCATTGTCGCTGCGTGTGCTCTAGCTGCTATCCCTGTCAGCTAAACTCAACACTTCCTTGAAATTTGAAATGTTCACTTGAAACAGTCAGCATGCAAATACTGACAGGTGCAACGGCTTGCGCAGTCTGTCACTCAAAATGTTTGCAAGTACACTATTGGGTGGTCATCAACCAAATGAATTCTTTTTAACATTTCCTGATACCATTTAGCATTCAAGAAGTTTGATCCTTGCTAAGAGAGATGTGTATGAAACTGTTGCATAAAAAAAAGAAAAATTGGAAGAAAAAGTTCAAAATACTTTTACTTCGTATGTTTTTATCAGTCAACTAAACAAAATTACTGATTTGGCAAAATTTTCCACATTTTGACTCGTGGGTGATCAGAATCAATTCTATGCCATTTTGAAACAAATATTTTCAGAATTGCAAATTTTGTATCATTCAACATTCAATACCATTGTATCTGTCAGTGTCTGCATGTTGATATCTACCCCCTCAAAAAAGAAATTATAAGAAAGAAAAAAGCGCTTTGTACGTTTGTAAAAATGCTATAAAGATGTATATGCTTTACGTGTTGTTTTATAAAAATGTCAAGGCAGATGGGAAAGAATTTTATGGGCAGTGTCAAAACATCAAAGGTAATGGCACAGTGGCAACAATACTATTGCAGTTTTTGAACTGCCTGTACACCTCTTACTGTGTTGTATTTAGGGTACATTAAAGGTTTATACAACAGTTAGTGACAAAAAAGTCAAAACTGCTGGGTGCAAGAGGGCACCAAGATGTGCATTGTGTCGTTTGTATCACTCATTACACAAACAGAAAGTTTGATCAGCGCCCTCTACGGTAATATTTACCAATACTTCACCAGTAAGTAAAGCCACAGGTGGTATGTTAGTTATTGATAGCCATATCGTGCAGCTGAATGAGTGTATTGTTACCTCCTTCAAATATTTCTGATGCCTCAGATTGTCCATCTCTACATTATGAATGTAGAAAAATAGAAAAATTAGAAAAATAGCTTTATTGAATTGTAGTATTGCTTTCAGCAGCCCCTTTCAACCATTCAACACAGTTATATCTCGGATCCAATCATTTTATGCCATTTGGTGACTTGATACCATCACATTGCAACAATCTCCAAACTCAGTTTTGTGTGCATATATTCTTCATGAACTAGTTATGTAATTTATTATGGGCTGTTCTCAATACCAAGTTTGTATTATAAACACACCAAACCATGGCTTGCTCACAGAGTGTCCAAAGAGCTAAGTTCTGTAAGCAAACCTACTCAAAATAGATGTGAATAAAGATACAAATTTTTGTTTTCAAATCATTGTGTTTCTTCTCTTCTTCATAACTACAGTAAAAGGTTTCATCATGGCATTGGGCCCTTCAAAGAAATTTATCTAAGGGAATCTGATTAAAGGTATACAGTCACCTGTAATCTAAATATGCCCATATATGGTCAGAGGGGCGTTCCTTGGTATCTAAAATGCTCATGTGAGGGCGCTGTTTTTAAAAGCGGCCATCTGCTTAAAATCTGTGACTTGGTTAGATTTTTTCTTTCCATGGTAAGTGTGGCAATATTTGAACAGGTGACAGTATACCTATAAACGAGAATAGGTTGTGAAGTAGTGTACAGAAAGTTAGCAAGAGATGTAGACATTGGTTGGTTGGGGTGATCAGCAGCAGAAAGACATGGAACTGTCATCAAATCTCAGAGTAGCATGAAAGATTGTGGAATCTTGTGAAGAGCCCCATACCCCATATGATCTCTCAAGAACATAAATCTGGACCACACAGCAGTGCGTCCATAGGATAGCTATGTACTATAGAAATAACGGACGACACACCGAGTCTGTTATTTCAATTATATTATCAACGAACCCCGAAAAACTGTCAAAATTTACGAAAATTTCCCATGCGAACCTGTCAGTGAGTAGTGCGCGCTGCAAAAATTTTGCAAATCTGGAGATATTTTGAAAAAGCGTCTAAACTTGGCCCACAAATGCTCCATTTTATTTTGTGGTTGATTATGATCTTTGTACGAATCACAATTTTCATTTTAGCCGTATGTTTACTATATTATTCATATTCACGGGCATGAAAACAAACCATTACTGTGTATTTGTGGGCAGTCACATGGTACAGCTCGACCAATTAAAATGCAATGAACAGGGCATGGTAATATAATTCACTGTATCTGTCCATCCATTTACTGTAGTCATCCCAGAAAACTCAACCACACTCCTGCAAAGTGGACTGGGTAATCATTCAGTACATTGTACAGCAGAGAACACTGGCTTTGCACACGGACCCAACACCTGTTAGCAGAAGATGTTGACATCAGCTGTGTGACATCCATTCACTGTATAATCTATTCAGTGAATGAACACAGCAGACTCTGGTTAAAATGTTACAAAAGTTTATTCACCTGTACAATACTTTTATTTTACAAATTTACAAATACTTTCCCCCTCATAACTTACTGAATGCAACCCCATCATTACACAAACATTTCATTCACAGACAATGAACACTTGATAGGAAATTGAATTTAAAACAGATTGAAAAACTGAATTTACACAAATTAAGGAAAAGAGAGATTTACAAAAGAGAAATTTTTTTGTCCACAGGAGGTAACTAGCATTGATCAATGAATTTTTTTGAAAGGGTATCTGACAGCTGCTAAGATAAACACAACAAATTTAGCTGACTTTTAAATCTCAAGTAGTTTGTGGTCCCAACAGAATACAAACGAGCCCTTGATTTTGAAATCATTTTGGTGAATAAATTACATTTGCATATGCAAGAGTAAAGTGATTCATATGTTACAACCCTCATACTAAGAGCAAATGGAAAATAAGCCAGAAAGTCTTATACAATTTCATTTTGATCTGCTCTGGATGAAAATTTGACAAACATATTACCGCACAGACTTCAGACTTCCATTTTTGGTGTTCCAAATTTTCACCAAGCATGGAATCTTTAAGTCACAAGATAAAAATACGTCATTCATTTTTTTGACAGAAAGTTGACTTTCATCCCCTTAAATTGAGCCATCACCATGCACAAGGCATGCATCGTAATACAAAATTCAAAACGAGCCAGGCTATAAAATCGGATGCTGTACCCTACAATTTAGAAGAAAAATGAATTGCGTGCAGCATGCTACATTAAATAATTGCCACATAACATAACCCAAATGGATTCTGAGTATCAAAATACATGCCAGGTTGCAATGTGCATGAGATATGACTCAAAATCTTAACAAATTGTAAAGATAACAAAGATCAGTATACACACAGCAGGAATGAATTCTGCTACTCATACCAGGATTCATACCGGTAGATCAATCTATACAATAGACACTCTTTTCTCTGGAGGGTGTATCTATACCAAGTATTGTGGAAAGTCTCTTTTCATTGTCCGCTCGCACGGGTCCAGTAGATCGAATACAGTCTCCCACTATCTGATTTCGGGGAGCATCAAGCTGCCCGGACAAGAAACTTTGGCAAGTAAAGATGGTCTCTTTAGTGCCCATTATATCTCACAATTCACATGAGAGCTCAAAGATACACTGATCTGTGATGTCATCATAACTGGAATCTACATTGAACAAAGTCAGCATGGTATAAGGTACACGGTACGTGTATCCAATCTGGGCTATGGGACAGATTCATGTTGTTCAGGGAACCATTCAAGCCAGTGAATACTTCCTCATATTATAAGCTTTCTCAATAGTCTTGACAATATTGCAACTCCCTGGCTTGTACACAGTATGGCTTACTGCTGCCCTCGGCTCAGTGTATCTGACTAATAATAGCTGGGCTTGGCAGATTATCCTAGTATCTCAATGCACTGGCCCTTGGGACTGTCCAGAGCCAGACCATTGAGGACACTGGCCCTAGTGATGTCCAGAGCCAGACCATTGAGGACACTGACCCTTGTGACTGTCCAGAGCCAGACCATTGAGGGCACTGGCCCTTGGGACTGTCCAGAGCCAGACCATTGAGGACACTGACCCTTGTGACTGTCCAGAGCCAGACCATTGAGGGCACTGGCCCTTGGGACTGTCCAGAGCCAGACCATTGAGACACTGGCCCTTGGGACTGTCCAGAGCCAGACCATTGAGGACACTGGCCCTAGTGATGTCCAGAGCCAGACCATTGAGGACACATCAGTGTAGGGCAAAGATTAGAAACTCATTGAGTACAGTGTGAGCTGTGTGAAAGTCTAGCTAGACACTTGCATCAATTTTGCAGATTGCATGGAAGTTCAATGTCAGAATCAAAAACACTAGAGTACCCAACAGGCAAGGTCATTTGCTTGTACCCAGGAAGAAATGCATTGATCCAATGTCTCATGATTTGTTCGGCACAGCAACAAATCCTACATGTATTTCCACAGAGACAGTGATAAGTAATCTTCTCTCTATTGGTTTAATCAGGACTGGATCCATGGTTTAATCAGGACTGGATCCATCCAGCGTTCCTAGAAAGGCCAGGAATACCTAGTACCTTCTCTTGATTGGTTTAGCCAGCATAGGATCCATCCAATGGAAGATGAAGACCAGGACAACACCAACCAACACGAACAATCCCATGAATGATACCAGTACTGTCCTTCCAATCAGTGTGTGATCGTATATCTGCAAATAAATACAAACAAAATCCGTGACAGTTGACGGTGTTGAAAAACTCCTTCAAACTCGTTTGCAACAGTCAAGGTTTATTGTTTATAATAAGAGTCCAAAATTGAGGTTTCAATCTCGATGCTTGTTTTGTGATTATCTCTGTTTGACTTCCAAAGTCTACGGCCTAAATGTACACACATGCCTGGAAGCAGAAAGTTTGAATGTTCTGCTCACATTCTCCTCAAGCAAACTTAACCCTTTAAGCCATTCTCCTTTGTAATTTGGAGTAAAAATCCTTGACCATCCTGAAAAGCTTTTTTGGATTGCAGAAATCAACAGAATCAATAAGATGGTAGAAACATCACTTGCTCCACAGGTGTGTCTACAAACTTTTCCAATGAGGGCAAAGTCAACCCAAATTGGCATATTGGCTAATTTTGTATCACTACTAGAGAAATCAGATATGTTATGAAAACATTGAAATATCCTGCATACACCTTCAACCGCCTTTACAGACAGCATTGACTTCTTTAAAGAAAACCATGAAACGATCGCTGTGATTGGTGGAAATATGCTGGTGAAGCACAATATTTAAGAAATCGGCCACAGCTGCTCTCTCAGAAGTTGCAAGGCTCAGTGTCACGACAACAAAATTTTGCAAAAACTATCAAACCATGCCAGAATCAACATTTTTAATCATTCAAGGATGGTTTTTGGGAAGATATTGTACAACATAGAAAACGCAAATGACCCTTCCCCTTGAAGAAATGAAAAAAATCTGACTTCCATCAATTAGAGACTGAAAAACTTGTCCCATGGCTTAAATGTTACAAACAATACTTTATCACATGCCTCGTATATTGAACATATTGCGCTCCATAGGATTCAATGGTAATTCGTCGATGATATTGCAGGCCACATAGTCATCGTTGGACTGAAAGTGAACCGGAACTATTTTCAACTTGACAACTTTTTGATGTAAAAATGTTGAAATTTCATGTTTTGCATAGGAAATCCGGTTTTGGGAAAATTTTGCAAAAAAAAATGACAAACTGCATAACAGTAGTTTAAATATATCATTGCGCCATTCGATGAAGAAAATGGTTCCATTTTTAACGGATTTTCATCTAAGATGGAAATAAAGCATTTGATTATCATTTGCTAATAAACCTAAATATTTTGAGTGAAAACTGTGTAAGAGAGGCATGTCATAAAAATATTATAGCCCAAACAAGGGACTATGTACCCTTGGGGCAGGAGACAATTTGCCCTCCTTACGTCGGGCAAATGGTCACTTACCCTCGGGCACACAGTCCCATGTTTGGGCTATAATATATAATGTGTAATGTAAACTAAGACTCACTGTGAAGTCAACTTCCTTGGCAGCTGAGGGATCTTCTCTGGGAAAGAAAACCAGTATGAGTGTGATGGCTAGGGCGCCAAGAAAAATACCAATCACTGCATTCCTGTGAAAGTGACAGTACAAAACATTTGTAAATACCATGTTAAATGCAAAATGAACCCAGCATTTGTAGCGGAAAATGCATAGAGTATTTGGTGGTGAACTGGATTAGTACTATCAGAAATTAAGGGTCCTTTAATAAAGTATGGACGCTATTTTTTACTTATTTATTCTTTGCTACCACATGTAAGTAGAGTAACAATACTTTCTGGAAGGTACTATTAACACCCCCTAAAATGTCTCTCAACAATATATAGGTACACCTACTCTATTGAATATACGTAGGATGTTTGGCACAAACCATTGACCATTCTTTCAGCAGTTCATCAACTACTTCAGACAGATAAAAACTAGGAGATAAGTTTCACATTTTGCCTGTGATCCCAAAATTGCTGAACTAACTATTCAGCATTCAAAAATATTGTGGCTTTTAGTGACACAACAAAGCCTTTATTATCTATTGATCTACCTGTCTAGCCATCTCACTATCAACAAATTCATATATAGTCCATAATATCCAAAGCTAAACAATGCTCAGCGGTGCTTTGAGTGATGTCATTGAGGAGGATGTAAATTCTCTCTGAAAGTAGTGAAGTAGTTTTTAAGCGTCTTTCAAATCGAGAGTGTTGACAAAGACTTATGTCAGAGGATAGAGCTCCAAAGGACAGGAGCTGTGGAAATATCATTGAATAACATTATTTTTTGACAATCAGTATTTTGTGATGGTTTGTAAAGAAGTTTGTATATGATTTTTACAACTATCAGAGTATCAGTTGCTGCTGTCCTGTCATGTAATTGCTTACAACAATGCATCTAGAATTTCAAACCTTCACAAATACACTTACAAAATCCAACTCCAAAACTAAAGGACGGGGACTTAACATCATTTAGTAATTCAGTTAGTGTTGAGATAACTACTGCATAGCAACAGGCAGTAACTTGATTTGCTCTTAAAATGTCAGTGAGCTCGAACCTGATTGAAACCATCGTATTTCACCCTTATCCTGCCACCATGTTCCATCTGCCAGGTCAGTAAATAGTGCTATTTTCACCTTCTTGGCATGGCATGTTATCGTACCTTTAGTCAATAAAATTAAAAATCACACAGTATCTATGTTTTCAGGCATCTTCAAATGTCCAAGCCTTTGTCTATGGGACATGCTATGTGTCACAGGGTTGAACCGATTTGACCTGATGGTGGCATATCATCTTGGCAGGACAAGGGTTAAATACACCAAAATTGACTCAAATTTAACAAGTACAGACCATTATTTTCTGACAGCAAGCCTGTTAGTTGTTTTTACTCCTACTTTTAACACACTTTGGTTTATCTGCGGCCTATCAGATGTACATGACATTAACGACTAAACTATGAAAATTGCTGTCATAGGAATACATCCAGTATTTTTGTCTGATATCGAAACAATACCAAATGATGGTAAACACCTTTACATTCTTATTAATCACCATTCATTGTAATCATCTACATTAATCTACATCATGACATGCAGCATTTATGCACTGGTCAAATGGAAGGTAATCAACTGGCAATCATAGATTTGTAAAGTCTTGTTGAAGCACACTTGATCACAGGAGAGAAATGGTAACCACTGGAGGAACATCGTAAGCCTTGACATCAGTCAATTTTGCAGACACTGTGATGGGGCATGCAGTTACTACACAGAGTTCAATTTTCATGATCAACAGATTTGCAGTGTATTAGAGGTACATTTTAAGTACATAAAGATTTGTAAAGTGTTTACCATGGCGTAAATGTAGCCTGTGGGTTTTATGACATATTTCTTTGGAAGAGAAAAACATTTTTCTTCTTATTAGAAATACACAGAGGAAAACCACAGGTTACAGGATTGCTGCTATATTTGAATATGTACAAAAATGTAAAATTTTAATCGGATGCATACTGAAACAGCAACCCCTGATTTGTGAGTTGGGACACATCCCACTGAAATCAAAGCCACAGAATCTTTTTTCTTAGCTCTCTCACTTGATGACCAGTACATTACTAAAATGCTACACTACTACAAATGCGATTATCAGCAAGACAGATGTTCGTGCATCCCCATGCAGTGTGACCGTTCCATGCGTAGGTAACTTACCAAAGACACTCCCGAGTCAAATAGATAAGCTCATTAATTCTTAGAAAGTAGAATGAGAAGAACAAACAAAGGCAAATGAAAGAGAAATGGAAAAAAATGACAAACATGGAAATTTCACACAATGCTACTATGCAGTTTGATGGCTATGGGAAAGAACAGTTGAGGTCAAATGAAAACAGTGTGAAAAAAAAATAATGAAGTAATCATAATAAAACAAGGTGCAATAAGATGTAAATAAAGAGATAGTTTTGTTGAAACATTACAGCACAGATGAGATTAAAACATGTGCGCTTGAAGAAGGTATAGCGCCATAAAGGTAACTTCAAGTCAGGTCAATATAACAGCTTATAGGAAATCAACATAACACATACAGGGAATCAGTCCAGTAAATGTGTACACATATGGACAAAAAGAAGAAATCAACTGGAATGGGATATCCCTGGTCAAGCTTCTGGATAGTAATTTACACAGATAGCACTAGTACGGGACCTCTCCCCGGTTACCGTATGGTATATGCTGCACTTCTATGGGAACTATAGCCAAGGAGAGGTCCCAGACTGAGATGGCAGAGATAGACTTGTGAAATGGGCTGGTGAGACCTGTGATAACAATACATGTGTCAAGTTGCACGGTATTTTATACATTTTTCAGATGTGTAATATCCTCTAATTTTCATCAGAGAGAGAGAGAGAGAGAGAGAGAGAGAGAGAGAGAGAGAGAGAGAGAGAGAGAGAGAGAGAGAGAGAGAGAGAGAGAGAGAGAATGTGGGGAAGGAGATATAGATGGGGGAGGGGGAGGGACTGGAGCTGAAATAGAGAGATAATCCTGTTTCAGTGCAGCGGTTATTTGATTCGTGAAGATGAAATGCTGATGTCAATTTGTTCTGAAGACAAGTGAGGTTATTTCCTTCTTTAAAGCAAACATTAAAATCTTACTTTAGTCCTCCTTGAGATCTGGAGAATACTAGGCACAAAAGGAAAGTTAATGCCCAAATAAAGGCCAGGATGAAAATTCCGACACCGACGCCAAGAACTGTTGCCATAGTGACCTGCCAAGCTCTGCAACTCTGCAAACGACGATGTCACAAATACCTAGTGTTCAAACACTTGCAGGTGAAACTTCTTGGAAGCTAATTTCAAGCTTCGAAACCACTACCTCCAACTAGGCATGACTGAGCTCTGTTCTGGGGTCTGACGATATATAAAATCAGTGAACGTCTGTGCTCTGTAGTCGTGCACGGATGCAGTTGTGAAACTGTTTCACAAAAACTCACGCCAGGTTGTCAGAAGTTTTCGATCCAAGTAGAGCAACTGATTACGAAAGGGGAAGCGTATTTTTCTAAGAACGAATCCGAAGTCAGATTCAAGTGGTTAAAGTAGGCGACGCCGCGATAATTCCTGAGAACTTTGCACTTCTTCCTCACTTGTTTTCAAATGTGGAGCCCTCCATGGAATGTGGCTACAGACATGCGCACTCTACGCGACCTTAGTTGTATGAAATGCGTTTGCTTATTGGTACTGCAGAGGTCATTAGCTTAGTCGATAACCAATCACGTGTTCCGTTAGAGAAGGTTCTCGAGCCAGCTGGGAAGCCCTAAAAACAATACCTTGCGGACAACAGCAAAATCTTCAAAGTTTCAAGTCAATGTCGAAGGTAATTGGTTTTATTCTACATGTTTGCTCATATTTTTGTGACGCCCTTTTTACATTTCAAGTGGGAAAAGTATCGGAGCTTGTTTTATAACGGTTTACAAAGAAAACAAATAGCACATTGAGAAGCCATGTGCGTTCGTATTGTCACATCACACCATGGATCACACAAAGTCAGATGTCATATTCTGTATTTCAGCCATCGACGTTTCAGAGTACAGCAGATTTCAGTCACTTCACCCCATCTTTCGTTCTTAGTCACAAACACCGCTCCAGCCATACTTTGTGTCCCTGTCATGACCGTTCACGAATCGGAATGAACATGATTCAGTAGGTTTCGCAATGGAGAATGTGGTCGATCGAGTGCATGGACATATACGTCTGATGGGACACTGGTGTGGGCTAGTATAGAACTGCAATACGAGTACATGAAATGGAAACTCCTCATCAAGTGATTTAGCAGCTGATGAGTTATATGAAACTGATCAAACGAACTCCCCTTTGACCTTTTGTGTTTTCGTTTGAGCTAGCTTCATACGACAACACAATGCTTTCTCTGAATATCACTACCTATAGTCTGTCGTCACGCCAGATATGTGATTAAGTTTTTATAAAGGCCTTATTTTTACATAGAAATCCATGCAATGTTCATTATTACAGGGAAATCTGGCTGTACATTTGATGGTTGTTCATATGCCGAACTGTGGCAACTTTGATTTACTGTGACTTAAAAATATTTCATTCAATCATTGTACTTGTCACAGGAGTTTCATAAAGTCACATTCTACACTACAGTAGCTAAATAACTGCTTGTATCACGGATGAAAAAATTGTTTTCAATATTGATTTTCTCTTGCAGTGTTAGATTTTGATTATTCCTCCCAGAAGATGAATGAACCTGAACATGTCGAGCACTATGAGAAACTCTTCCCGGTGGAAGACAGATACGATCCGGAGAAAAACCAGGAGTACAAGGAAGCCATTGAAACTGCCGACGATAGGAATGAACCGCCACTGACGACGCCATTCCCAATAGTCAAAGTCAAGAAGAGAAAGAGAAAGCTTGACGCTGGAAATGAACAGAGAAGCAATTTCAAAGCTATGAAGGGTGCTGGACCTAATGATAACACTATGCCTAATGCACACACTTCAAACGCTGTGCCTCAGACTTCGGACAATGCACCCAAGACAAAGACAGCGGAGGACAGGAAACTGATGGCACAGAAGATGCGTGAGAAGAGACGGATGGAAAACCTGGCCAAGAAGAAGGAGGCCGACAATGAGAAAGCGAGATTGGCTGCGGCAATAGCAAACAGAAAG
The DNA here is from genome assembly GCF_041260155.1 of Ptychodera flava. Classification (NCBI taxonomy): domain Eukaryota; kingdom Metazoa; phylum Hemichordata; class Enteropneusta; family Ptychoderidae; genus Ptychodera; species Ptychodera flava. The sequence goes on from NW_027248352.1 coordinate 714,926, forward strand.
AAACAGCTGTCTTCATGATAGTGGATGAACAGAGAGTGACTTGTAATAAAATAGAGTTAGTTTTTTCTTTTAGTGAACTCCGTATGCTCCTGGAATGGGCAATTGAGGAAACCACAGCAAATGTATGGTCACACTTTATTACATTCCTTCACAAATGTACAAAAAAGTGTTAATTAGTCCTTTTAATGTACGTGTTGTGTAAAACCCAATGTTTAAATCATGCAATAGGTTTTTCAGATATTGAGAGAGTGGCGGTCTAAAATTTGAAAATCTACAATGTGAGCATTCAAATAAAAGTCGAGAAGTCTCATGCTTTTTCCGTAAAAAAATGTACATGACATGAACCTCAAAAACAGCGCCCTCAATTAACAAGTTCCTGATTCAATTTAAGTAGGTGTCGCCTTATGTGGATACATACATGACCTTAGAAATTTTCTGACCTGACAAAAGACTTCTAATAAATGTATTTCAGACCATGTTAGCCTTTGATTCTGACCATGGTATCAGGGCTGAGGTATTGATCTCCAAATTTCAATGTGTTGTGAGCAACATAATATTCCCAGTCTCTGTGCTGAACAATCTCTAACATATATATTGCTTGTGAAACTTTTGTAAACCTTTCACCAAGGGTCAAAAACAATTTGTTTTAGTGTTAGAGGAGGAGATATGAATCTGCAAACAAGGGAGAAAGTGATTTTGCCTTTGAAAACATAGGGTCAATTCAAATTTGTCCACATAATGGGGTGGCTTGGACTTACATACTTGCAATGGGGATCTCAGTAATTGCAGACATGGTTCTGCGTGTGAACATTATTTCCATATAGAGTGAAACCTGTCTAAACCAAACCCTGTCTTAACTGGAAACCTGTTTATACTGAACACTTTTTCTAGTCCCTTCGACATAGAATGTCATGCTTATTTAAGGAACCTCTATAAACCAAACACCTCTGTAAACCGAAGTTTTCTCAGTCCCTGCCCTTTAGTGTTCAGTGTACGCAAGTTTTGCTGTATTCAGGAAAGCAAATGCCGTTCGACTTCTCTGTCTCAGGGAGAAATGGTTCTCCTTTTCTTTTCAGCAGGATAGGGATAGTATAACTAGGGAAAGCCCTTTCCAATCTGACTTACATTTATTACTGTAAAAGACTCCAATTCAGAAATGATGGACAAACATCCATCAAAGTGCCCGAGAGAAGATTAGGGTCTTTACTATCCATTGCTATAATGCTGACAAACAATAGTGTTCTGATGAAAAGGTCTCAAAACAAATACATGCTTTCTGTTGTGAATTGGCAAGCAATGGAGAGCTAGTATTTTTACTTCTTATATTATTGTCACCTCACTAAGCATTGTTTTAAATTTTTCAAATCACTTTCCCCTTGGGTGTCAGGAATTACTAATTTTTTCAAGTATTGAAAGAAAAATTACAAAATATTTGTGCATTAAACCGACGGTTAATAAAATAAACTTACGGATTGCTTATATGTGTCCAAAAGCAGTAGTCTAGAGTTGGTCTCAAAGAGCCATTATTAAATGTTCGTATGTCAGTGATAGAAATAATGTTATGAGGTTAGAGCAATGAGGTCCTTTATCGCTCTGACTTTTTCAAACATGTTTTTCCATTGAGAGAACTTCTTTCTGGTTGTAGCCCTTCACGTTTTTGGTGGTATTACTTCTAGGTTTGAATCATCGTAGAGGATATTTAGGGGTTTCAAAGTATAGGGTAAAGCCCGAGTACGAGGGCTCTTCTGGTATATAAAGTCCAACCCAACGATAAAATGTCGAGGCCGCAGGCCGAGACATTTTATCGTGGGGTTGGACTTCATATACCAGAAGAGCCCGAGTACGAGGGTTTTATCCGACTTAAAAACTATCGCCCCTAACTGATATATTTTCCTTTTCAATGTGTTTATGTCAACCGTCCCCTTTGTCAATGTAACATGTTTAGGATATGAATTAAAACTTTTATTTGTGAAATAGCCTTCCAATGTAATGGAACATCCTATAAATGCCCTAGGGCACATTATATAAATGCCCTAGGGCACAGCAGATTTTGTGTTGCAGCTGGTTTCCGCTGTGTTACCAAATTTGAATATTAAAACGTACCAGATGTCTACAGAATATGACATGTTCACTTTTGATTGGACAGTACTTTACTACGGCGCTGTCATTTGTTTCTGGAATTTGGTGACCAAGGCTTTACGAGTAAATAAAACACCCTGAATTGAGCACTCTGATTGGTCAATCAACAGTAGATAGTTTTTAAGGAATAGAAATTGATGGTAAAATTTGGTAAGGTGTGTTCAGACTGTTCTGTCCTGAAATGCTAAAAAAATTGAATGCATAAAACATGTAGCTGTATCTTCAGTTATTGGCAATATTTAAATCAAAGTAGTTTTCTATTTTGAGAACATTCTGGAAACGCTGGCACCTCCATGTTGGTCTGGAGCAATTGTTTTCAACTGTAAATGTTGACCTTTTTGAAGGATCATAAGGAAGTTGTAGCAAACAAGTAAGAGAAATTTTTGACATGAGACATACACCAAATATCACCTCCATCCTCAGATTGAAGACATTTTGTATAAGTTCATATGTCAGTGATTTGATATGATTTTTCTTCTATTTTGTGTGTTGGATAATATTTTTGTCTTGTTTTACTTTACAGTAGTACTTTCCTGTGCAAAAAATTTGCAATTAAGTACTTTAAAGTCGTAGGTAGTTCAAGAAACTTCTTGTAAATTAAGTGACCTGAGAAAATCTGTTATTATAAAGATTCTACTGCCTCTGTGAATAAACGACAGATTTATATGAATGTGACATTGTCATCTTTTTTCTGTGTGTCTATATTTCGTTTTTTAACTAGAAGTACTTTTCTTTCCATATTGCTGTACAACATGAAAGCTATCCTTGTGATTTTTCAAATAACTGTGGCCAAGAATTCCCAAATCTTGTGGGCTGTAAAGCACAACATTCCATCAGATGTAGAAATGGCAATATTTCAACTTTTTCTTGGCTTGTTACTGTTTAAGTCATGAGGATGCCGATGCCATCTTTGTTGATACATCTGATTTCAGTCCGATTGTAGCATACATGGTAGAAATGCTATCAGTAAGCCCACAAAAATTTGGCTAAAGTGATGCAGCTTTTTAATTTTTTTTTTTTCATTTTCTTCAGCCCAAGCCCTGACCAACAGTTTATCAGGAAACTTTAAACAGTTCATGGTTTTTGTTTCAGAAGCACCGAAAAACTCTCTTCCATTCCAGCATTTAATCAGTGCAAAGGGATATGGAGGCTGCTTCAAAGGCCCCCACCCCCTCCCTATTGGGTATGTTTCTACCCTGAACGTGTAAAATCTGTTACAAATCACAAACTGCAATTTTCCGTAAAATTTATTAGGGGTCAAAAGTCTAGGCACAACTACACTGGTGTCAAAACTCAAGATCTTCTACTGAATGGGTCAAAATCATGCTCAAGGCAACAATGTTGTATGCCGTTCATACACAGGCCATTGAAACGTCTCTGAAACGGTTCTGGGCCAATACTGACACAGAAATTATGTGTGGACACTCCGAAATGGTTCTGAAGCGTTTCAGATTTGAGACGGTTTAGTCGGCCCGACCAGAGCCGTTGTAGGGATTAACTCTATCCGCAAATCGCTGTGTGGACAGACTGAGCCGCTTCAGAAGCGTTTCAAACGCCCTCACTCGACAGGTATTTGTAACATAAAACAAACAACAACCAATATACAATATTCACTTTCGCCATGGCTGCCGAACACAGTATTACATCTCGCGGTATACTGGTCTGACGAAGAGATAAGCTTGCTACCAAAAACCCTATCAATTCGACCAGAAAAAATTCATTACGATTTGAAAAACGTCGAATTAATAGGAAATTAAAACTGCCGAAATAATTTAGTGGTCGAATTTAATTTGGAACGACGAGGATGAAATTTAAGCGAGACATTTTTGCCATGTTGAGACTGCTTCAAAGCACGGACTGTGAAATTTTGTGAGGTCGACAAATTTCGTAACAAAAAACCCTCAAACGCACGTTGGTGTCACATCAAAATCAAAGTGGCCGCGATTACAAACGGAACAATCTGTGAGACTGCCACCGGCCGCTCGACGGACGACACGTAAGTTGACATCGTGTGCCAGCCCTTGGAAATATATTGTAACTCCTTGACAGGCAGATGAGATAGTCTTATAGCGTTTGATGCATTGAAAGTTTGTAAAAATAATAAAAAATGACATCACCGATCATAAGAAACGTGGTGTTGAAGATAATAGTTTTTAAAAGAAGACTATGACGACCATATTTCTGTAAGTATTATCTAACTTTAGAAAACCAACATCTGAAGATTTACTTCCACCAACACTTTTGGATTTGTTCCATTCTTTATTATAAGATTAGTCGAATTTCTGGAAAGTAGGTGTACATTTTCGATGTCTGTGTATCGTCTACACCGAAGTCATATCCGAAAGAGTATAATCAGTTCGCGACCGCGTAAACCTCTCTCTCCCTCTCTCTCTCCGGCATTTCAATGTTTTATATTGTCGACATTTATATATCAGTCTGAAGTTTCAGGTCACTGCTCATTGCAAGTAGTTGATGTCAATTTTTCCGTATCGGGCATGGTCTCTATCGTCACTCTAATTGTTAGTGTTTTCCTGTTATATTCCATATCAAACTCAAAACACAACGTGAACAACGCTGATAATATATTGCATATTTCGTATCGAAAACCGGTAAAGTTCGTAACTGGTGACATGTCACGCCCTGGAGAAAGTTCATCACCATCGATCGAATGTCCGTGGCGCTTTTGCTTCCAAATAGACATATTGAAATGCACAGGGAACTTCGCGGTATGGCAATTATATGAACTTTGCCTTGAAGAAAGTCTGTGACTTTAAACTGGCCGTACAACCAACAATAAACATGGCGGAGCAATGATACCGATTTCAGAGACTTCGATTTTTTTTCATTGCGACCTCGACCGCTGGTGAGAGCGAGTCGTCTATTTTTTTCCCACTGGCTATTTGGCTTTGATTTTCAATTGCCATCTTGCGCTAAGTTAAAGCTAAAAACAAGACGGGCGTTCTCTGTAAATCAATAAGCCTTTTGAATATGAAAAATCGGACATCTGAACCTCAACACGCAGCTTGAAAGTTGTTCTCCGAATCAGGACAGGGACATCGGCCCGGGACATCGGTGAGGCCGGATTTCACGTAGTAGCTATGGAAACCGACGGCTCTGTCTATGGTTCGTTGTAAGAAACCATGCGATGTACGCTCCCTTGGGCCGTGGAATTTCGCCGTATCGCCTCTACAGACTACACCGTCTATTACCTAACCATGCTATTAAACAATCACACGATAGTTCAGTAACATATATCTTCATTAATCTACCGATCATCCACCGTCGAACACTTCGAAAACAATGGTCGCGGTCACGGATTCAAGGACGTTCACAAGAAGAAATTATCAATAAGTGGCGCGCAGAATTATTTTTACTGGTTTTGAGAACTTCTAAAATAACTTGTAATCTGTATATCTTCACACATCGAACCGATATTGTATACCTATCACCGTCGAGAACCGATATTGTATACCTATCACCGTCGAAGTTTATGTCTTTCACTGTAGAGTTCTTTTTATCCAAAACACATATTCAGAAGAGTCCCACAGAGCAGTCAAATGAAAGGATAATTGCTTCAAGCGAATGAAATTGCACGAAAGAATGAAAATCAACAGCACACCATGGACGTGATTTAAAACAATAGAGCTTGTGAATAGGACTATTTGAGTAAAAAGTGCCGTTTTTCTCGCAATTTTAGCAACTGTAACGACCCTTTATTCTTTAATACCTTTCCATAATTGAATTAAACTAGGTTTAGGGCTTATACTCACAGTGTACACTGATGTACAGAACTTTAAAAAGTATTCTGCTGGTAACGAACAGGGGTTTACACTCTAATGGGCGCAGTAAAACAATGGTCACGTCCATAGATTCAAGGACGTTCACGGGGAGACACGATGGCAAATAGTGCAGTGTCGTAAAATTGCTTAGACTAGTTTTCAGAACAGTACAATATCTGGTCATCGGTGTACCGCTACCTGTGAATCGAAACGACAAGTGTAGACCTATAGCTTCGAAATTTATGGAGAGACACCACAACTGAGACCGACAGTAGCATAACAAACTACCTTCCCAATTGTTCGTCGTGTTTAATACAGACATCTCTGTAATTGATTCTTGTTTCTCTTGAATCAAAAGTCCGACATTGACAAAATTGACATAAAATAAGTCCGAAAAGTTATGTTTTATTCAACTAACTGATTCATCTCCTTTGATATCCCCTATTAGCTACATGTAAACAGTCCGGAAAGACTGACATCGATGTCTCCCGGCCCCCATTTCTTCACCGTTTTGCAAAACATCTCATCAGCCGGACGCATGGGCAATATCTTTGTACGTTGGTCAAAACTAATGACAGTATAGGTCAGGATGTAACATCGGTCAAAGTAATATTGAATATGGAAGACGAAAATGCTTTCATTGATTGACAAAAATGAGAGCCGGGAACGAGTCAGTAAATATCGAACCATAAAGGGAGATCGAGACTGCCATCCCCATGATTAATCAACTGGGAACAAAATATATATTTCGATCAACAGACTTACACAACCAGAGACAGCATTTTATTCAGCTGTAAAATAAGTCACCGCCTTTCCTATAATAACACCCCGTTTGCGTTTCGATCTACTCTGCTCTGTCTCCAATCGGTATAGCCGTCCGGGTTTCGCCTGCCGTACTGACTGATACATGGTTATTTCTTCACATATTTTTTCATCGTTTGGCATAAAATACAGCATCTCTTTGGTGCACAAGGCAAATCAACGTTTAGAAGAAAGTCACAGGAGGTTAGGATATTATATACCGTAGGTGAAATTAGAATGGAATGTTGAAGATGAAAAGACTTTTATCAGTCGACAAAATTGCCATAAACCGAGAATTGAGATTGTCTATATGATTTATTAATTGGAACAAAAATATTCGATTGAGTCATTAAGTTTGTGTTTGATTCGTTTTAAAATGTGTTCCTACATTCTTATCCGATTGTTTGTGTTAATAAAAATGTTTGTTTCGCCTCGGATATTTGTAGGGAAGTTTGGATTAGTGTGGACGGTAATGTTTTGTTTGTGTGAGGAAAGCTTATGGCGAGGCGAAACAAACATTTTTATTAACACAAACAATCGGATAAGAATGTAGGAACACAATTTAGAAACGAATAAAACACAAACTCGACACAAAAACATTTTGGATAGTTCGGTGGGGAGCGTCTTTCACATTCTTTACAGCCAGTACGACGACGTTCGTTTCAGCCATCTTGTTATGCAGTATGCTTGGCCATACACACCTTTTGAACTCGAGAGGGCGCATTAAGACGTCTTAAATATCAAAACAATGGCTTAATTTTGTGAGTATGGACACGAGCGGACCCAAACTATTAATCCCCTGTGTTTACAAATCACAAATAAAGTCGCTGAAACGTTTCAATTTTTGCCTGTATGAACGAAGTATTAGTTACACTCTACCAACGACAATCCGTTGGTCAACAGTGTGAATGATAAAAACGCAATGGTATGTACACTGTGCAGGTGCCCCTTGCACAAAGGTAGGTACAACTCTACTGTACGTGTTTTCTCTTGAAAAGTGTGATTTCTATAGAAGCCAGGCCACAGTCCCTCTAGAAACAGTGATTGAAGGTAGTGGATGAAAATTTAGACAGGCCTTACAGCTGTGTTTGATTAGTATAGCATGTGCATAGTCAGTACGGCAATAAATTAACCGCTGACAATTAAAATCTGGTTTCCAAACAGAATATTTTTCTTACAGGTATGTTTACATTTGTATCTTTAGTGTTAAACCCCCCTCAGTCATCCAGGGAGGGGTTCTCAGGAACTGACAATATTGAGTATATAGTGTGTTTATAACAAATCAACTCCTCTCTCTCTCTCTCTCTCTCTCTCTCTCTCTCTTGGTTGAAGAGGGTAGATTGTTTTAGAACAAACATAACAATTGGTTGGGTGCAAAACTGCCACTGTGCAACCCCAAGCATGGGTGCTGGGAATAAGTTGTTAAAAAATACTGGTATCTGTAGTATTGCATAAGGGTTGTGCATCATTTTTGTGCAGCAATACTTGATCTGAAGTCACAAAACCTATATGAAATGTACTTGACTCAAACTAGGTTGTCCATTTTGGTATAAGAACATTCCAATACTCTATCAAGTATTGATGGACAGATATACAAAGCTCAACCAAGATGCAATACCAAACTATTATTGATAACAATAATGTTTCATAATTATGCTTTTATTAAATATCATTATTTCTTTGATCTATTTTAATGCGTAGTTTGTCTGTGCCTTACTTTCCCCCTGCCAGATAGGTTTTCCTTGTACCTCCATGGCCAAACACACATACAACTCACATTGCCTCAGTTAACCGTACAAGGGAGATGGTACAAGGGTAGTCTCATTTGAACAACAGGCATGAATTACCATTTCGGAGTTAAACCTGTCATACATAACAACAACAACAACAATTCAGACGTAAACAAAAATTAATAAATATATGCGTTGAGCTGGTCGAGTGACCGTGTTGGAAAACATTACTGTTTCCCCTCGGCCCATCGAATTATACAAATTTCTCTCGGTCAGACACACCCGTTCGGACCACAGGCGCTTGGCACATTGCTTGGATAATAATCTTATTTAATATGTAGAATGTCTACATACGACTTGTGTATTCAATAAAAAAATCACCGTACGTGAAATAAGTGTAGGCCTACTATAGGCTACGTGTTGACTGGCACTATACCGAGTGGCTATGGCTGCCTGGCTCGGGCCCGGCGAACGTACTGCATAATCATCAATGTTTAGAATGTCTACATGACTTGATTATTTGATAAAGAATAACGGTACGTGATATTACTGTACATGTCGGCTAGCCAAACAGAGCGGCTGTTGCTGCAGGGCTTGGGCCGTGCTTGGGCCTGTTGTCCACTGCTGCACAGACATAAACTCAAGGTGAGAAAGCTTTTCACAGCCCGATTTCATAAATTAGCGAAATTCACGAACTCTGAGCGTTTCCGGTGATAAAAACTGGTCAACGGTCAGATGGTTGGATAAACAATCGATCGACCGGCCTCTTTTGCCTAAATTCATACCTTACCCTATGCTACTGGCGAGAAATCGTCCTGAAATCGGCTGGGCACACCAACCCAGCGCCGGCCATTTTGAATAAGCTGCATGCAATGTACGCGCCTGTGCGTACAACCCTTGGCAGATGACGTATTGTCTTTCAATTGCCCTTCTCTCATTGGACGCGTACATTGCATGGCTATATTCAAAATGGCCGGCGCTGGGTTGGTGTGCCCAGCCGATTTCAGGACGATTTCTCGCCAGTAGCATAGGGTAAGGTATGAATTTAGGCAAAAGAGGCCGGTCGATCGATTGTTTATCCAACCATCTGACCGTTGACCAGTTTTTATCACCGGAAACGCTCAGAGTTCGTGAATTTCGCTGATTTATGAAATCGGGCTGTGAAAAGCTTTCTCACCTTGAGTTTATGTCTGTGCAGCAGTGGACAACGGGCCCAAGCACGGCCCAAGCCCTGCAGCAACAGCCGCTCGGTTTGGCTAGCCGACATGTACAGTAATATCACGTACCGTTATTCTTTATCAATAATCAAGTCATGTAGACATTCTAAACATTGATGATTATGCAGTACGTTCGCCGGGCCCGAGCCAGGCAGCCATAGCCACTCGGTATAGTGCCAGTCAACACGTAGCCTATAGTAGGCCTACACTTATTTCACGTACGGTGATTTTTTTATTGAATACACAAGTCGTATGTAGACATTCTACATATTAAATAAGATTATTATCCAAGCAATGTGCCAAGCGCCTGTGGTTCGGACCGGAGTAGATCTGATGCTATTCCACGCCACGTCCGCTTGCCCTGAACGGCCAGTACGTCCATGGTCAGGCATATTACACTACTGCGCCGGACTGTAGTCGTCCACCGCACCGCAAATGCGAACGGCGATGCACGCCAGAGTCGGGGTGACCTGAGCGTGATTATCGTGTTGACCTGCTCTACTCGTCCTATTATCCCAACCTAATCGCTCACAACGTGTGAGTTGGTACTCGCCTTGTCGTCGACGGCCATTGACTGTGATATCTCCACCCACTAGACACATGCTATTTTTAAGACGCCACACACTCGCTATTGTTTTCGCCATAAATAAACTTAACTGTCAAATTTTCTTCCCGAAATAAAAATTAATTTATGATAGATCCACCCATCCATGGAGGGAAAATTATGGAAGTGATGAAAAGATGCCCGTTAGAGTTAAACAATAGTATATTGTTTATTTGACTCCTTTTTGTACTCTGCCGGTAAAACCAGCCAACTGTGAGGGATAAAAAACGGCCTGAGATAGCGGAACTCGGTTGCCAAGGTCTGTGAATTTGATAACAAACCACGAATGGTGATTTTCATCTAGTGTAATCTGTTTTCTCTGTGATCGCCGATTTCTATTATTTTATCATCCAACAAGTCCTGCCTACTAATTTCACCAAACATTTGTTCGGCTTTTCTGTGATGAGAGACAATAAAGATAATATACATGTGACGTAAGCAGGAAACCGATGACCTATAGGAAAATTCCATTCAAGAAAGTTAAAGGTAGAGCGCTTTCCCTGAGAGGGGAGGCTTACGGCAGCTCGGGATTTTTAAAAGGTGTTCAGAATTTATAATTGCTCTAATTACAAAGAAAACTTCATTAAATTGCGTTTATATTTCATTTAGCTATCAGAAACTCGCTTTCCGTTCGACCCTGTCACGGGTAAATTTCCTTGTAGGCTCTCTCCACCATCTTGCGATAATAGAACAGGCCAAAATCCCACCCACTGTTGAATAATTCATAAGCTGGTAGTACATTATTCAAAGTTATCACGTGATAGGTGTCAATCACTTGGGGGCCGTTGTTGTAAATTGACGGCCGCCAAAAAGCGGCAGCGTCCGTTGACGAAGAGTGACAGATAAGGTAAGATGTCAGTCAATGTCGCCTAAACCCCACAACCACGAATTATTTAGGGACAGCGAGCCAGCATACGCGGCTAAGTCAAACCTTTTCATTTAACTCTTTAGCCAGCTTCTTTGGTTATTTTTGAGTGGGGGTTAAAATACCCTCCGAACTACTGGGGTGATGGGAAACGGGATTGTCTGTCATGCCCCAAGCTGAAATCGATCTGGGCTTGAAGCGGACATAATTCAAAATGGAATAGATCGTTCTTGTTTTAGTTCGGCCCTCTCGTTTGTGTATATAGATGACATTTGTAGGTGTTAGACGCTGTCAGATTTATTACGGCTGTTTTCCATATGGTCTGATCGTATCCAAATGCCGATATCAACTCAGATTTGACGCCTTCAAGCCCGACGGATCGGATCGCCTCGCACAACACTCCCCACAAACGCGCTGCTGCTCCAGATTCTAACTGCAAGCTTTTGTGCTTTGTTGCGTCGACGACAAGCGTCGGTTGTGTGTGATTTCCACACATTTGCAAACGCGTAGCTAACAAATCGTAACAGGATCTGCTTTGCCTTGAAACGCATGAACGTCACCAAGGCGTTCTGCGATTCATCGAAGTCCCGATCAAGTAATTTTGGCCCAGTGTTGCCGGCGAATTCGCGGGAATTTGTAGCGAAGTGAGTGGCGATGTATCCAATATGGCGATGGGTGGACACACAGCGTTGCAAGGCAGTGTTGTGTTGCGTTGTGAATGTATACTTTGAATAAACTACCGGTCACGTACCCTGCCGCTTCTGTTTGTGATGCCGACTTTGACACGGCGAAGCCCTCCGTTACGCTTCGGTTTGCGACAGGAACCATGAAATCGTTCGCTCGCTAATCATTCGACCCATCTCTCGAATTTCTAAATCGTTCATCAAAGAAGTGGAACCGAACATGAGGCTCTGCTGTATTCGCGGTAATTTTCCGATTGTGAAAATCACGGAATTTTCAGTGCTGGTAGCACGTTGATGAAGGCAGAACATACGCGAAGTGGTATAAACAGCATATTACTATGTTACCGAGTGTGTTCATGAGTTCAATTATTTTTTTAGTTTTCATGAATAGTACAATGGTGATCGAATATTATGCAGTATGAGGAACAATAGGCGTATTATATGATTGCCTAAAGTTCACAGTTAGGAGTCTAACTTGTCAACTTCCACGCGTGTTCGAAATCAATTAGCGCCGGCCTAACTTGCCCGTGTTTGAAACAGCAAAATCCGCGAAATGTGTGGCCAGCGTGCTGTTGAGAGCATCCAGGGCACGTACGAGCTGTTTTTGCGTTGGCCTGGGCATTTCATGGAATCTTGGTCACCAGATCGGAAGCCCTAGAAGTTTGCAATTTTACACACGGAGCTATCTGGGGCTCGAATGTCGTCTCCTATGCATTGTTTTGAGCAAAACAATTAAAAGAGGGTTCAATTAACCGATTATGTAAACCACAGCAAATGCTAAGGCCAAACTTTGTTGTTTTCAGGTACATTTGCATAATGTTTTAGCACAACACATAACAGAGGCTGTGAATGCATCAGGGAAAGGAAAAAAGTGGGGTTAATAATACATTACATTAATACATAGTTTTTGCCAAATCGCTTAAATATTCTTGAGTAAATTCTGAAAGCCAGCGTAGTTTCAGTCTTGAAGTGTTTGAAATATCAGCATAAATTGGATAAAATTAGGAATTTGATGGTTCAAATCAATCTATAGAAACAAGCGCTGACCACATCCGATATGAAACCACCCTCTCTAAAACAAACATAATGCAATACACATTGCAATAATTTATTTCATTTTTGTTGTGCTACTATCCTTGTAATATACAGATGCTGAATTGAAAATTTGGATCAAAGTTTTTGCAAATCAGAAACACAGCTGCCTTTGATTTTTTTGGTAGAAAATTACCGGACATGTAAGGATTTGCACTAACTTGCAGGAAGTCACTCATGGTGTGGACAAAATTTAACAGTGTTTTATTTAGGTTGGTACCCCCTTTTACGATTCCGAAGTCAAATTTATTGAGGCATTCCCCTCAGAACATATCAATGCAATCCTACCAGAATACGTCTGATATGGCGCAGCAGGGCCTGCCAAACCATCTTCCTAAACCTTGGAAGGAACACTTATTTATATCATGGACATGGGTTGTCAAACCTCACTGCACTGCCAATATTTGGCATTCTTGACTCCTTGGATGGCTTAAGATACTTCCAGATACTTTCCGACCAATGGAATACTATTTTTGGAGAAGCATATATCAGAGATCTTCAGACGAGTTTCTAAGCACTTCTTTCCATTTTGTGTGAAATGTACTAGCTTTAAATGTGAAATTTAAGCTTTGGTTAGCCGTATTTGTGATGCCCACATTAAACGTCCAAACAGCCTATGTGACCCAGCTTGTTTCACGTTCAACAGTTTTGAAGTAATGCAATGAAAAATGATAGAAAAATACCGGATAGTGGACAGTCGTGTTTCATTTATGACTCAAATCACAGACATTGCTTTACCCAAGAAAGAAAACACACAATTTTTAATGTGGCCAAAACCTCTGTATCTGCTAAAATCAAGGATTACTGAAAATGTTATCATTGAGAGGAAAACCTTTGACCACCAGGAAAGAAAGATTGACCTTTGAACTTGCTGACTCAACAGATTTATGAAAACAAACCCCTACCAGACTTATATTCTGAGGGCAGCTTCCATATTAATAAAATAATGTTTGTGAAATTTGAATTTGAATTAATTGTGATCGATGATAGATTTCGATAATATAAAGTGTATCTACATGTACATACAATAATTAATAATTAATTAAATCAGTTTTGAGAAAAATGCATCATACACATCTGTACGTTGAAATGGATTCAAGTTTTCTCTCTCCCGGCCTCCCCTTAGCATTTGGTAGAATCCTATCGTGTTCAAATGACGAGAGTAGACTTAAACACAGAGAAATGGGGCTGCAAAGGGCTGAATGCTAACACAGAGAAATTGGGGCTTACAAGAACTGAATGGCTACAGCATTACCTTGAGAAAATTCAAGCCAAAGGCTTTATTTTATTGATATTGACCCAGTGTTTGTGATCTGACAAAGCAAGGGTCTTTAACTCTCAGTATCAACCACAGAACGAGATTATGATATTTTTCCTGTTGACTATGATGCTCTCAGCTATGTTGCACATATTTTGATTATACCGCTAATTCCAACCCATGATTCAGCAGCGTAGACAGTTGAGTGAACCTCTGTATATGGTTTGACTTTCTTGTCTGAGTCAAAACATGCTTTCTTGTGCAGTTCACATGTAAATATATATGTGAATTTTTACACATATGTATTTTGTACAAATTTTGTCCCTGATAGTTAAACTTTCCGAGAGGAACATAGTTGCTATAGTGTTGATAGCTAGTTAGACAGCGATAACGTTTTGAATCCAGGAGTGATGCTATCGCTGGCGACTGAATGCACCGGATGTCAGTGATAGACAATAGCCAACTACTGGTTACCATAGTGATAAGTGGATCTCGGCAGAAATGTTGGCAAATTAAATCTGTTTTGCGTTCTGATTGGATAATACTGTGGTTCAGTAACATCCATGTGTTCATGTAGCAGGCTGTGTTTTATTAATGTAATCAGTTTACAAGCATTATGATCCATCTCAGTTTTAGAAACTGCCTTGCTTGAGTTATTGCTCAAGTCTTTGAATTCTGTCATTTTTCCTGCCAAAATTTTACTGCAACATTTTATCAATTTTTAGGAATTTTTGTGATAATTTTGGACCAAATGGATGTTATTTTTTCTAGGCTGCATTTCTTAATTGAAATTTTTCGAAAAATATGGAAAGAAATTGCCTGCATCTGAAAAAAAATTATCTAGGTTATATTTTGTAACAGCAACAAAATTAAAATATTGTTGCAAAAAAAAAAATTCAGAAAATACTATATTCAGGGGGAAGTTCATCTAAAACACTTGCCATAAATTTTGTTTGACAGTCAACTTTATCATTTCTATTTCATTCCTTTTAAAAGTGTAATTGTTGATCACATATCCAAAAAACGCCAGCTGTAGAAAACAGTTTCATTGGACGTATCAAATAAAAATGATCCAGTCAGCAGATTTTGATTTGTTTTTCTGTAAATTTTTGTCGCGAAAGTACCAGCTCAAACAGGATGGTATATTTCCATCGTACCCTAAGACTGATCAGAATTGGTCATTCTGGAAAATTTGTAAAATGAACGAGTAACTGTCTGAGAACATGATTTTGAAAATGGCTGACGAGGTTTAAAAAATCTGTTCTAAAGACGACAAAACAGCAGGAGAGTGATTCAATAGCAACCAAGACGTGAAAATATTTACCATCAGAAAACTTGTATCTAGAGCCATAGGTAGTTTGAACAAATATTAACCCTTTTCCTGCCAAGTTCATATTTCACCATCAGGTCAAGTTGGTGAAAACTAGTGAAGCAAAACATGTCCCAATATGGTACATTTTAACAAAAAAATTAAGATTTGAAGGTCCTCGACAACAGAGATACTGTAAACATGATTTTTGTAGACTAAAGCTGCTACAACATTCAAAGCCAAGTGGGTGAAAATGCCTATGATTTTGGCTCAATACTACATTTTACTGACTCGGCAGATGGGGAAGTGATACTGTCTGGCAGGTAAAACTTTAGGGTCAATGTGTGGAAGACTCATGTACATGTATCATTCTGTTATAAAACCTTGATTAAAAAAATTTGTTTGATAAATTGACACTTATCTCACTGTCGGGAAATGCAATGAAAAATAATTCTACTTGAATTACTAGATGTAGAAATTGTTTTTGAATACCAGTATAGCAGGAAAGGCATTAAAAGGTGAAAAAAGGACAGAAAAGTGTTGGAGGAGAAGAGGGGAGAGGTACATGTAATTTGTATGGTTGTGTATATAAAAAAAATCTGTTGAAATTTGCATTGGGTTGAAAATGTGCTGTGAGATTCTAACAAGACAATAAGTAGGGCTTAATCTCATTTGACTCAACATAAATGGATAAAAATCCATTATTATAAACAAATTTGGTCATCTGGTTGTGTTACTATCTCTTGCAATATCCCTCTATCAGCTGGGTTTTGTACATAGCAGTTTCCTCAGCGTTAGCCTGGCCTGTACATTTTCAGTTTGATTACCCTGTATCTGATTTCTTACAAGTCAATATGCCAGTCACAGTTGAAAAAGAAAAAATTTGCTTTAACCCCCCCCCCCCCCCCCACTTTTTCTTACCCTATTCTCCAAGTGCAATGTTCCTGCACAACCATCAAAGCCATTTGGATCAGCCCATCATAGCTGAGACAGGGTGAATTGCTATATCCCTGGTGTGAACCCTGCGTTTGACCTCATGGTATCCTCCGAGTCTGAAGTCTGTGTCTACATGCAAATGTTTGTCTCAGTGGCAAACAGATTTTGTTAGATCTTCTAAAAGAAGAATGATAAATTTATTTTTTAAAATTAATCAACAGAATCCCCATTACAAGTATTACAATCGTTAATTATTTAAGCAGTCATTAACCCTTTGAGTGCCAAAGTCAACTTTTGTTGCCTTCATAAAATATAGTGCAGACAATTTTTGTTTTCATATCAAGACAATTTCTTTTCAGATTTTTCCCAAAATTTTGATAAAAAATTGTAGGCAATGAAAAGTAACATCCTTTTGCTCCAAAATTACCAAAATAATTACTGAAAATTCATGAAATTTGTAAAATGTTACACTAAAATTTAGGTGGGAAAAATTACGGCTCTCAAAGGTTAAAGCTCTTTACCCTTTGAGTGTCAAAGTCTATTTTGTGGTCTTTATAAAATATAACCCAAACAAATTTTTGCATGTCAAAATAATGTAATAAAAGTATCCCAGAAATTTTGATCAAAAATTCTAGCCCATGAAAAGTGCTGCCCATTTGGTCCAAAATAATTATCAAACCAATTACAGAAAAAATCATAAAATGCGGTAGAATGATGCACAAAAATTTTGTAGCAAAAAATTACAGCACTCAAAGGGTTGATATTTTGAGTGTACAAAAATATCTCGCATTGCACTGTAATTGCTTGTTGACATACAGTCTTATTTCTAGAGCAAACGTTTCACTTTCAATAGAATTGAAAGCAAATGATGTGATGTGAATATGTAATGTAGAGACTGCTGTTGAATTATTGAGCTCATCGGACTACTTGGAAATGTTTATATGCTACCAAAATCTCATCATTTTTTGGTAAATCTAAATTGTAAGTTCTTTATTTTTACATGGGATGACAACAACAGTAGGTGTTTATTACAGATTGAGCGTTTGTATCAGATTGGCGAAATATGTTCGCTGAATTTGTGCACACATTTCTGAAATATGTTCAGCAATAAGGTGGAAGATTGGCGAAATTTATTTGCTATATTCATGCCACACATTCTGGGGGTACGTCAGTTCAGGAAAGCATTGAAAAATTCATGATTTTACACCGCGCTAAGGTGCTGTCATGTGACCTTGTGTTAAGCTAGAAAATGGCAAATAGTCGTACATCAATTTAATTTGTGTATGTGTATCTGCCATTTTTGATCTTAACACAAAATGATTGTTTTTTTTATGAATTTCATTCTTAGAATTGAATATGATATCATAAATCAGAATCATATACAGACAGAAAGTAATCTTTACAGGGACTGTAAACTCCTTGTTTTTTGACCTTGTGTTGTTTAGAGATCAAAATACCTTTGGTAGGGTTCATTCATAACTAGAAGTCGCACTGTTGGATATAAATAGAATCATTAATAAACTTACAACCTGTGGGATGATGAGGCTGTGTGGGCTGTCCCAGTGAATTGCAGTACCTCCCTCAGTTACATAACAGTGACAGGTAGATGGCAGCCGCTAATTGATGGGGAGTGATGACACAAGGGGGAACACCCACTGGCAGCCTGTGCTGTGAGTGGCTCAGGCTAGGTTGGACCACCCACTTAGATCGCTGTCACAGTATCACTTGCTGATATGGATGTAAAATTAATTAGTCATGGTCAATATAAAACTGATTAATATGCAACAATACCTGGGGCACAGTGTTGTTGGTTGCCTGGGGTTGGTTGGCCTCCAGTAGTCAGTTGTTCCCAAAACAAGGTGATATGAAAGGCATTTCTGGAACTCGGACAAATGTTCCTTGCTGCTTTTACAAACACCAGGTTCATTCCCTCCTTACCCAATGGAATATTGTTCAGTTGAATGTCTGTGTTGTGGCTATGACATCTCCAAACCATTCCAAATTCCTGTAGACATTTTGATTAGAGTATGAGCTCCCATGCAAAGACAATTGCAAGACTGCACCATGAAACAGTTTGGAGGGGGAGCTACGGCCAAGTGCTGAAGTCTGTGTTGATTCAGAATTAACAGTGTTACATCAAAATGTAATGTGTACAAGAAGGATGAATAATTTTGTCTCGAATTCCTTGTTTCTCATTTATGTAAAATAATGTTACAATGGAATAATCAAGGAGTCTGACACCATTTTGATTTGTATTGATCATGATGAATCTCTGTACCAAGAGTAAATTTAGTGAGACAATGTGTGTGAGAGAAAGGGGAGGCTGTATTTATGAAAATTGAACATGTGAATCTGTTGACCGATATTCATTCTGCAGTTTTCTATTGAGATGGTTTCTGAGTCAAAAAAATTAAGATTGCTGATGTGTAGCAGACCAGATTATTGAAAGAATAACAAACAGATTGCCTATTTGTTTGTTTGTTTATCGTTTGTTCATTCAGGAGAATGAAGAAAAGGATAGAATGATGCCGGAGCTGGCATATTCAATATTAATTGATGAGTGCTGTGGTGGTTTACATTTCCGTTAGACTTATGATTGTCAGTGACTGTATGAATTGACTCAGTGTGTAATGGCCAACAACAGGTCAATCAAGGTCACTGATGAAGTTTGACCTTAGAACAAGGACACGGGTTGAAAGGTCAATGCATGTGACTGCTCAGTAGGGTGTGTGGAGTTAATAACAATGTTCAATCAGCCGGTGAAAGAGAAAATAATGTGACAGAATTGTTTCTCTTCTCTACAGAAGGGTATATAATCATTATATAAAATTGATTTTTAGTAGCATAATCCAAACTGCAGTGTATGGAAAATACAAGACAAGCATTGCCTATTAAACCAGTCACGGTGTCACACCTTGCTGTAATTCAACCATTTTCACAAACAGTGTGCCCTCTACAGGTGATTTTGAACATTACTGACTCAAAAATCTTTCCTCGGCTGAAGAAAATATTATGTGATCAGATACTTGGCCTAGCATAATCTCTGAAAATTCACACAATTGAAGAATTTAGCACTTGAATAATTCAAAAATCCTTCTTGATAGTGAAGATACTAGCAGTTAAGATTACAAGTACACAGAAAAGTGTTTGTAAGATGTATTCTCGGTCAACAAAAAAAAATATACCAGCAAATTTATTTTTAATAAGTGAGTACAAAGGATTGCAATTGATATGATAACCAAGACCTGTGACCGCCATGTATTGTATCATTTTTATGTGACAATTTTCAACATTTTGTCTTCAAAAGGCTCTTATTCATTGGCAAGGAGTGAACAAGTCCAATCTCATAGATGGTTAGACGTGTTAGACGTAATGAAATTTCATTTGCTTCAATTCTTTGGCATGAAATACAGTTTTGAATAAATGTTTGCAGAAAAGCTGTGTGTAGTCTGACTATTTCTCAACATTGATATAATACAATAGCTGCTGATTAGTGGTATTACATCCCCTGATGAAAGTCAAATTTATATACTTTGTTTCAAATAAAGCAAATTTATTGAATAAAATCCGTTCTAGAAGATAAAAGAGTGCAAATTGTCCAGCAAATCCATATAATACATGTACGTGAGTGGAATCATGTATAAATTGTGTAAATAGTCACCCGCTTGAGGCCACACTGATAGAGATTTGTGCCTTCCAAACAGGATGCTATGAAATAGCATAGGTGCTGAATGAACTCTATGAAGCAGGGTAGATGTTGCATTTTGTGGGACCTATATCCCAGTATCATTGTGTATCATGGCTGTGATCATAGAAGTGGCAAATTTTGGCAAAATGACCCATTACGTAAGAATTAGCTTTTAACCCTTTTCCTGCCAGACAGTAATAACTGTATCACTTCCCCATCAGCCAAGTCAGTAAAAAGCGGTACTGAGCCAAAACATGACGTATTTTCACCCACTTGGCTTGGTATGTTATAGCATCTTTTGTCCACAAAAATCAACTTTACAGTATTATGTTTTCAACAGCCTTCAAATGTACAGTATTATGTTAAAATACATCATATGGAATATGTTGTGTTTCATTAATTTTAACCATTTTGACCTGGTGGTGAAATATGGACTTGGCAGGAAAAGGGTTAAAGAGAAAATATGAATCAGAAAGTGTGAAATATGGTCACTTGAGTTTGGATTATTCCTTAGTCATACCAATAACCAGTTGAAATAAATTATTTTGGAACAGTCCTGTCTGCCATGCCTTGCAAATTTTATTTATTAATAATTGAAAGTTTTCATATGACCTGTGTGCCAATATTTTGGAAAGGGTGAAAAACCAACATTCAGATTTTGAAAGTTCAATACTTTTATAAAAGATGACTTGCCGTTTATTGTCACCAAAGTCACCTGCATTGTCAGGGAACAAGGTCAGAGATTAGACAGAACAATACAATAAACACAAAGAAACTGTCAGACAGATCACATGACAGGTCTGTACCACATTCTTCTTAGTCCCTGATATATATCGCACATTATGTTTTACCAACTGAACTTTGACCATCCGGTAACCTCTGACCTTTCAGATATATTTATTGCCAAACAGGGTGCAAACTGTAAATTGCCCCGTCACAAGACCTGTAATTCCAGTGATACTTCTAATTTGTAAGTGCCTGACCGTAGAAAGGTCATGTAGTTCTTGGATGTATCCATTGCTGTAGCCAAAGATCTGAAAAATCACTGACAGGAAAAGGGCTAATTTTTGCATATCAAGCCAATTTTCTGCCAAGTTCATATTTCACAATCAGGTCAAGTTAGTTAAAACTAGAGAAGCACAACATGTCCCATTTGGTGTATTTTGACAAAAGGTTGAACATTTGAAGGCCCCTGACATCACAGATACTGTAAACATGATTTTTATGGACTAAAGCCATAGGCCAAATGGGTGGAAATATGTGCTTGGTTTCGCTCAATACCGCTTTTCCAGTGTTTCCCCTGGGTTCCAAAATCTTGTAGCAAATTTGGCTAGAAGTCCTAAAAAATTATTCGCCAAACCAGATATTCAATTAGCCAAGCCGATACCACTGATCACAAATGACGTCATTTCTTTCTCATTAATATGCAAAAATAAATATTTGCAAGCATTTTCCGTAAGAATGACGGAAATAAACCCTGTTAGTGCTACTATGGATACTAAAAGTAACACCAATTTATGGTTCAGATTACAAGGTGTCAACATCAGTCACACATACAACATAAAATTTGTCCGAATTCCAAGCGACACTTGTCCAAGTTAGGCGTATGCAACTATATTCAGTAAACCATGGAATCGCTATCGTGCGATACTGTACATTATCGCTACAGACAACGGCACGAAACCTGGTTCAGCATACTAGTTTTTTCAAACGAATCAGATATCCATTCTCGTAGCAGTTTGAAAGTAAAATACTCTCAGACTTGAGAAATATGTGCATTTTTTAGACTTCCAATACATTTGCTTTACGCTTGAAGTTTAGCAAGCGAAGCTCGGACAGCGCACAGCGTATCAATGGCGCTTGGGTCAGGGATCATCATCAAAGACGTCAGTGTGTATTCACAGCCAGCACACAGTCCCTCCACCAAACGGTCGGGAAACGCAATGTATTTCTATTGTCCTGATGCGCGTTGCGCTTCCGTTACACTGTTTATTCGCGTAAAGAGATTATAGCGACTTGGTCTAACATTAGCATAAACGATGACACCATTTTTACCTGACATGCAATGAACTAAAGGACAATGCGCATGCGTACATAGGCTGTGTTTCGTATTTACACGTGCTGGTTGCGTTTGACTGGACTACACTTGCAGTCAACACCAATGTAATCATTACGACCATGATTTCATTTCTCTTGATGACAAGACATCGATTTCAACACCATTCAGAGGAACAGAGTGAAGAGGTCTACAGTGTTCTGATTGTATAACTTTCAGTTTAAGTTAAAACGAAGTTCACATGCCCCGTCCGTGAAAACGAGTGCAAGGAGCCAGCGATTTTCGAGGACATAGGACATCGAAACAAAAATGACCTTTCTTTGATGTAAATTTTCCTATTCGTAGCGGCATTCGTAGCAGCATTGTTTTACAGCTACCAGGAGACCTGTGTGACACATCAAGCACATGGCTCGATAGGGCTTCATGACACGCCAGAAAAACCGCAATGGGGTTGAATCAAAACAATATTTTTCACGTAAAATTCCCGCCAATGGATACGTTTGATCACAAAAATTGCGTCGTCAGTGTATTTTAAATGGTGTTATACAAGTACAAAATCAAGAAAATCTACGTTAAATACCATGTAGTATGCAAGGCACAGCGATCAAAAAAGATTTCAAAGAATCGAACATCGACTCTGCGAGGGTCGCAAAAACAAAATGGCGTTCGGCCGAGTTTGGGTCATCTGCTTTTCTATCCTTCCCTTATACTTCGATTTGCAGTTATTGAATCGCTAAAATAAGTTAAATTGCTTTCAATCAGATAAATAGGTCCCAATCGAACTTATTTGACCAGTCATCAAAACGAAAAACCATGAATATTTCGACTCTTCACACAACGCGAACACAGATCGTCAGTGGACGCCATTTTCTAAATTGCAGAGCAAAGCATTACACAATAAACTATCAGTTTGCGTCTCATTATAAACCTTTATTCAAAAACTGGGTTCGTCAGTGTAATTTTAGGTATACTTAATCACAAGTACAGACATCAGAATGAAACAGGCCGTCATAATTTTGCAGTGTAGAGCGAACAAAAATTCATGTTCTCTCCTGACACATGAAAGACGCAATTCAATGAAAATGACCTACACGCGATAGCGAATACAAACGCCGATTTAGCGCTGAAAATCGATTGGGAATAAAAAGATCACCCACTTTCCTTATCAAGAAATATTGCTTATCGAGAATATACTGACGTTTCAAATAGCTTTACACTTTACGGCCGATTCAGGCCAGTTTCTTCGTCGAAGACGACACCACCGTACCCACTCTTTGAGGGGACGCTACAGCTGGTGTGACGTCATCAACAGCGAACGCCAGCGCAACGCGCATCCTACCAGCTAATCCCCTCGTTCGCACGTTTTGACAATAGCGTTTCCCGACCGTTGGTGGAGGGACTGTGGCCAGCTTCAATCATGCCATGGATCGCGGAAATCACGGATCATAAATCCAAATGTTCACGTCTAGAACAGAACCTAAAATATCAAATATATACCCTTTTGATATGGAACATCTTTTTGTTTCACTGACGATCAAGTTAAATGCTCAAATATCGCGACAAGACTTGCGTATTTATTTGCACGATGTGAACGCGGAACTAGGCCGACTCGACGGACGAGCGAGCGCTTCTCTGAAAGTCTGTATACGATGTCACGTCACAATACACCACGGTCCGTGATACACTGAAAATTGTCGCGAATTTATATTTAAGGAAGACAATTCACACAAGTTTCTAACGCCAGTAAAGGTATTTTCTTGTTGGCAGCAATACACCACGAACATTTTCGCTATTCAGGAGTGCCTTACTCGCTCTACGTTCTAAAAAAATGTCATGCGTATGCTTTGACCATGCATGCCGCTACCTTCCTTTCCAAATTCACGATCGACTTTCCTACATTGATCATAATTTTTCTTTCCATTTCATAGCTTTACTTGCACTTAGAATGTGTGTTGTAGGGGTGGTTCCCCCCATATTGGTGGAGCAGCCAAAGTCAAAAAGGAAAGTTTGCCGTTTTGCTTAGTTTCACCGTCACTACGATCCTTCAATTTAATTCAGTGTTGACGATGACATGGCTGTCACTGCACGGAGTTATCTGTAGGCACACATTGCGCGTAGTCAAACCCAAAACTTCGCAACATTTTAGTCAACTAGTCATGATATACATGTGGTACTATTGATTTGTAAGTTGTTTCGTTACAATTTTATTACCTTCTCGTGTCTATTTATAGACAGAGAAGGTATTAGAGTTGAAAACCAATATGCTGCTGTCAAGAACTTCCGTCTGTCAAGACTTCCGTCTGTCAAGATCCGTTGACGTCATGCCATTGTGATGGGTCATATCATAAACTGGTGGGGGTGTTCGTGGCTCAGGTTGAGGTGTGGGAGAACGATTTTGAGCTGTGACAAAAATCAAAAGGGACTTAGCGGCATAGCCACAGTGTTAAGCCTTTCTCCAAGGTTTCTTAGTTGACTACAATCTATTACAGACTACTGAGCTGACGTTAGGGGTACTCACTTTGTGTTTGCTCACTCTGTGAGCGCTAGTGTTTGGTACTGAGTTGCGTGGATATCCCCTCATGGCCTCACGTGATCTGGGCCTGTTGCATAATCTGCAGAGATGATCATATGCCTCCGAGTCTGAAAACTGTCATTGTGTAAGCCTGTCGGCATTTTCCTTGCATTTTTTCTCATTTAATTTTGCAAAATATCGGCGAATACCTCAATATTTCAAGATAACCCTTTCTTCCAATCGTTTCCTGGAGTTTCAGAGTCATATGAACGAAAATGAGTGAAAGTTTTAGACAGGAAAATCGGACGTCGGCCATGTTCAATGTTTACAGTACAATCAGAAGTTTACGTGTAGGAATTAACCAACAAACACAGGAGTGTTCATGATGCCCGCCCTCTAGAGGCAGACCTCCTATATGAAGTACACATTTGATGCTTGTGGAAAGCTTGACCACACAATGGAGCATTTAAACTTTTAGAAAATGACAAACTGAATAAGAAGGTATTCAGAAAATGTCAAATACTGAGGAAAATGCGCAAATATTCAAAATAAACAGGTTAACTGATTAGTCAGCTATAAAAACAATGAAAATGTTTATGATCAAAAGTTTTTGAGATGCGCACATTTTAACAAATACAGATTTTTAACATTATAAATATAAGACCAAACTATTTTTTCAGGGATGGGACAGGCTGGAAATGAGGGGTGAGACTGAGAGACAAAGGCACTCTTATGCTGCATGTGGATGCAGCCACACCATTTCATTTACAGCATACTTATTCACTGTGTTGTGTTCAAGTTCCATATTGTACTGACTGTCATACAAGGATAACATAAGCAAATCAAATCAAATTAGAAAAGGATCAATGCTGTTGTGTGGATTTTGCTGAACATGGCTGATATTTCGCCCTATATATTTGGTATCAAGCAAAGGCATATTTTGATGTCAAGTCAAAATTAACACTACATTGCTGACAATATATTTTAACGTTTCTGCATGAATTTTCTTTTTTAGCTCCCATAGCCATAGTATATATGGCAATGGAAGCTATTCTTATAGGCTAGGGAAATGTCTGTATGTATGTATGTCTGTATGTC
This sequence comes from Ptychodera flava, assembly GCF_041260155.1. Taxonomy (NCBI): domain Eukaryota; kingdom Metazoa; phylum Hemichordata; class Enteropneusta; family Ptychoderidae; genus Ptychodera; species Ptychodera flava. The sequence continues at coordinate 740,693 of NW_027248352.1, forward strand.
TGTATGTCTGTGTGTCTGTATGTCTGTATGTCTGTATGTCTGTCCGTCAACATCAAAACTCCAAAACCGCTGTACATTTCATCTTGATATTTGGTGTGTACATGGATGATGGGCTGTAGATGAGATTTTGTTCAAATGAAGTTGTCATTGCCAAAAATATGCAAATTAAGTGAAAAAATGTAAAAACAGTCAAAATTGAAAAAACTCAATAACCACTGAGCAGATTACATGAAAAATTAGCATGTAAGTACTTTGGGCTGACATGAAATGATTGTGCACATCTTGGGTCAGTATCTTGGACTTGCTATTTTTCATGAATTTTTTTGTAATTTTCTCCCATTTTTGGTCAAAAAATCTCCTGCTCTGAAACCACAAGTCCGATTGATTTGAAACTTGGTATGGAAGTGCATAGGAGTGACCTTTCCCAAATTTGGGCAAATCGTGGTGAAATTTGCATATTTTTAGTTTACACGTCCATAGACTCCCATGTATAAGGCAGATCTCCATAGACTCCCATGTATAACGCCACGAAAAATAAAAATTAGTTTCTCATCGTATTCATATTGCAAAAAGGATGCAGTGACACAATTTTTAGTCCCCACAGATGAAGTCCAGTGAGCTTATAGATTGGGTCATGTCCGTCTGTTCGTCCATCCATAAGTCCATCCGTTCACGCATATATCTCGGATATTTTGACAAAATGTCATGTGACCTTGATGACCTTTGATCTCAAATATACATATTTGTCCATAACTCAGTAACCACAAGTGCTACAGCCTTCATGTATGGTATGATGGGACACCTTATGACGCAACATATTGTACCTCATTAATTATGTGCATATCTAATTTTGAGCGAGCCAATAGAGCTAGAGGTCTGATTTTTGGTATATAGGGATAACTTAGCAAAACAATTTTTTTGACAAAATGTCACGTGACCTCGGTGACCTTTGACCTCAAATATACATATTTGTCCATAACTCAGTAACCACAAGTGCTACAGCCTTCATGTATGGTATGATGGGACACCTTATGACGCCACATATTGTACCTCATTAATTATGCACATATCTAATTTTGAGCGAGCCAATAGAGCTAGAGGTCTGATTTTTGGTATATAGGGATAACTTAGCAAAACATTTTTTTGACAAAATGTCACGTGACCTCGGTGACCTTTGACCTCAAATATACATATTTGTCCATAACTCAGTAACCACAAGTGCTACAGCCTTCATGTATGGTATGATGGGACACCTTATGACGCCACATATCGTACCTCATTAATTATGTGCATATCTAATTTTGAGCGAGCCAATAGAGCTAGAGGTCTGATTTTTGGTATATAGGGATAACTTAGCAAAACAATTTTTTTGACAAAATGTCACGTGACTTCGGTGACCTTTGACCTCAAATATACATATTTTTCCATAACTCGGTAACCACAAGTGCTACACCCTTCATGTTTGGTATGATTAGACACCTTATGACGCCACATACTGTACCTTAATAATTATGCGCATATCTCATTCTGAGCGAGCCAATAGAGCTGGATGTCTGGTTTTTGGTATATAGGGATAACTATAGGAGAGAAATTATTTGACCAAATGTCATGTGACCTCGATGACATTTTACCTAAAATATATGTTTATGTCAATAAATAAGTGTTATGTCCTTTGTATTAGTAGGATGGGAGACCTTATGACAACACACGCTTTACCTCATTAATTATGCACACATCTAATTCTGGGCAAGCGAATAGAGCTAGAGATCTGATTTTTTGGCATATAGGGATTAATTAGCGATATAATTTTTTTATTCAAAATGTCATGTGACCTCAATGACCTTTGACCTTGATTATACATATATATGCATATTTCAGTAACCACAAGTTCTATACCCTCCAATTTTGATAGGATATTCGACCTTAAGATGTCACATCTTGTACCTCATTTATAATGCGCATATGTATTTCTTGGCTGGCCAATACTGCTAGAGGTCTGATCTTTTTTCCCGATTTAGAACCATAACTTAGACATGCCACATGTGTTTCAAATTGGGAACAACGACATAGACCTATGTGCCCATAGATATCAACATATACACTCCAGTGATACTTCTTAATGACCATATTTTCCTGCCCCATCAAGACTAATACTCCTATTACAAGTGGGGACTATGTCATTGTAAATGACTTGTTGAGTTAATGGTTGTATCACAGTATTCGATATATCTCATTCTGTATTTTTTCCATTTTATATTCTGAATAATTACATTAAACATATTTCACTGTCTCCAGTACATTTCATTTAAGTATTTTCACTTCATGCACTTTATCCCTTTCACACATGTTCAAATATCTGACCAGAGAACAAACACTAAATAGTCCAGGATGGGAGCTACAGTGTCATTGACGCTATTTTTAAATTATAGTATATTAGTACTTCAAACAGATTAACAGTTATCGTGATGTCACCCCATAATTTTACATCACAAAGACTGTAATTCTGCCAATTTTTTTTGTTTTTCAGTCATTTTATAAAATTTGCACTGCACAAGATGATTGAACAAATTGCAATGTTTGAATTTGTAAACTCAAAGAATAAAAATCCTTTGGTCACAAATTAAATTATTTTTTGAAAAGAAATTTACTCTTAAACACTTTTAGCATATATTCTTTACACGGTCATGTATTTCAAGGAAAATATGCCTATTAAAAACTGTAATTTCTTCACTTTCAATTTTTTTTCAATACTATGACAATTATCAGCCATGAGGTTATACAAACACAAGACCAGATAAGCGTTTTTCATCATTTCCACAGGACTCTTTGGAAAATCCATTAAAAACAGTTAAAAGTGACTGGAAATGATCACTTGGTATACATTTAATTTACAGATGCCAGGTTGTGTATTTCACATGCACTCAGGTCAGTAGGGAAGTGCGTCATTACTATTTTGGACTGTTAATTCTTATTTCTGAATTGTTTAACTTTTTCCACATTGAACTATCTTTAGGCAGTTTATACTGTAGCTTAGAATTTTTTTGATTGATGTATTTAATCATCTTTTGGGTTCTTTGGGTCCATATCCCACCTCATGGCCCTACATCATCAACTATTTACCAACAACTCCATGCCAACAACCAATTACCTGACCTGCCACACATTAGAGAAGGTACAGCGTCATTGACGGTATTTTTCATACTGTATGTGTTACAAATAGGATCTCCTGACGCATAAGGTCGGGGATGTACAGAGATAAAGCATTACATCTCAAATTGAATGCAGGACATGTGCGCGCGGACAAAGTGATGACGTCATAGTGCAATTTTTGATTCGCAAGTTTGGCTAACTTTTGCCAAAATCTTCTCGCCAAACGCTACTTTTTTCTCGCATTTGCGATTTGGCGAGCGGGCAGCGGAAACACTGTTTTCACTGAGCTGGCTGAAGGGGAAATGATACTATCTGGCAAGGAAAGGTTCAGTGAGAGAACAATGACCTCAATTGGGAACATCCCAATTGTAAGAAATTCAAGGAGCATGTCTATTATAGTGTATCAGTAATATGCCATCGGCAACTAGCAATACTAATCTTGTGTTTTGATGAAATTACAGGTTTCCTTCAGGACCTTCCTGGTCCAACAGTGAAGTCAGAGCCATGCAGCACACAGGGGGACCCGTACCCGTGTCCATCGTATCGAGTCACCACCACCAAGGCTTGGCACCCCCTGCCTACCAAGACACACAGGTGGTTCAGCAAGTCCAGGTATCGACTCCGCCCGCGGTGCAACAGAACACGAATGTACAGGTGCGACAGGTGTCAACGCCAACACAGTGTGTGACGCCGCAGTCGTCCCAGCCGCAGCAGACTCAGATGGTCCAGCAGCCGCAGGTACAGACGACAAGCGCAGTGGATATTCAGGCGCAAGGGGAAGCAGATAAGAGGGCGATATACAGGTCAGTGGATGTCATAACATTTCCAACATAAGAAGAAATGCATTTATGGAAAATATCTTCTTAGCCTTGAAAATACAGGACACATACTATCAAGAGAGATGGAATATTGTGAAGTACACCATCATGGTATTAAGTTGTTTTTTTTTACAAGAAGAACATGACTGAGACAAGATAACACTTATAGAGGATGGTGTTAAATTGTATAATGCATTAGCTCTCTTCCACTAAATTGTGGTACATCCACTATCAGAGTTGTAATGCCAGTATACTGTCTTTAACCCTTTTCCTGCGAGACAGTATTAAGACTATTACTTCCTCATCAGCCAAGTCAGTAAAAAACGGTATTGAGCCAAAACATGACGTATTTTCACCCGGTTTGCTTGGTATGTTATAGCATTTTTAGTCCAAAAAAGTAAAGTTTACAGTATTTATGTTTTCAACAGCTTTCAAATGTACAGTATTATGTTAAAATACACCATATGGAATATGTTGTGTTTCATTAATTTTAACCATCTTGACCTGATGGTGAAATATGGACTTGGCAGGAAAAGGGTTAAAATTGTAGAAGGAAGCAGGTTCATATAGGTTTGTTTAAGAAATCTTTTATTCAATTGTATAAGATCTGTGTGAACTGTAACTTCATTATTTTTTGTTCTGTATTAAAATCACTGTTCCTTACTATTCCACTCAAAATAATTTCAAAATGCCTAATGTTCAATTTGTCAACACAATCTGTAGTGTATATGTCAAATGTCTGGCAGACTACAACTCGTTTGTCAACCACGACATTTGCACATTTTCACAATGTGTTGTATTTGCAAGAAGTGTTACTGTTAGGTCCTAGTTGCAACAGAAACAAAGTGCCAAAAAACTGACGTATTTTCCGAAAGGCTGTATTTGTATTTTTGAACATGAATTTTCCATTTTCTCACTGCCAGGCATCCGTTATTTCCGTTGATGACGCTCTTGTTTGAGAAGTGTGAACAGGCCACGCAGAGTGCAGACCCTCCGACGTCGGCCAGTTTTGATGTGGACATTGAAACGTTTGTCAGACATCAAGACCAGGAGGGCAAACCGTTCTTCAGTGACGACCCAGAAGTCGATAATTTGGTAATTATGTGATATCAGTGTGTCATGTGCACCTGTGAGTTATTCCGATTGGACCAGCGCTCATGATGGCAATGTTAATTTACGGTAGTAGTGACAGACTGGTGGTAAAACGGGAGAGACATTAAAACTGATGCAAAGGGCATTTGGATAGATGTAAAATTGCGGACCACCTGCCTTAAGCGAACGTTTTTGCCCAATTTTGCTCTTTTTAGCATCTATCAATTACTAAAAAAAGTTGAAATTACAATCTTCTTCCCCCCCCCCCCTTCCATGTTACCTAAAATATGAGGGAATATTTTCCGAATGGGTCAACGAGGTTTATTGCAGACAGTAGTGTAACTGGTCTTTGTTTGTTGTTCCCTGTCTCTTACAGATGGTCAAAGCCATCCAGGTGCTTCGGATTCACCTCCTAGAGCTGGAAAAGGTCAATGAACTTTGTAAGGACTTTTGTCACCGCTACATCACTTGCCTCAAGGGGAAGATGCAGAGTGACAACCTGTTACGAAACGACATTCCAAACTACCCTGGCGGACAGCAGATGTTGATGCAGCCGGACCAGCAGCAGCAGCCGCAGCAACAACAACAACAACAGCAGCAACAACAACAACATCAGCCGCAGCAACCACAGCAGCAACAACAACAGAATCAACAGCTGCAGCAACAAGTCCAACAGATCCAGGTCAGTCTTGTGATGTCCAGCTTACAGCCATCAAATTTGGGTTGTCTTGTTTCCATACAAACAAAAACTTACATACATTTAACCCTTTGAGCGCCAAAGTCAATTTTTGTCATGTTCATAAAATATCTTGGTCAAATTTTTTCAGATTTTTGCCAAAGTTTTGGTAAAAAACTGAAACCATTGAAATGTGATTTCCTTGGGATCCAAAATTATCAAAAATATTTCTGAAAAATTAAAAAAAACTGGTGAAATGTTGCACTGAAGTTTTGGTGACAAAAATACAGCACTCAAAAAGGTTAAACAAGTGTTACGTGCAGAGAAAACGAACAAAAGGGTGAACTCAGCAGTTTCCGTTTAAACAAATTTATTACGAAAACAAAACTAATTGCTAAGTTAGGGACAGAGTACAAGCTTTAAAAGTGTACAGACTACTTATCTCAGCTGGGACGGCAAAGCTCCAGTCTCAGAGTTGTAACAGTCAGTCGAATGAATGAACAGTCCTTTGGCTTGCAGGCTTGAAGCTGCACAAAGTCCACAGTATAAATCCAGCGTTTGACAGTGAAGGTCTTGAAAAGTCTTGAGAATGACTACTGCTGGAGTTTAGTAACACACAAGAGACACGATCCCAAAAGTCTGACTGGAAGCTGTGCACGTCCCTTTTATAAAGGCATATAAGAACAATCTAGAACTTTTATTGACATGCTAATTACTGTTCTAAAATTATCTCCCTTACACAACTAATCAACTTTCCAGAACATTCCAAACATGACTAATTGAATTCAAGGTTGTGAGGTCATCAAGGGCAGTGACCTTGAGAATGTTCTAGACTAATTGAACTCAGGTCATGATGAGTGTGGGGGAAATGACCTACATAACACACCCCCTCTTCAAAAAAGAAATTTTTCAATGAAAAATCTTTCTTTTACAAATGTAATCTTAAAAGTGTGAACAACAATAAGTTCTAAATACAGAGAGACAGTCTGCAATTAAATTGTCTCTGCCTTTGATATGTCTAATGTCAAGATTAAACTCCTGTAACATTAAACTCCATCTTAGCAATCTCTGATTTTTGCCTTTGAATTTCTGCAGAAAAACAAGAGGGTTGTGATCAATATAAACCACTATTGGCTGATTTGAAGAAGTAACATAAACTTCAAAATGCTGTAAAGCTAATATCAAAGATAAACACTCTTTTCAATTGTAGAGTAGTTTCTCTGGGATTTGTTAAATTTGCGTGAAAAATAGCAAACAGGATGATCTATACCATGACTATCCTCTTGCAATAAAACAGCACCAGCAGCCGTATCACTAGCATCTACAGCTAATTTGAATGGCAAAGTGAAATCTGGTGCAGACAACACTGGGGCACTTTGCAGTATGGCTTTAAGTGTATCAAATGCCTGTTGGCATTGCTCTGACCAAACAAACTTTACTTTCTTTTTAAGTAAGTTAGTCAAAGGCTCAGTAATTGTGGAGAAATTTGGACAGAATTTTCTGTAGTAACCAGCCATACCAAGAAAGCGCATCAGTTGTCGTTTGCAGTTTGGTATGGGAAAACTTGAAATGGCACTGATTTTGGCATCAACAGGTTTTACCTCACCCTGTCCTACAGTATGTCCGAGGTAAGTTACCCTAGCCCAACCAAACTCAGATTTGGCAAGGTTGACAGTCAACATTGCTTTGCTCAGTCTCTCAAAGAACTTCCGCATGAGCTTGATGTGTTCCTCCCAGGTGTCACTATACAGGACGACGTCGTCAACGTAAGCTGCACATCCGTCTAGCCCGGATATGACGTCGTTGATCATCCGTTGGAACGTTGCCGGAGAGTTCTTCATTCCGAATGGCATCACCTTGTACTGGAACAATCCGTCTGGTGTAACAAAGGCGGATATTTCACGAGCACGATCCGTCAGAGGGACTTGCCAAAATCCCTTCAGTAGGTCAAATTTCGTCACATACTTGGCTTTTCCCACTCGGTCGATGCAGTCATCAATCCTCGGGATTGGGAAAGTGTCTGTCTTTGTTAAAGTGTTGACCTTCCTAAAGTCCGTGCACATACGATAACTGTGATCTGATTTGGGAACAAGTATGCACGGCGAACTCCAGTTACTTTTACTGGGTTCAATAAAGTCATTGTCCAGCAGGTATTTGACTTCTTCCTGGAGATATTTTTGCTTTTGTTGGATTCAGTCTGTATGGATGTTGTTTTACAGGCTTACTGTCCCCAACATCAACGTCGTGATAGATGACGTTTGTCCTCGTTGGAACATCTTTGAAACAGGTGTTTATATTCGTAGAGCAGTTCTTTCACCTGTTGTTGTTGTTCTGGCTGGAGGTGTGCCAACTTTGTAGACTCCAGCTTCTCCAGGATTTCTGAGTTCTGAAGCTTGACCGAGCCCAGCTTTGAGTTTAGAGTATTTTCACTCAAGTCAGTTTCAGTATCACTATCTTCATAATGGCCAGAACTGACGGTACTGACAGGCTGAGTTATAGTAGGATTATCCCTATCCAAATATGGCTTAAGCATATTTATGTGACATAGCTGTTTTTGTTTTCGCCTGTCAGGTGTTACTATGATGTAATTTAAATCACTCAATTTCTTATCAATTAGATATGGCCCAAAGTAACGAGCATGGAGTGGTTTGCCAGGAATCGGAAGTAGAACAAGAACCTTTTGACCCGGTTCAAACTTCCGTTTTGAGGTGCTTTTATCATATTTGGTTTTCATTGACTGCTGAGATGACTCAAGATTTTCTCTGGCTAATTCACATGCTTTAGAGAGTTTTGTACGAAAATCTGACACATATTGCAAAATATTCAGACAATCATCATCGTCTGATAGGAATTTCTCTTTAACGAGCTTAAGTGGGCCACGGACTGTATGTCCAAATACAAGCTCAAATGGGCTAAAACCAAGAGACTCCTGAATTGACTCTCTAACAGCAAAGAGCAAAAATGAATTCCTTCATCCCACTGCTTCTCTGTGTCAAAACAGTAGGTCCTAATCATGTTTTTCAAAGTTTGATGAAATCGCTCAAGAGCACCCTGACTTTCTGGATGATAGGCGGATGACCTATACTGTTTAATGCCTAGCTGATCCATTACTTGTTGAAAAATTCCAGACATAAAGTTGGAGCCTTGATCGGACTGGACACATTTAGGGAGGCCAAATAAAGTTGAAAAATTTGACTAAAGCTTTCACTATAGTCTTTGTCTTTATATTTCTCAGTGGTATGGCTTCTGGGAACCGAGTTGATGTACACATTATTGTCAGCATGTACTCATTTCCTGATCTTGTTTTTGGTAGGGGCCCCACACAGTCTATTAGTATCCTACTAAATGGTTCTTGAAATGCAGGAATTGGCTGTAAAGGGCCTTTGGAATGGTCTGATTTGGCTTTCCTACATTTGACATGTGTGACAAGTTTTACAGAAATGTGCTACATCCTGCCTGAGATTAGGCCAATAAAAGTGACTGAGAATTTTATGATAAGTTTTCCTGACTCCTAAGTGACCAGCCCAGGGGGTTTCATGGGCCAGGCGCAATATTTCAGCATGGTAGGGCTTTGGAATCACAATTTGATGTTTTATAGCCCAATCGTCATCAACCAAAACATCTGGAGGTCTCCATTTACGCATGAGAATACCAGATTTTGTATAATAGGAAACAGAGCTATCTGAAGTTTTACCTTCATCATCTACCCTGTCAAACAAAGACAAAATATCTGGGTCTTTGTATTGTTCTGCAATGAGATTTGATCTAGAAAATGTCTGACTTTGGTCAGCAGTTTTACTGGAAGTTGCAAATCCACGAGGGATAACGGAATGATCCGTGTCAAACACCTGACTGAGAAAGGTGTCATTTAAGTCAACATCTGTGACATTATTTTTGAGAGTATTTTGATTCTGAGAAATTTTCTTTGACATGGCTCAAGTAACAGTACATGCAGGATAAAAATCGAGAATTTCTTGTTCAATTGGCTCTGGATCCTGATTTAAAATAAGTTTATGAGACACAAGTGGATTAATAATGACCTTGTCTCCAGCAAGGTCGTTTCCAAGAAGAAGGTTAATCCCTTCAAAGGCAAAAAGGCCTAATACCTAAAGTTACAGGCCCAGAAAAAAAGTCCGAAGACAAGTATACATTATGGAGAGGAACAGGAATGTAGTCATTACAATCTACCCCCTTATAAGAACTTTAGAACCTGAAAATGACTTTTCAGAAAACGGCAGGGTATCTGCCAACAAAAGAGACTGGGAAGCCCCAGTATCTCTTAAAATTTTGACAGGGGTAGCGGAAGAAAAATCACTAGAAAGTGATATAAAACCATCATGAATAAATGGTTCGAAAATACCCATAATGCTATCTTGAGAAGAATTGACCTTGACCTCATTAATTGGGATAAGAGGGGTTTAACCTCAGAAAATGTGTTGCACACATTATTAGACTCTAATTGAGTTGATGAAGAAATAAAGCCGGTGGGCTTAGATCCACTTGACCACTTTGACCTTCACGTTTTCTTTTCAATTTGAAACACTCTGACATTAAATGGCCGTCTTTCTTGCAATAATTACAAGAAAGTGTACCGAACTGTTTGTCAGAAGGAGATTGAGACTTGGGATCTGATGATGTGGAAGTGTTACTTGAATTTTGTGAACTGTTGTCATTTGATTTCCTACTCTCCTTTGAAAAATTCTTGGATGAAAAGGAGGAGTTAAATGTACCTGCATTGTTTCTGTATGAAAAGGACTGGGATGGTTTGCTGAGAAATGAAGATTTGTGGGTCAATGAATAATCATCGGCCAAACGTGCAGCAACCTCCAATGTATCTGCCTTTTGTTCATTGATAAACATCTTGATGTCACTCCGATGCACCTCTTAAATTCTTCAATCAAAACAAGCTGTCGTAATTTGTCATAATTCTGACTGACCTTTTCAGAAGAGCACCAACGATCAAACAGTTGTTCTTTTGTTCGAGCAAATTCAACATAAGTTTGATCCTTCACCTTCTCACAATCCCTAAATTTCTGACGGTAAGCTTCAGGCACCAACTCATAGCCCTTGAGAATTAATTCCTTCACAGAATCATAATCTGAAGCCTGCTCTACTGACAACTGAATGTAAATTTCTCTGGCTTTACCCACCAAAGCACTCTGCAAAAGCATAGACCAGGACTCCTTAGGCCAATTCAGGCTCTGAGCAATTTTCTCAAAATGGAGGAAATATTTATCAACATCCTTTTCTTGGAAAGGGGAACTAACCTGAAATGCTTAGTGATGTCAAACTTGTCTGAAGGGAAGAATTTTCCTGACTGTCCAAGCTCTAAACGTTTTATTTCTACCTGCAATCGCTGTTCTTCTAATCGCAATTCTTTTTCTTTCTGTCTTTCTTCCATTTCTAACTGCATTTGTATTTTTTCCTTTTCTAATGCCTGTCTCTCTTTTTCCATTTGTAATTCTTTCTCTCTCATTTGTAATTCTAGTTTCTTGATCTCCAAATTTGTCTGCATTTCTAATTCTAATTTTCTGAGTTCAGAGGTAGACTCGGGCTCATAATCTTTCAGGGTGGATTCCTCAAATTGGCCTAATCAACTAGATGTTTGGCAATACGGTACTGTATTTCCCTCTTGCGCATAGATCTTTTGACTTCTACTTAAGGAAATTGGCCAGTGTTATGAGGTTGTCTTTTCTGAGGGAATTAAATGTGTCCTGATCAAGGTCATCCATAAATTCGTCTGGTTTAAATTCCGCCATGATTAAATTTCGCTGAGTTCACAGTATACAGTAGTTTTGAAAAGGCTGTCAAAATGTTGTCAAACGGCTCAAAATATTCGTATCCCGGACAAGCCCCCATTTGTTACGTGCAGAGAAAACGAACAAAAGGGTGAACTCAGCAGTTTCCGTTTAAAACAAATTTATTACGAAAACAAAACTAATTGCTAAGTTAGGGACAGAGTACAAGCTTTAAAGTGTACAGACTACTTATCTCAGCTGGGACGGCAAAGCTCCAGTCTCAGAGTTGTAACAGTCAGTCGAATGAATGAACAGTCCTTTGGCTTGCAGGCTTGAAGCTGCACAAAGTCCACAGTATAAATCCAGCGTTGACAGTGAAGGTCTTGAAAAGTCTTGAGAATGACTACTGCTGGAGTTTAGTAACACACAAGAGACACGATCCCAAAAGTCTGACTGGAAGCTGTGCACGTCCCTTTTATAAAGGCATATAAGAACAATCTAGAACTTTTATTGACATGCTAATTACTGTTCTAAAATTATCTCCCTTACACAACTAATCAACTTTCCAGAACATTCCAAACATGACTAATTGAATTCAAGGTTGTGAGGTCATCAAGGGCAGTGACCTTGAGAATGTTCTAGACTAATTGAACTCAGGTCATGATGAGTGTGGGGGAAATGACCTACATAACACAAGAGACACAATATTTTGATGTGTACATAGATTGGCCCCTGGGAATGAGGCCAAAGTAATGAAATTCTTTGTTTGCGTCCACTCTAAATGGGAAAAGGTACGCGTCTAAGCGGCTGAAAAACACACACAAGAAAATTAACACACTGTAATTTGATTGCAGCAAATACAAAATTGTAACAAAATTTTGTTCAGAAAAGCTAAGCAGTTATGTCCTAAAATTTCCTATTCAAATACACTGTGTGTGTTTTCCATGAAAACCTTAAACAGGAACTTACAGGACCGTGGGCGCACAATAGAGCGATTATTCATGACGCTCATAATTTACATACACTGGGCGGGATTTTTCGAAGTCACGTGTGGACGATGGTTAATGGAGGGGTAAACACTATCTGTTACCGATTAAGAGGGATTTCAATTATCACCTTCTGTCTAAATGTAATGGAAACCTGAACAAGGAATTTGTCTCCACGGGTAAAATAAACTGAACGCGATCATTTTATGTCCGCAGTAAACCCCGTCTAACTTGAGGTCCCGGGCTTGAGGTCTGCCTAACTGCAGTCAGAGTGAACGTCGACTAAAACTTCGTTGTATACTACAGCATGATGACATCTTATGTATAACTAATTCAGTTGTTATAAGGAATGAATCAAAGGCAACATTTTCGCCTTCTATTTGAAAACATAAACAGCGCTGGCAGCGTCCGACAACGTCCGCAAATTCACAAACAATGGAACACAACACCGACCATAACGAAGTGAAGCGTGAATGTCACTGGCAGGATTTTGACCCCGGGGTGACGTAATTGAGGTGAAATGTACGTTGAGGTAACGTAAACTTTGACTGCACACGATACGATATGCCTACAGGAATTCGCACGATGCATAAATTTTGTGACAAACAGAACTTAAAGTTTTCCATTGACATTGAAACTTAGACTTGTAATACTGTAAATCCGAGCGTTGATATTTCAATTTTCATGACGCTGTGGTGTAGTTCGCCGCGATCGCGCGAGTAAGCTTGTTCGGATCGGATACATCGCCGTCAAGAGTTGTCTATACTCGCGAATGACGCTTGTCTGTCTATGCAGTTTTTGCATTTTTCGTTTATCCGTTTATCCGACGCCTGATAACGTTTCGACACTGTCGAAAATGAAAAGACAGATGCGTCTTTGCCCGCTTTTCGTCAATCACTAGTAACATTTGTCGACACGGATCGACTGGCATTGGTATCAAGTTTGATAAACGGTACAAAGAAGCACGGTCCCTCAAGTTGGCAAGCTGAATGTGTGAATCGTTTCTGGAACATGTCCTGTGTCACGAGTAGGGTATCCAAAGCTCACATGTTTATCCCTTTTCCTGCCAAGTCCATATTTCACCACCGGTCAAGATGATTAAAATTAATGAAACACAACGTATTCCATATGATTTATTTTAACATAATACTGTACATTTGAAGGCTGTTGAAAACATAATACTGTAAACTTGAATTTTTTTGGACAAAAGATGCTATAACATACCAAGCCAAGCGGGTGAAAATACGTCATGTTTTGGCTCAATACCGCTTTTTACTGACTTGGCTGATGGGGAAGTAATACAGTTATTACTGTCTGGCAGGAAAAGGGTTAAATCTGTGTCTTGATTAGGGTACACAGGTGTAATTTGTTGTCTCAGACTAATAGACCGTAAGAAATTGGACGTGAACGGAAAAGCATAATGCCCAATAGCATCAGCTGGCAATGTCCTCCATAATTTCAAGTTATGGTACGAGAATACAGTGAAGTAGCATTTATATATTGTTTTTTTCTTTTTTCTAATTTTCTAGGCCTTACGTTTTTGTCATGCTATACCTCTATAACTTTTATCTAGTAACGACATGGTAAGACTTCCTGTCACATCTTGCAATAAAACGTGTGCAATCTAAACGCTGATAAACAGCGAGCATGGAGCAACAAAGACTGATGTGGAGCCATGATTTCTCATTTTCCGCTAGCCGGACAATTTTTCCTGAATGTATATTCTGATGAATGAACGACAACTGGAGTAAACTGAGGCGACTCCAACCCAATTTGAAAAGATGGTCTACATTTTACTGTCACTGGCGTTTTCTACAGACAAAACACACAGACAAATGTCATGATGATACTGCAGTATGATGACGTTACCGGGACTGACTTTTTTTGAACGTGTTGATTTCATCATGGACGTGTAAGACAAAGATATCCAGATATTATTTGATTACAATGTCGGATCATCGGATGTATACCTGACTGAGACCTAAATAGGGTCATAACTTTGACCCTGAGATCACATTTTATCGACCATTTAGGGTGATTTCGGTGACATCGTCTAAGACTCGAGACTTGCAACTTTTAGGTCAAGCCCTGACGTCACATACTCTCAAATAGGCAATTTTTGTTCATTTCGATATTATCTACGCTATCATCAAGCTTACACTGTCAAACTCAGTGTGACAAGAAGCCGTGACACGACCTCTGCTGGGATAATTTCCTATTATTTTGAACATATGATCTTAGACAGAACTAAGACTGTACACTTGTTTCGCACTTGCCATTGGTGGATGGAAATGACGAGAGTGATATCAGAACACATTTCAAGCCTTTTAGCACCCAAATGTCTTGTCACAGGAAGAAGCATAGAAAAGTTGCGCAGTACATTATCTCCCTTTGATGTCCGTTAGTGTGAAAAAAAAACGGACGACATTCTGGTGGGGTCCTGGGACCGTCGTCCAAGGACGAAAATTTTCCGCATTGTTCGCGAAAAAAAACGGCCCTTCTCAGGACCAAATGCCAAACGATCCTTTTCAGGACCACTACATGCTCCAAACAGAGAAAACCGTGTATCGTTGACTCCTTCCCTGGATGTATGTATGCGTGTTAGTATTTGTTGTTTGTAATCTTTATCTAATTGCATTGCTCTGATAAGTCGGTGCGTTATATTTGTCTCGGCCAGTGGGGTAAACATCGCTCTGACCACGTGATAAATTTGAATATTCATGATTGACGTGTCGTGACATTTGCAAATAGGGGTCAAATGCTCGTTCCGGAACACGCTGTTCAAATATATGCCGGCGCTGACAAAAATTACGACATTTTCAAAGTTTATTTTCGACCTGACTGCATTTGCTGTATATTCATAGACAATATATGCGACATTTAGTGACATCAAACAGCTTGATCACGGTAAAATGACACGATTCTTGGACCAAACACGGCACGTCCGATCAGTAGCGTGGCTTTTTGACATTTGCATAGAATTACTGTAATCCGGCATTTATAGGGGAAGTTCCTGTTTAAAAACCTAGGCGGGTAGGGACGCAAAACAAAGAATTTAATTACTTTGGCCTGATTCAAGAATGAGATGTGTCTTTTTTGTGCAAGACAGCATCATTGTAGCAATGCCTTTTTGTGCAGACAGCGATCTTGTTCACATTGGCAACCCAACTGAAATTTGGTCCGACGCAAAATAATTGTCCTTTTGGGATTAAATTTGGTCCGTGTCCACACCTACCGGTACCAGAATTAGGGCCGACGTAACTTTACCTTCCTTTGTGACCTCTGACCTGTCAAAGTTCAAAATGGCGCATTTGAATATGGCATGCTGTTTCTACTGTTCATGATTTTCCTGTGTTTTTACGCACAAGAAGGGCAAATATGACTACCACTCACCCTTTTAATCATCGGAGAGATCTTCACCATTTATTGGATGAGCATATGGTATATATAAGACCGCGGTGGAGAAATAACCAGTGCGCGGCATTTTTGACATGCCTCTCTAGTCTATTACGTGCACTGTGGAATCGAATGACATGGTCTCGTTTGCGGAACAAAGGTTGGTGGGAAGTTCAGCGTACATGGGATGATATTAAAATGTAAAGACTGGATTGAAAACTTTCGATAGGTTTAAACTTTAGTTTCAAACGTCGTTTGTTTTGCGCGAATAGTGTGACTAGTTCAACTTCGATCCATAGCGGAGGCCTGGTCAACTGGGACCAGGGCCGACGTAACGTGTCCACACTGGCGATTTGCGTCGGACCAAATTTTGCGTCGGCCCTGAGTCGGCCCTGAACCCCCCCTTCTAACCGGGACCAAACTGAGTCGGCCCAGGGCCGACTCAGCGTGTCCACATTGGTTTTTTACGTCGGCCCCGGCCCTGGTCGGGACCTGGGCCGACGCAAAGTCGTCAGTCTGAACGTACTAAGCATCATTGTAGCAATGTCTTTTTGTGCAAGACAGCATCATTGTAGCAATGCCTTTTTGTGCAAGACAGCATCATTGTAGCAATGTCTTTTTGTGCAAGACAGCATCATTGTAGCAATGCTTTTTGTGCAAGACAGCATCATTGTAGCAATGTCTTTTTGTGCAAGACAGCATCATTGTAGCAATGCCTTTTTGTATAAAACTGATACACTCTGTAGAGTAGACCTGCTTGAGCTAAGTTTCACTGTTCCTTGTTCAAAATTCAGTCCCCCTAATTAAGGCTTATTTGATTGGCTGGTACCAACCAGTACATGTGACTGTTTACTGCATCCCCATTGGTTGGAGCAAGCTATGTAGGAATATCACATTTTGTGAACATAATTTTCTTGTCACTTCTTTTTTACTCAAGGTCCAGCCACAGCAACAACAACAGCAGCAAGTGCAACAAATCCAACAGGTTCAACAAATAACGCCGCAAGGAACGCCTGTGCAAGCCGGTGCCACTGGATCGGTCATTTTACAACAGAACCAGCAAGGGCAAGTTACGTCCGTATCACAGGTCCACCCGTCTCAAGTACAGCCGACTGTTACCATGGCAACTGTTGTGAATGCAGCCGGGCAGATTATCTATCAGCCAGTGACAATGGTCACCCCACAGGGGGTGATGACACCTCAAGGAATTGTTACGCAGGGAGCTATTCCAGGAACTGTTCAAATACAGACAACACCTCCGCAGGCTGTCGCACAGCAGCCACAGATGATTTCCACACCACTCATACACGGATCAACGCCGATCTCTCAGATCGGTATTCCGGCACAATCATCCCAGCAACTCACAACTCAACAGCGTCTGCTCTTACAGTAACCACCTCTACCCCCTCCAGTTTTGACGCAAGTTTCGGGGACGGGGACTTGCTCAACAAGAGAAAAAATAAACGTGGTGTTCTTCCAAAACAGGCGACAAACGTTATGAGGTCGTGGCTCTTCCAACACATAGTGGTAAGTGGCAACGCTTTTTACTGACTTGGCGGACAGTGAAGTGATACTGTCTTGCAGGTACAGGGTTAATAAATCATACATTAATAGTTTAAAGTATTGGTGTCCCCATATGTCATTAAAAGTTACCCCACTTGTGGACCAAACCAGTGTTTTCATTAGATTCAGAAACATACATACTTAGTTTGAGTTGAATATTTGTGCTTTTTCAGGTACGTTCATTGTATTTACACAGGTAAAGATTACCTACAATTAATATCTGTCCAGTAACATGTGTTTGTAGATTTTATTATCACTTATCTCAATCAGCCCATGTGCAGTGCAGGATTAAATTTATTTATTTATTTATTTATTTATTTATGGGGGAATTACATTTGTTGTTACTATGATTTTCTCAATGTTTTGCCTGACATCATCGAATCCGGTGCAACCTGTCCTATGGTTATCGTCCCTCCATTCATTGTTTCTGCATACAGCATCCATATCCCACTGAAGATGAGAAGAGGCAGATCGCCAATCAGACCAATCTTTCTTTATTACAAGTCAATAATTGGTGAGTTCTGTTTGTGCACGCAGGATCTCCTGCAAGTCAAGTCAGTAAACTCACTGTAATACACACACACCTCAATGCTGTGGTCCGACTCTTTTACAGGAGGCGGCCAAACCCCACCAAAATTAAGCGGTAAAAGGATGATTGCTTGAAAATTCTTGTTTGCGATTTGCACACACTGAACCTGCTATAACATACAAAACCAAGTGGGAAAAATACATATGGTTGTGGTGAAAATACATATGGTTTTGGCTCAATACCGCTTCTTACTGACTTGGCAATGGAGAAGTGATACTGTCTGGCTTGAAAAGGGTTTTGAACATGTCACTGTTTTGATGTAGACCCAGAATTTGGGCGCTCAATATTTGTTGTCTTCTTATCAGCAGCAGTCTCGCAAAAACAAGTTACCAAAACAACATTAAGGAATGACTTATTTCCATTGTCAGGTTCATTAATGCACGGCGGAGGATACTTCAACCCATGCTTGATGCCAGCAATCCGGACCCAACTCCCAAAGCCAAGAAAAACAAAAATCAATCGCGGCCGACACAGAGGTTTTGGCCAGAGTCCCTGGCCAATGTCGGTCTGCAGTCTGAGACGCAACAGTCACAGCAACAACAACAACAGCAGCAGCAGCAACAACAACAGCAGCAAGCGCAGCCACAGCTGGTCCAGGTGGCAACCACAGTAGCAGGTGAGGTGAGATGCACGTATTCTGTTATTCTGGGTGCTCATTGGTGGAGTACACTAACCATCTAACATCCAATACATTATATTCACCCATTAACATTGCCTGTTTCATGTGCGTTGTTTTAAAGGGACAAAGTCGGCCATTTTTCATGAATTTTGTCTGATACGAGATGCTACTTATATTGTTTGACATGTTGAAAGGTACTGAATGAATGGGTGACCATGCATATATTCGACCCCGGTCTTAGACAAATGAAACCATCGTGAAAATGAATTAATGGTCATGACCATTACTACCCTTTTCAGTAATAGAGCGCGAAGCCACTGCAGTGAACTGCAATAAAACTGCTCACACTAATTAGTTTCAGCTGTAGCCAGCTGGCAAAGTCGACAACATTGTATGTCCCATGCAGACAGTTTGTCTGGGGAAGTTGAAGTAAAAAAGATTTGTACATGGACCAGTGCATGGTAATGTTACATTGTATCTTAATCTTGAACACAGGGTGCCAATCGTAAACTCTCATTTACAACTCGAGCCTCAGACAGAGCTAGTTTTGCCTTTGTACAAGCATACTTTTTGGTCTTTATCAAGTAGCCTTGTTCAACACCAAAGTGGCCACGGCTACAGCTGAAACTAATTAGTGTAAGCAGTTTTATTGCAGTTCACTGCAATGGCTTCGCGCTCTATTACTGCAAATGGTAGTAATTCTTTTTTGCAATGGTTTCATGTGTCTAAATCGGGGTCGAATATATGCATGGTCACCCATTCATTCAGTATTTTTTAACATGTCAAACAATACATGAAGTATCTTGTATCAAGCAATATGTCATGAAAAAGGCCGACTTCGTCCCTTTAATAATCCAGATTAGTAGCTGGTGTGTTTTAACATAAAATCAAAGGTACTGACATTTAATGAGTCATTACTAGTGTTTTAATGATGAGATGTTGGACTTTATGCTGTTATTACTAGGTTTTGTAAAAGCAATGGTAATCATGTACATAGTGTGTATGATAAATGTATGCAAACATTGGTAATGATGTACATAGTGTGTATGATATATGTATGCAAACAATGGTAATGATGTACATAGTGTGTATGATATATGTATGCAAGCATGGAAATTAGCAATACAGCACAGATTCATTGGCAGAATGGAAGATTTATATAACAGGTCATGACAATACACAGACGTTTATTTGTAGGTCAGCTGAGTAAAATTTTCTTTGTTAGCACCCACATGCTAAACAGGTATCTTTGATCAGAGGGACAATATTCGATATTCCTTGTAAAGATACACATACAGATATATTGAAAGGGATTTCCTAAATCAGACTTGTTTTAAAATAGTAATTTATTCTGCTATTTCTTCAAAGAAGTATGAGTTTTCATTTATGAAACCACTTATCCTGTAGCTCTTCATGTTAATTATTTAAGATCCTGGGGATGACTGTATTCAGATTTGTTCAAATTCTGATCAAATTTTCATGTGTAAATATTGTGGTCAAAATGTCATCTTGAATTGTTGGTTCAGTGTGACAACCTTGTCAGGATTTGTCAAATGATGATAAAATTTTACAAATTTGGGACAATTTTCTCACTTTTGATCTGAAGATCAATTTCTCGTGAGATGCTTGGCTGATAGTGAGATTCTTGGCTGATAGTGCGACAGCGATGAAAGCAAAACTTTTGAAAACAATTTTTATTATTTTCAGACTGGAAAATAAGTATGTTTCCACTGCCTTTTGCATGTAAAATGTTTGTCCAGATAAAGTGGGCATGCCAAGTGTTCAACATGTTAGTGCAGCCTCTACGAGGTTTATCGAATTGCTGAATTTTTTAACAATATGTGTGGCATATTATGGAGACAATGTATGTTGGCAAAAAAAAAGAAAATTTACCACTTCTGTGGATTATCATCAAACGTTTCAGCTGCACTCTCTTCAATAAAATAACATTCTCACCTTTTACAGCTCTTGTCTCCACAGCAACAGGGACAGATGCTGTTACCACAGTAACGTTGAACAATGCTGCAGCGGTAGAGAACATGGAGTCCCTCCAGAGGGCAGCGCTCTCCCCGATGCTCGGCGTACAGGTCCAGCAGGGTACATCCTCACCGGCGCTGGGAAACATCGTACACAACGGAGAAGGCGTCACCCTGCAGACGGAGAATGACGACCTTGACCTCGACAGCAGCTCCTCATCAGGGATGGCTGAATGACCTTGAATGACCTTGTCCCGCACAGTTTTTTTTTTATTCCAAACTGCCGATACATTCTTCCCTCACTTTGTTGAGTGCCAAAACAAACAATCTTTGTAAATATGAAAAAAATTGTAATGTTTCTAATTTTATCGTGAAATTATTTTATGACTTAGATGCTTTTCATGAACTTTGTGATAAAAAGTCTCTCCAATTTATTTTCCTCAAACTAAACTCCCTGTTGAAGATTTTACAGTTTAATTTTTGTGAACCATGTATGTACCCCAATTTTTATGCATACTGTATTTTTTATTTTGCTATGCAACAATTTGTCCTCTTCTCATCTGCAAAGCATGATGGGAGAGTTTTTCTGACCTGCCATATTGGCTAGATCCTAACCAGCTCTGTATTTGTAGAGACAGATAGGATAACTTTGTTTTTTAAACGCTGTCAATATTCCATTTATACATGGTGAAACTGCTTCCCTTTAATTTTCAGGTGTATGTGCTTTTCATAATCGCATCCTCAGATCACGTATTTTAAAGCTGCATCAATGCTGTTATAACATTTAATACCGATGTTCCGTATTTGACATTGTAAATAGGGGCAGAAATTCCCACTTTTGATTTATCTCCTGGCAACTACTTAAAGAGTAACCAAGCAACACACACTCAAGTAATGATCTCAAAATTTTTAACCCCGAACCAATGACCTTTGACCTTATGAAGTTCAAAGGTCGGCACGTTCAAATCATCCCGGTCACCCCTCAATTTATTTAGATTAATAGCAATAATAAATTTCATCATGCTGAATTATTCATTGCCACTTTTTGCAGCAGTCAGACCAACACTGACAATAAATTATTTAGAGCACGCCAAAGCAGCTACTGTATTTTGGTCATTTTTGAAGCAGGTTTTGACTTTGTGAAAATCTGTCAATTTTTCCGGAAAAAAATCTGGCAAAAAATTTTCATATTATCTTTCACCAGGTGTCAAACTTCATTCCAACATTTTTAGTAACGTTTCTCTGACATTTCGTCACAAATTTTGATGTTTGGTCATTCACCTGTTATAACACTCTAAAGCAAACATACAAATTAAATGAGAACAGTTCGATCAGTTCTGATAGTTACACCTTGAAAGACAACCCTAAGAATATTTTTTGCTGACACAGCAAAGAAAGATGGCTTTTTGTAAGTAAAACGTGTGTCACTTTGTGAGATTTTTTTACGAAGTCAACGACCAGACATATTTTGTCATTTCAACGGCAACTTGGTTGACCTTTGAACCCTGGCTTCAAACAATTTTCAAATTTTCAAGATCATCCTGTAGTACACTTCTTGCAAGACAAAACTGAAGTTGTCGCTTGTTAACGCTTTTGCTTTCCTGTGTTAGCATACCCTCCCAACATGATGAAATGATAATACCAACCCATGTACTGACACCAGTGATTTCAGTGATTTTCCACACACCTGGTATGTGATTCAGGTAAACTTTGGTGCGTCAATTTTATGTGCATGGCAAGGGTTTATAACCTTGTCTGAGCAACTCAGTTACTGGAGTTTTGCCATTCAACCTGAACTATCCATAAAGGAGATCGCCATTGCAATCATTCAACCTTTTGACCACCAAAGTCAATTTTTGTCGCCTCTATAAAATGTATGCCAGTCAAATTTTGTCAGATTTTTGACAAAATTTTGATACCAAGCTCTAGCCAATGAAACATGATGTCCATTTGGTCCAAAGTTATCAAAAAAATTACAGAAAAATTCATAAAAAGTGGCAAAATGTTGCACTAAAATTGTTGTGGGAAAAAATTACAGCGCTCTGTGAGAAGTCGCATGTCGTCAAAATTGACAAAGGAGTAAAAAAGTGAGCAGTGCGTGAAATGAACTTTGGGAGATATTGATGGTGACATTGGACTGCAAAAGGTAGATTGAATTTGCCGAAAATTATTAAAAGTTGTCTTTGAAAAAAACTGATAAAATCTCAAAGAGTACTGAGTCCAGTGTTGGGGGTTCACAAGAATTTATTGTTGTTACCATAACTACTGTAGTTATGGCAACCACTGAAACAGAAGTACAGGGTCATAGTTAATAATCGTGATGAGGCTTTTTTTAAACCAACAGGAAAATGACTTGTAAATATTTTTGTGTGCATGTTTGTGATGTTTTGTTTTTGGGTTAGATTTCTAGTTTTTAGAGCTTTTTTATAGGAAGTTCTTAGGAGATGTAGAGACTGAACCGATTTTGACAGACATGATGTAAACATTTCAATCTTGGAAAAGAAATTTGTATATTGTGAAGAATCTACTTATCTGATATATGTTATTGTTATAGCGGTGATGTATGGCAGTCTACGCATTGACAAAGTAGCCACTATCTGTTACATTTATGTTCCACACTGATTTGTCACTCACTGTCTATGTTATAGAGAGCACGTAGTACATTGCTGTTTTGTACATGAATTTGCAGACACTAAAAAAAAGGGGAAAAATTCACGAGAAGTAGGCGTAAGCACCGGAGATATTGCCCTGAAACGTGATCATCTGGCTCTGCGATGCAAGGACAGTCGGTGACATCTTGACTTTTTCACCTGCTCAATGCATAACCCAGATCTGGCCTTTTTTCCTGGCTGTAGTTATAAAGTTGCATGAGCAAGTTCATGCGTGGCATGCTGTGGATGCGAATCTCAGCCACGTCTGGTCAGCAATAATGTGCCTGATTTTTCAGGGGCATTTATGCAAATGAGTGGCACGTGGGAGTGACATCTATCTTTTACGAATGCATTCAGTGAAGACTAATTATGCGAAAATCATAAGCATATGAGATGGGACACTTAACGGTGTTTTTCGTGGACTGATCCTAGCATTGTCAAATTTCATGGATATGTAAATTCAATGGAATTTATGTCCTGTAGACCTGTCTGAGGTAATTCACACCAAACAGACAGAATACCAAGTGACTTTGACAGAAGAGGAACTAGTAAATACCCCTGCTCTGACCAAACTTACGTTTTCTCATGGCTTCCTAATTAATCATTCATCCCGTGTACATTTTGTCAGTGTGAACACATATTTCTCTGAACACTCTCACACAGCCGACCATATTCCCTGAACACTGTTATGTTTTGCTGAAACGTATTCTCTGGTAAAAAGAAACCATGTTTCCTTGGTTCAAAATGTTGAACAGAAAATACTAGGTCACCAGAAACAGAAGGATGAAAGGTCACACAGGGGTCACAAAACCTCATTGTTGTAGCAATGATTTGCAGCTATATGTGATTCAAACCAACCGTGTAGGTTGGAAGCAACAATAGTTGTTAGTGTCAACAGTCCAATGCTGTGTAGAAAGCATACACATCAATACATACAGTGCATCTACATTGTTACTTCTGTCATTGACTTGCGTCTTCTACTCCACTGTGTGTCCCCACATACTATAAGAAAACGGCATAATTGTAACAAACTTATGGACTTCCAGTGTAACTTTAATAGACATGTTGAATAAATAGACAAAAAGGTACAAGAGTTTAAAACCGTCTTGCATCTTAGGGGATACCACAACTTACCCTTTCAGGATTTGGCAAGACGTGCATTAGCTTGGGATTTTCTCACTCACGCATGTGTCTACAATGTGTTGATAGAGAGAACACAGGAATTTGTTTTGACCTAAAATGGGAACAAGATGATCATCATTGAGAAAGTTGTCTTCATGCAATTTTGAGTTTTCCTTGGCTGAGAAAGTCGCACAAGAAGTGACGGGCATTGTCAAACAAAAGAACGATTCAAGAAATATCAAGCAGATGAACTCAGTGTATGTCCTGTACAGTAGACAGAGTATTGGAGGAAATTATACGACCGCTTGAATAGCATTGTAACTTTGTATATGCACACAGACATGTAGTGGAAAAAATCGCCTTGTGTAATTTGATCGTAGAAAAAAGCCATGGGGACCTGTACCAAAGCAGTATGTTTGAAATGTATTTGGATAAAGAGGTAGCTGATAAAAAAGTTATCAATCTTAATTAAGTTCCTGATTTAAATAATTAGTGTCAGTACAAAGCAAGGGGCAATTAACATAGCCTTATGTTATTAGTTTGGCAATAGGGCAAGACAACTAGCAATAGTGAATTACTGGTGAATAACAGATTACTGATGCTTTTCATTGGCTAAGTGTACCCTCACATACAGGTCAATATCTCTTGCTGCAGGTGCATAATAGTGCTACTTCAACTGGTCAATAATTAAAGATACTGACTTGTTTATCAATGCTGTATCTGTCATCCACTCATGACTGGAAAAGGTCATGTCAGATTTTAAAACCCTTTCTTCCCTGTACCCTGTAAAATGGAATAGCCTGCACATGTGTGAATCTAGGGCTGTCTCATATTGCAGGGGTCGGAGTGTCTGTGAATTCACAGTGTTATAGTGACAGGCTATTGTTGGAGGCAAGGTCACCCCGATGGTCTCTGTAGTGGGCGTGATCCCGGGATGACCATGCCTCTCAAATATGGTCTACCACAGTAATACTGCTAATTACAGCTACATATTATCAGAGGAGAGAGTATTTTATACTAGAGTACATATTTTTCTGCTTTGGCAGCTATGGGATACAAATTTTATATTGTAAACCATTCTTATTTATCCAAGCCAGCACGCTTTGTCTCAGTAATTTGCCTTTTTTTATTAATTCTGTTAACTCAGTTTTTTCAGTCAATATTTTACATTTTTTAGTAAGGTCACCAATTTTAAAGATATTGCTAAATGCTAATTTATGAGCATTGGTGATTTAGACTTGTACAGTATTGACCAATCACAGCAAACCATTCATGCATAATTAATCAATGAGCCAATCACCTCATGAAGAATCAGAGGCCTGCTAGTACTTTTCAAATTTCCTTGATATTTTCAAGGCTTGTTGGGCAGGACTGGGCCTTGTAGCTGTAGTGAAACTAACTGTGTCAAACATGTATTTTTCAACCTTTTTTTGTAGTACAATGCACCAAAGGTGACACCATCAACTAGCTCGTAATTCTGGCCTGTGTAGAGAACAGATGAGGAAAAAATAGATTTTTATAATAAATAAAACCCGATATCTTCCCAGTATATCAATTACACAGCAATAAAAGAAGATATTCTCTGCCTAGATTTGCTCTCCTGTGTTTCATACTGAGGTTGTATGGGCCTCTGTCACGTTATGTGTTTTGTTGTTGTTTGTTATGATGTTTTTGATCTGATGACATGTTGCCAACAAAGGCTTTGTCCTACCATTGTGACCTCCTGTAATACTGAGTAAAGCCACAAAAAACTTGAGTTTTCCAATGTGGCTATGTACCTGGTTTACATAGGAGATGTCCGCCGTAATTTAAAACAGGATTTTGGGGTGTGTTGTAGTATCTTTAGTACATCATGTGTTAACATTGTATACAAGGTACATTGGTGATTGATTCGATATCATGTTCGAACACTTTTGTCATAATGTACATTGCACAATTTACGTGTTGCAACTATTTTGAAGTGATGCATCCAGATATCGTGCATAAAATACATTGTAAACAATGTTGCACAGGTGTAGGTCTGAGGCAAGGACCTTTCTCTCTATGGGAAAATGTAGGGAAGCCTCAGGGATTTGTATTCGGAATCTCAAACTTTTACAATTCTACTTGGGTGGGAACTGATTTGGAGCTCATGGAGTAGTTTCGTTGACCTTTTCCTGGAAAATTGAAAATGTTATCTTTCCCTATAGCATGCAGAGTTAACACAGGGATGGCGACCATTTTGAATTTCAAGTGTCGGGAAACGTCGGCCAATTTGGGAATTTGTTTTTGAAGTACAAAATATTGCACTGTGAGCTCAAGACATTGATGGCAATGTTTTAAATGCAATGTTTAGTTTTGTTCTTGTTTTATTACAATTTCCGGTGTGTTGTTTAAGCAATAAAGCACACCTAGTGACTACTACCACGAGATTTTGATCAGTTCAAGACATATGCACGAACGAAAGCGAATGCACATATGAAGTGAACTGGTCAAAATCGAGTATTATATCATACCAGTATATTGATGGTGCAAATACAGCGATCTGATTGGTCGAGTGCGAAAAGAACCGTGGTATATTGGCGATTTACCACAGCTGGCATACGCGCGAGCTCTCAGCTTGAGCAAACTTCTTTTTATGACGTTCAACGCCAGAATTTCAATATACTGTTATGATATAATAGCAATAAATCACACCCAGCGATGGTATACCACTCGATTTTGACCAGGCCACTTCATATATGCACTCGCTATCGTACTCGCTATCGTATACTATACGTCGTGAACTGGTCAAAATCTCATGGTATACCATCGCTGGGTGTGCTTTATTGTTGGACATGCTTTATTGCTATATCATAATGGTATATATTGCATTTCTGGCAGGGAGCGTCAAAAAGGGATTTTTGCTCTTGCCAAGTGCGTGCACATGTTTCAACCATGCTATATCGTGAATTTACCACGGTCACTTTCTCAGCCAATCAGATCGTTGTATTGGCGCCATCAATATACTGGTATGATATAATATGCAATTCATTGCATTGTTTGGTATTTCAAAAGGGAGTATAGAGTTTTTCTACACAAAGTTGAGCAAAAGTCTTTTAATTTTGAGGTGTATTACTCCATCCCCCTTTAATACTAATGTAAAACGCTTTGACTGAATGGCATGCTTTTTTGACAATTTTGGATTTTCATAGCAATCAAAGGGTTTTTAATTCCGCTGAAATTGGGAAAAGTTTAAATTAGTGGCATCGTAAATTAGCTAATTTAAACACTTGGCTAAATTAGCTAATAAAGGATGCTGGCTAAAATGACTTGCTTTACAGTACCTTCAGCAGGACACGCTTCCTCCCCTTTCTGGCTTGCGATATAAATGGGGCAGGCAATCCAAAAACACCTCTTTAACCCTGATTTATCTACCCTCATTTTTGCTACGATTTTTTGTTTCTCTGGAATACATGGGACCTAAAGAGTGACCGTTAAGAGGACTTCGACTGTGCTGAGGGAATGTGCGTCTGGTGTTTCTCAAGTATTTTAGCGGTGATAGAGGGCGTACTACAGCACCTGGAAAGTGTATGTCATTTTGCTATTCCTAGCCCAGATTCCTTTACCGTCTGCTTGCCTCGTAGCCTAGATTCCTTTTCCGTCCGCTTGCCTCCGTACCTCCGTCCCCACAACCAGTGGGGACGGAGGAATCTAGGCTACGGAGGTACGGAGGCAAGCGGACGGAAAAGGGATCTAGGCTACGGAGGTACGGAGGCAAGCGGACGGAAAAGGAATCTAGGCTAGCTATTCCTTGCCATTCCACTTTCAGCGAAATCTCCAATCTCACCGCTTACCTATAGAATCTTAAGATGCAATTACCAAGCGTAAATGGCCTGTTAAATTCTTCAGTGCGTGATCTGGCCGAATATTCAAATAGTGCGACCTGGGCCGAGAAGGGCGATGACCGATTTGCCAAAAATTACTGGTAGTCTGGAACTCCAGCGCCCTGATGATGTCAACGCGATGTCTATAGTTAGGGGAGAACCAGTTGATTTCGAGGGGGCTGGAGGAAATGGTTTTAGCAGCAAATTGTTTTCCGCCGCGACTGTAGCAGCATTTTTTTCCTATAGTCTATCCAGCATTCAATGTTCCCCTCTCGCATCGACAATGTTGAAACCTTGATGTATGCAATGATGCAGTCTGGTACAATCTGAGAAGTGTTTCAATTTGTACTAGAAAAAGTTATTTGATATGACATAGGACACCCCACGGGAGAGCGCAAGTGGGGGTGTCCACCCCCCCCCCCAACCCCGCTCGCATAAAAAATGTTGAGAAATTGACATGTGCAAATGGTGAAATGATGTGCAATGTGAGAGACGTTTTAAATTTGCTTGCATAAGATCGAACTTGAAAATGACATAGGCCACCGCACAGGGCCCGGAGAGCGAGAGAAAGGGTGTCCCCCACTCTCCAAAAAGAAATGTAAAAAGAAATGAGAAATTGATTTGTTCAATGATGTGATCTGAGGTGTTTCAATATGTTTTGCACTACAGTAAGTAAGACTGTTTGAAAGTAACATTGGACGCTGATATTTTTATTATATATTTTGCATATTCGCTGATTCAGTGTTTGAGTAAGAAATAGTCAACAATCCAACATTGAAGACATTGGACTTTCTCATGTATCATGTATTTTGAAAATGTTAGCTCGGACGAAGGTAGCTGCAGTATTGCAGTAGCTGCTCGAGGCTTTAGATATTTGGGTCGGACGGCAAAACCAGATCGTCCGACCCGAATACCCAGGCAAAACCTCGAGCAGAGTCAGAGGGTCAGATTTCCAAATTTTGTGACCTTTATTTTCCTTTGATTTAATATTTTTTCTCAAAACATCACTGCATTGGGTTTTTTTTTCATCTCCTCCACCTGCCGACAATGTTTCCCCCCCTCCCAAATCCGCAGGTACCCCAGAAATCAAATGGTTCTCCCCTTACTTATCACCGTGACGTAATGTACAATGTACACGGATCATTCAGGTCAGTTTACAGGAGATCCGCAATCGTACCGGATCTCTGCACACTGCTAGCCGTTTGTTGTGCATTTCCAGGTTCATATATGGCAGTCAGCAGTGCTGACGCGGATAAGTTGCCTGCATCAACAGATCAAGGAAGGAGTTTCAAGGAAGGAGTTTCTTACTCGCAAAACTTAGCCAAGTCTTATGCACATGTGCACCTGTCGACATATCGACAACTCTGTAACGGTACACAGCCGTCGCGGGGTCAAGTGACAGCCGAACTGGATATATTCAATCGAAAAGACGCGTGACGTTCTCCAAGGTTGTGAATGTATTGAGCAAAGGCCACGTACGTACTACCCATTCAGTAGCATTTGATTTAACACACACGTATTGCAAAGCGAAGGGACGCACGGACGCGTGAAAAACTGTGGAAGTTGTAGAACTTGTACGCGGTGCTGTCCTTCGATTCCACTCTTTGCTTTTGTCTTTTTGTGTAATTCACCGTGACTTGGTTCAGAAAGCCGTACTCTTAGTTTACCAACTTAGACTTACCTGAGCAAGATGGTCTTCATCGACACAGCCGAACATTTCCGAGGAGTCAAAGGACTTCACTTATTTCACTTCAGTGGATCAAACTGTTCACAAAAGGTAAGATTCAACTAAAATACAATTACGATATAAGGATTAACCGAGAACGGTTGTTTGGAAATCTCTCTCTCTCTCTCTCTCTCTCTCTCTCTCTCTCTCTCTCATTTCAACATTATGTAAAGTAGAAATACAGGTCCCTCTCCTTGAAGTGAATTGGAATGTAGTCATCAACTTTTTATTGAAATCATGTGACATTCTGCAATTCGCATTCATGAAAAAGTAACCCACAATCTTTCTGAAATGAAGTGTCGGATGACTCAGCAATACAATATTTAACAGACATCAGTATATGCAACTAAGCAGTATTGTGTACAACAGCGTACGAAACCTTGAACTGTGAACTGAAAGATCCGTTGCTCCAGGACGCTCTCGACGGCTCTAGGTGCAAACACGTGAACGAAATTCAGATGTGAAAAAAAAACTATCATGAAGGAAATATTGGAAATGATCTCCATATCAAGTCAAAAATTAAAGATTTAATACTCCTCGTTTGTCTTCTAAAACATGACAACAATTCTGGTCGTTTAGTTTATTTTAGCCCTTTTTTCCGAAATTTTCCTTCGATTCAATACAAAAGTCTCTTAATTTACATATTTAAATGTACATAGTCATATACCTGCAAAAAGCATTATCAGTTTAAATTTATCAGGGACAATTTATTTTGGTGGCATTCTGTCTGTTCTCTGAACAAAAACTGACAAAAAAAATATATCTATATATTACATTAAATGATATAATCCATCAAATCCCTCAAATTATACGTAATTTTTGTG
Source organism: Ptychodera flava (assembly GCF_041260155.1). Classification (NCBI taxonomy): domain Eukaryota; kingdom Metazoa; phylum Hemichordata; class Enteropneusta; family Ptychoderidae; genus Ptychodera; species Ptychodera flava. The sequence continues at coordinate 771,464 of NW_027248352.1, forward strand.
TGTCAATTTCAGTTTTAAGTTTCAAGAACAGTTTCCAAAATTAATGCTAATATTTATTACGAAGTCAGAGTCATAGCACCAGGTGTTATTTTTCATTCGGTTACCGTTTTGCATGAAAATAAGCATTGCTGTAATCATCAACAACACAACTAATAAACATAAACAACAATACAAACAACAACGATAGCACATGTTCATTGAATTTTATCGGTCAACAACAACAATGACACAACTGGTATTAATATAAACACAATACAATTACAAACAACAACAACGAGATCTCTTGGTCCCCTGTGATTGTTCAATTGCAGACACAGAAGTAAAGTGGGTCTGAATACAGTACATCTTAATCTGCGTAAGTTTTGTTTTAATCAATAAATTCTGTCAAGTGAGACTGCTCATTTTCCCTAAGCTATTAATGTGTTAATGTTTTTTTTTTCTCTTTTTTGACTTTAATTCAAGGTACGGATCTACCTGGAGGAAAAAGGTTTGGACTGGGTCAGTCATCACGTTGACCTGAAAAAGGGAGAGAATTGTACCGATGACTTTGTGCAGATTAATCCCAAAGGCTTGGTTCCAGTTTTGATCCATGATGGCGTCACTGTCACAGAGTCCAACGACATCATGGAATATCTGGAAGAGAAATTCCCTGATCCGCCTCTTCAGCCAAAAACAGGGTAATTATTGAGATGCATCTGTTTAGGTAGTGCGCTCCCTGAAAGTAAAATACTTAACTTTTGGTTAAACTTTCCTGAAAGAAAGTTTGAACCCTCTTGAATACAAGAATAAAATTTAGGGGTCACCGTCTGCAAAATTTTGCGTAGGAAATAAATGACCAGATATTTACCAATGCTTAAAATTCAAAATGGCCGCTGTTCCTGTGTTCACACTGTGTAGGAAAAATCCGATTTTCATAAACCTAAATGAATTTTTTTTATTCCATAAACTTTAAAACAAGCACCCACTAGGGGTGGACCAAAATTATACTGTAAAAATTTGAAATTACCGGTACCAATATCTGTCCCAAAGGCATATATTCTATGTTCATCGAACTGTTTTGTGTGAGAGAACACATACAGCATTTGTAGTGTGACTTAAGAATGGAAAAGTTGTAAATGGCATCGTAAAGAAGGATTATAGAGCAGCATGTTGGTCAACTTTGTTAGCCAAAGGTGTTTATTCATGCAAGGACCCTCCCCAGTGTGGAAGACTTAGTATACCAGTATACTACGCAAGTATATTTTTACCATTGGCTTATAGGGGGCCATCCTACTTTTATTATTGATCCGGACGATGCTGAAGTTATTTTCGTATTCGTTTTCGTATTTGTTTTCGTATTCGTATTCGTATTCGTATTGGAGTCACTGACAAAATTTTTTATTTTTAGTCCAAATTTCGTACGTATTATATAAAAGTTCTGTCTTTACAGAACTTGAAGTGCTTTTTATATGACAATATAAACTTCAATATTTGAGAATGTAAGTTGAAAAAGATCCAATCTTTTTAGGCCCTAGATTGAAAGATATCGTTGCTATAATTAGAGGAGAGATTTTAAAAACAAACGGCCAGTACACAGGCACTCCTTTGCTGGGTAGTCTGTTGAAGAGATCGATTTTCGGTTCGATCTATCAATCCCGTAGTCGATATGCGCGCCATTGTAACCAAAATACTCACTAGGTTACAGTGGCGGGCATACTGACCACGGGATCGATAGATCGAGCCGAAAATCGATCTATTTAGCAGACTACCAAGCTATTAGCGCCTGTGGGCCAGTAGTAGTCTTTGGAGGAAAGATTTTTTAAACAAACATCATTTTCGTATTCGTATTCGTATTCGTTTTCGTATTAACTTCTATCACAACAACCAACTTAAACATTCTGCTGACATCATTAGTATCGATAATGGAAATTTAGCTGACCCGCCCAATTTGACTAGTTGTAAACTTAAAAGGTAATTTTCTTGTTTTAAACTGATATCTCTGAGAAAGTGATCGTCATAACGACAGTGAATGCAGGGCTCAACGTTATCGATGACATGCTATATTTAGACTGCTCTCGCAAAGAAAATATCATCTCATATGATGTGGGAAAGCGTCATAAAAGAAAACGAGATGAATAAAATTGTATCATAGGCCTATGTCCAGATCGGTACATTTGTTTCCCTAATAAAGATTAAATTAATATGTGTTGGCTGTTGTCAGAGTCTTTATTTGAGTACGGCCCATCTCTTTTTCTTTCCTTGCGTTTGCGTCAACTGTCATTGCCAGAACATGTTGATCAACTTGCGTTATGATAAGATACATCAGAATGCATGGAAATTAATTTGTATTGCGAAATATCAAGAAATACCTGTATTCTATGATAGATAGACTTCAGCTAGTCTAGTAGCTGTCGCAACTGGCTCGATCGGTTTCCGTCATTTGTTACTGTGCGATCCAGTTTTAGTGTTACGCAGTTTGCCCCGCTCTTCAACTCCGTTCTGCAGGTCACTCCAAAAACTTCCAGCAGTACTATTTTGGGGGACCAATTAAGCCGCTAGCCGGTAGATAGCTACTTTTTTCAACAAGAACTCTGAATAGAAATGCAGCAACTATCAACTTTCGATAGATATTTTGTAGGCAAGAGAACAAACTCAAACGTATATGCGCATTTAATCCTAGCTGTGATATCGAAGCGGTACTTGTGGCGTGTATCGAACTCGCTCGGGTCATTGAGGTCATCGCCACAGTCCCATCAATGGTCTGTTATCTACTACCTCCATGGTTCTACATAATTGCAGTCGCTACCCGGCAGATTTGCCATGATATTTCAACAAAGTTGCTTGCTATTGAGATCATAGACTCTCGAGAATCTATGTTGAGATCTAGCTGAAAACAAAAACCTTTATGAAAAAGGATAATCCAGTACAAGCTTGATGAAATCGATGCTTTGATCTGCTTTCCAAAGGACGATTTACGGACATGGTCTAGCCGGTCACATGTCACTAACGCAAATATTCATTATGCACGTGAACGCATGAAACATGTTGCAGTTACTGGTTGCTTGTTTTCCCTTGTCAGCTATATTTTGATGACATTTTATGCTGGGATTATGATTGGTTCAATTGAATGATGTGACAGCACTAAAACTGCTTCTGATACTTGATTGGATTGTAGTAAAATTTATCATTAAATTCATGGGATATTTTGACAGATCATTCAAGATAACATCAGTGGACACATTGGCAGCGCTGTGCAGTGGAGAGAACGCGCTCAAACCTCTGAGTAACTCCGCTCAACGGCTATGCTTATTCAATGCGTATTTTGGGGTCGTGGCCTTTCAGGACAATGCTCCGTGAACACTGAGCGAATATATGTTGTATTTGATCACGTATATGGTATGGAGAATGTCTTGAATCAGTCGCAATCTCATAAAATCTGGTCGCCTATGAGACTGAAAATGGTCGCTAGTTTGAGCCCTGATTGAATGTAATACATGAATTATCGGTCGGTCCGGTTTTATGTTATTATTGCTCACATCTTTACTCTGAAAGATAAACTACCTATTGTCATTGATTTCTGTTACTTTCTCCCCTGTAGCAGCACGTACAACTTTGTCGTAACTTGCAATTTTGTAATTTTTGCCTTACCGCACTCCCTGAGTTTTGTAAAGTATTGTATTGTATTGTTATTATAATTTATTTCAGGTCTACGTAGAGCCATATCAAAATCAAGTAAAATACTTGAAATACAAATTGTAAATGGATATGATTATTCTAAAGTGAGTCCAAAAGGATGACCGGATATAACAATTTTCACATTTTTTTATTTAGATGGTTGTCCTGGACAAGTCCCCCGTTCATCATAGCTTTCAACAGTCACCCGTTTTGCAGCGCCTCACAAAATCTGCCCTCCCCGCAAAACAATGGTACAGTCCAGGGCAGCTCCTTTGCATCCGCTCTCACGAGTCCCATTACTTGGCACTGACCACCTGATTTCGGGGTGCATCCAGCTGCCCGGTCAAGAGACATTGGCAAGCGAAGATGCTGCCTTACCAGATCCCAACCGATTTTAAGTATTTTTTTTCAAATAAAATGAAGTGAACAAAATTCTTTAAAATCTACAAATGCAAATTTATGTAAATTTAACCAAATTTGGCAGATGAAATTACGAATCAAATTATCACAATATTTAAACCTCAGTAAATATCGTATATTGCACGTTTCATACCTGAAACCTGGACTAAAAATAACAATTTCTGTCTGTGACTCCAATACGAATACGAATACGAATACCGAAAACGAATACGAAAACGAATACGAAAATAACTTCAGCATCGTGTGACACGGGCACTTATAGTCTGGTTCCCTGACCCATTTCCCCGGTAGAGGGCGTGGGGAAATATAGGGTCAGGTACCGGGTAGCCATCTTGAACAGAATTTTGTTCAACATGGCGGAGGTTAGTCACCTGACAGAACATGCTACAACAAATATGGCTGCTTCTATGAAAACGCCGGTCAAAATTCGACTGGATCAGAATTATGTTCGAACACTGGTATCCGAACCAAAAACATTGGCACACGAGACGGGAAACATAAACTGAAAGGATTAATCCAGAAGTACGGAGAAATAGAGGTGATTGAAGGCTGGCTGTGATATGATATCGCAGCAGTACTTGTGGCGTGTATCGAACGCGCTATGGTCATTGAGGTCATCGCCGACTGTGGCGTGACCCCGATGACCAGAGCACGTTCGATACACGCCACAAGTACTGCTGCGATATCACAGCTAATTGAAAGCAAACTTTGTTGGAACTGTGAACGACGATTTATTTCGATGGATAGAATGGTGTCCGAATTTCGTGAAAAATGCCAGGCATCATGTCGACGTTCTAAAAGTATCAAGAGGTGTGCTGAATCACAGTGGCTAAATCATGGAGGTAAAAAGTCTTTCGTTTTACCTCCACGGCTTTGTGGTACAAACAAGAAGTTGGTGTCAAGTGAGCCTGAAAGTGCGAAACCCAAGAAACATGAGAAAAAGTTACAAGTGTTACTTTCATCCAATCACAGCTTGTTTTATTTTAACCCAATAGCGTCCATGTTTACATTAGCCGGTACCTGACCCTATATTTCCCCACGCCCTCTACCGGGGAAATGGGTCAGGGAACCAGACTAGGCAGCTTAGAACATTACCAGGGAACTTAGGGAGACCAAACTGACCTTTCTAGCTGTCAGACTGTCACTAACACCAGCTGTCATATCTGTACGCCAATATATCTTTGTACTGACTTTCTCAGGCAAAGAAAACACCTATAAAGCACTATCTTACAGCCTCTTCTTATAAATTTTTCATCTTTTTTTTTCCACAGAAGTGAGAGGGAGTCAACAAAGAAATGGCTAAAACTAGTCGCAGATGTGCAGAGGCCAATAAAATATCTAACATTCAAATTCCTTTTTGGGAAACTTGGTTCGAAGAATGAAGAAAGTCTTCAGAAGTTGTCTCAGAAATTGGCCGACAGGGATCTGTTCGAGTTTTACACGTCCCAAAAGGAAGGGTTCCCCCAGGAGATAATTCTGGAAAAGATAGAAATGACACACGGGTGAGTATACACATATTGTGACATAATACTATAGTCTAATCAAAGGTGAACCCTTTCACCGCTATGGTTTGGCCCAACCCAATTGTCATCAATGTAAGAGTGGACCTGTTTACTAGCATATGGGGGTGTGTGAACAGTGTAATGTTCCGTGTACTCAGTTTTAACCCTTTGCACCCTGAGCCCCTGGTACTCTATGACGTCATCGGACATTTATGTCCGAGCCGGGTTCAAAGGGTTAAAGCAAATTGTGAAGGTGTTTTAGTAGTTGATAATTATCTTACTTATTGATATGCCTGATCAAGATATGAACAAGTGAATGTTGAATTTTAGGAGTGATAAGCTAAAACAAATTAAACATATTTGAATTTTACAATATTTCCATTTTACTTGGGGACAAATCTAAGTTGGCCAGACTTGTCAATTTAGGTCAAGAGGTCAGTATAGGTCAAGGGGAAGTCAACATTTTGGTAAAAACTTTGAAGTCCGTTTTGCAAAAAGAGACATTCTGCTATGTTTTTTTTCATCTAGACTAAATATCAACAAACATTTTTTTTCTTTACCCCTGCCAATTGAATATGTGTCCTGTGGTGTTAATTCCATCATCATGTTTAATATATTGAATATCGAATGTCATCACATAAACACTGTATTATGGTGAGACATCCTATGTGATAAAATACAGCCAGAAAATATTGACTTAGATGAAAATTATTTCAGTGCCCTTCAGCAGTTAGAAGAAAGGCTGAGTGATAATCAATGGATTGATGGAGACGTCTTCAGCATTGCTGACATTGCAGTGGTTGTCAATGTCCATCGCTACAAGCTGATGAATTTCCCAATGGCAAAGTACCCCCACGTCCTGGAATGGTACAAAAGAATGCGGACCAGGAGAAGTTTCCAGCGAGGAATCCTGGAATATGAAGGAATGTTGCAGACCACTGTGTTCCCACTGTTAAATTGTAAGTTAAACCATTGCAGAGTTGAGGTGAGAATAGGACAGAGATATAGAGTCAATAGACATATTTGCAACGCTGGGATTCATACCATCTCTTACAATCAATATACCAAGATTCAAATGCAAATCATCGGGTATTTGTTGAGGGCATGCAGATTGGGCAAGGCGGTAAAACTTGAGTTGAATCTATGGTGTAGGTATATTCCATAGGTGAGTCAGCATAGGGTACGTTTATTTCACACAGTGATTGAGCAAGACTAGGCTATTGGTGACAGTGTCTAGAGGGCGGTATAAACCTGAGGGGAAAAATCACTGTCTTCCAGGTACTCTCGAATAAAACTTACAGATCCACGACAGCATTAAAATGCATTATTAATGGGTTAACTCACGGTAAATCTGATGTTGTCAATTTGAAGACACAAACTCATTCATTCCCAAAACTCTCTTGTGAATGTTGTCAATGTAAATACTCTCACCTTTGAAATGAACTTTGATAACTTCACAATTGTAGAGTGGCTGCCATAGCATTATGTTGCATTGATGACAATGTCTATTTGTATCTCTTTCACCATAGCGATTGACAGTTTCCTTGGATACGGTGTACAAGCCTATGAGTGGAGAGTGCAGCCATCTTGGACCAAACCCATCGTGGCTTTGTTTCTGCTTTTGATTTCATATTTCTTCCTTTCCAACGGAGTCAACTTCCTCGGTTTGTCAGGTAAGCAGCATGAGATGCCTCTGTAGACTTTGCGTATACCGGTATTGATTTCCCTTCAACTTTATTGTAGAAAATGGACAAGGTGATGTCAAGATTAAAATGTTGATACTGAGTGGTGCACTCACTTCCATGTTTGTACATGGCAGGATAATATTTCCTACAACAATATACTTACAACCTATCACGTCTCAGTGAAAGGTTATGTCGATCAATTGGAGTCAAATATATTTCACTTAAAGACAAGACTTGGCAATGCTGTTATGTTTTTCACTGCACATGTACATAGATTCATTATAATCTTTTGAAAGCATTATGGATTCATTATCGTCATTTTTATCAGAAACCTCATCCTGTTATTGAATCTTGATAAAGTAATAGCACCAACTGACTGACTAGTGACCCACTCTCCCTGTCTGTTTGTTGTCTATCTGTCCATATGTCTCTTTCTCTGTACTCTATCTGTCTCTGTCTGTCTGTCTATTTGTTTCTCTGTGATCTATCTGTCTCTATCTGTCTATCTATCTGTCTGTCTGTCGCACTCTCTCAGTTAGTCAACCTATCATCCTAGGCCTACTGGTCGTTGTTCTGTATTCAACATTCAAGTCAGCCTACCTCAAAGCTCACACACCAGCACTACACAGCTATCAATCCGCTCTCAAATCCATGAAAGCTGTTGTTGCCGTTGACTACAGAGGCAAGGAATCCATGAAAATAGATCTCCAGCATCCACAGCCTCAAGCCGTCTGTCCCGATGACGTCATCATCAAAGTCAAGGCAGCGTCAGTCAATCCAATTGATCTCCGAATGAGAAGTGGATATGGCAGAGTGATGCTTGGTGTCATCAGAAGGAAGTCAAAGGTTTGTCATGGGAATTTAGTAATTTGATTTCAATGATATGACCAAATAAAATACAATTATCGCTACCTTAAATAGCTTTTGCCTGTGCTAAGGAGTAAAACTGCACGATGTTGAAATGCATTGTGGGTAAAAGTTGACTTTTTACCACAGCAGGAGTTTGAGATAGTAATCTGATAAATACCTGTAATGCAAATCACCGTGGGGTAGAGTGACCGTGTGCAAATGAAATAGCTTTTATGACAAAATGTTCTGTTTGTTAACGAAACTAGCTAACTCATACACTTCTTCGTCTTTTTAAGCTTTTCCTTTATGAAATTCCTGCATAACCTAAAACTTTACTTTTAATCTGATTATCTTTTGTGTAGAAATAGACCATGTTGAAAATATGGTCTACCACCTAAGATTTCTATGACTCACTTATGGGTGGCAAAATCATACTCAGAAATTGTTCAAAAAAAATGACTATTTCAAAAATCAAGTTGTAATGTAGTTTTCTACATTTAGAATAATGTTATGATAATGAAAACTTTCTATATCTGTTTACGAATCAATAGTTTCTACTTATTTGATAAAATTACAATTACTCATATTACTTTACTAATAAAACAGATTCCTTCTGGAGGTGGCAAGGAGTTTCCCATGATCCTCGGCAGAGACTGTTCAGGAGTGATTGCAGCCGTGGGGTCAGGGGTCAAGAAGTTCAAAGTTGGTGATGAGGTAAGCAAGTGTACTAGCTTGCATCTTGTTTTAGTCTCTGTGGAAGATTTCGTTGCAAATATTGCATTTGAAAGACACCATGTGATCAGAAACAATGAGATTTGTTTAGAATGAATCAAGATAGCTATCTGCATTTACAGATGTCTTATTAGTATGAAGATTCTTTTGGCAATTATAGGAAATTTTATTTCATGTTGTGATTTCACTTCTTTCTATAGGTAATTCATGTACAATCCATGTACAAGCGGTATATGTACAGTCCATGTATAATCCATTTACAATCCATGTATAATCCATGTACAATGTATGCACAGTCCATGTACAATACACATACAATACACATACAGTCCATGTACAATCCATGTTCACGTTCTCCATAAATTAGCAGAATCCATGGATTTAATACAGAGACTGTTTGAGGTTCTTGTCATTACCTCCACTTCAGGTGTGGGCAGCAGTTCATTTCAAGCAAACTAAGGGGACCATGGCAGAGTATGTTGTTGCCAAGGAGAGTGAGGTTGCCAAGAAACCGCAAAACATCAGCCATGTGGAGGCTGCATCCATTCCTTACGTTGCCTTGACAACATGGAGTGCCTTGGTCAATGTTGGTAAATTAGGACCAGAGAGTTGTCAGGATAAAAGGTCAGTATGATTCGTGAAATGTGTGTCTGCAGTGAAGTTTTTATTCCATTTCATTCTCGTTCATTGCCTTACTTTACCGAGACCATCGGTATAGTAACAGGTAATGGTAGACAAAGTGAGTTTTGACATGGAAAACAAGATTTCTTTGTTTGATGAGTTCAACGTCAATGCTTTCAAATGTTGAATAACTCTGCAAACTGGTAAAATATAAATGAATTGTTTTGACAAATTCAAAATGAGAACATGTTTATCACTTGAAAATGATGGAAATACTGTAGAAGTGGATTGTGCTTCAATATGTATTACAATTCAATATATTTAAGACAGTCTACTACCATCCGTGGGTATTTCTATTTAGTATACTTATTTATTTATTTGTTATTTATCTATTTATTTATTGACAATGAAAGGTAAATTAAAACAAAACATATCACCAATATGCGGAATGTTGAAGTTTTGAACCCTTTCACCCCTATTTCCCTGTGTAGATGTCCAACTGTGCCATTGAAAACAACAGGGTTATACCACAGGATTTTGGTATAAAAGGGTTAAAGGTATACAGTCACCTGTAATCTAAATATGCTCATATATGGTCAAAGGGGCGTTTCTTGGTATTCAAAGTGCCCATAAGAGGGTGCTGTTTTTAAAACGGCCACCTGCTTAAAATCTGTGATTGGTTAGATTTCTCTTTCCATGGTAACTTTGGCAAAATTGGAACAGGTAACAGTATACCTTTCACCCGTATTCTAATTTGGTACATCTAAGACAAACACTAGGGTAACATGTTCAGTGATTTGATTTCATTGTACCCCCAGTAATTGTGTGCAGACATGTTCCTGGCTGGCTCAGTTTACATGACAAGGGGCCTTTCTGCCACTAAGATATTTTCTTTGTGGTTATGAGGTCCATGCTAAAACCAAGTCATCTTATTACAGAGTGCTTATCCATGCCGGCACTGGAGGTATCGGAACTTTTGCCATCCAGCTTGTCAAGGCATGGGGAGGTCATGTGACCACAACATGTGCTACGGATGGTGTTTCCTTGGTAACCAGCCTTGGAGCTGATGAGGTCATTGACTACAAAACAGAGAACTACGAAACAAAACTGGCTGGCCAATCAAAGTAAGTTTTACATTCATATTGATCACAGCACAGATTACATTCAGTAACGTTGCACAGTGTCATGAACACACATCAATATAGTGTGCCTGCTAAATCTGATAAATTAAATCCCATTAAAATATTAGATAATAATAGATTCTGTTGTCTTACCAGCAAAGTGATCTTATTGTAGTCTTTGTGGAAATGTTTAAAAGACTGGAATGTTGAAATAAAATACCAATGAAATGAAGGATTTAAACAATATGACTTTGATAAGCTGAAGATTTCAAAGAGGTAACTAAAAAGTCAACTGTGATCCATAACTCTAAGGAGATGCTTACTTGTACCAGTTCACAGAGATCTCATACCAGCAATGATACATGTAACTGAAATGAAATATCTGATGATCGCCTTGTTTTAAAATGTGGAGACCCTCACAGAGTATCTTCATGGGTTACTATGAGAAAATAAAACATTTTTTACCAGATTTATCTCATCAATTTCTAGTAATGATTCACTAGGTGACATTCATGTAACACTACAGATTAGTCACTGATCACCTCTTCAAAGCAACTTTTTTCATTGTCTTATCACTTGTCATGGTTCGTTCCTTGCTCACTGAAAGTTCATACATACACAAAGATATACAGTGTACATAGTTTGACAGCAAGCAAGGCAGTCTGTGACATAATACTACCATAACATCAGTAAATGTTGTATTCATTGACACAGGTTTGATGTTGTGTATGACACTCTCGGTCCCAGCTTTCAACAAGGAAGTCTAAATCTGCTGAAGAAAGGCGGAGTGATGGCGTCCATAATGCCAACCATTATGCTGTACACAGATCAGTCTGGTTTGTTACTGGGTGCCATCAGATCTCTGACAGGATTGGCCAGAATTGTACTGCCTCAGGTAACGCAATGTTTTTATTGTACACAGCAATGCTGCTTGTATCATCTTAGGTTAATCAATAAAAAATTCATCTCAAAATCTAGTGTCGTGATCCGGCCAGATCTCACTGGAATCTGTTTTAGTTCTTGGGTTGGTGAAATATTTTGGCTAGAGTTAGTAAGAGTCTCAGATAGTTCACTGCCCTCCATGTTCAATGATATGCATAACAAAAACAGTGCATAAATTTGTATATTGAGAAATGTGTTTTCCTTCATGTGACATTCACTTCTTTTTTGTTGCAAACATAAACTCTGCAATAATCCCTGAATAACAACATTCTATTTTCTGTGCATTGCACAGCGTATCCTCCACGGCCGTACATTCAAATGGGCTTTCTTCAATCCCAGTGGGGTTGTCTTGGAAACAGTCACAGAGCTTGTAGAACAGGGCAAGGTGAGTATACTGAGTTTGAAGCTTAAGATCACTGAATCATTTGACATGTATCTGGTCACATGACACATATTCTATCATGTGACATGTATCCAGTCATGCAGATTTCAAGGCATCTCAGGTTTTCTAATGTATAGATTGAGATAATTGAAGGTTGTATCTAGAGCTGATTGCTATTCTAAGATGATTGATATCGGAACAGATGGCATCAACCAGTTGACACCAAAACAATTAATTTTGTCATTTTCCAAACTATCACATTGTTGTTGTATTGTAAATTTGTCTTTTCAGTCTGTCCCAGGGAGTCATTGTATCTGTGATGTTTAACTTTGTTTGTCAAGCTTTTTTGAATGATATGTTCTTTGTGAGACTTTTCAGAAACGTAATTCTTTGCAGTTTGACCAATTGGTCACCATATTGAGAAGAAATATACTATTATTATTATTTTTATTGAAACTTACCAAGAACGTCTCACATCAAGAGTGGCTGCTGCATTTTCTTCATTGTGCAGTCGTAACGGTTTTTTTTTTCCCAGTGAAAAATCAGACGATATTGAACACCAGCATTTCTCATTTGTCGTTTTACCGAGAAACTGCACAATATCAGTAAGGAGGCATAAACATATTTCTCTTATTCATAAAAAGATTAAGTAATTGTCTTGTATTGATGTCAACTATGAAATATGAAATTTCATATCTTAAATTTCATGTCTATTTCATCACCAGATAAAACCAGTGGTTGAGAAGACATTTTCAATGGCGGATGCTGACTTGGCTTTCAGTCATGTTGAGGAGGGACACTCACGTGGAAAAACTGTTGTTGCCATTGACAACTGACAACCTACAACAATTCAGGATGTCACTGCATGGAAAGTGAATTTTGTTTATTTTGTAACTGATGTCAGATTTCCTGAACTGAATTATGACTGTAGTGCAACAGCAATGCTAGTCAACTTAAAGACTGATGGAAATTGACAACACACGTTAAAATGGTTAAGAGTTACAAGGTTCAAGAATATTGTATTTGCACATCCAATGATACTGAATACCAGTCAGTATTTTCATCACTAAAGTATTGACACTATGGCACCTAATAATATGTTGTACAGGTACTATACAACTTTGGGTTTAAGAAATTGAATGATATATTTAGAGAAGAACATATTAATTTCAATAAATGATTTAGACTTGCACTGTTTTTGTTTGTTTGTTATTTTTTATTGGCGAATTCCAGAATTGAAGATTTATTATATATATACAGCAAGGAAAGAATAAGCTTTCTACAAAAACTTAAGGTTCCGGAAAATCACAATATATATATATATATATATATATATATATATATATATATATATATATATCTGTTGGACATCTCACTAATCGGATGGAAGCAGATTTGAGATAAGTCAGATTCTGGTGCATTTTTACAGCTTTAATTGTCACTGTGATTACTGTAGCATAGCTGAGAAGCATTCGTGGTTCAGAGATTTCTTCTGAAAAGTTTGGTAGCATTATGTCTTTGTATCACAGTCATGGGTGGGGCCTGTGCTTGTGTATAGAGCAACACACTAAGCTTCTATCTAACTCTGTGGTAAGTACGTACAATAATTAGAATTACATGTACTCCAGAATGTGTAGGAAAAATATAATGAAATTTACTTCATAGAAGCTACATTTTGTGTACTGGAGAAATAAATTGATGAAGTATTACAGAAATACCTTGTGGTCTTTCAGTTGGAAACAAAAACTGTGGTATCTTTGATTAGGAATGTATGTGGAGATATTTATCATCAGTGCAGGTGTGTAGGATTATGAACTCTCAACATTTGATAGGAATCCAAGGTATTCCCGGGTAAAATCACAAACATTCCTTCATCCATCAATATTACCATGGAAAGTGCAACTTGAATTTCTGTACGTTTGCGACCACTGACAACTTTACATGTAATTTCACAAAGTCTGTTTATGAGTTTTTGGAAAAAATACTTTTGTACCAAATAAAGATATCACTTTCACAGCACAACAGTGGCTATTAAAAGCATTTCTAGACACACACTCAAAGCGTTCGTCTGACTTTGAAAAGTAACAACTGTCTTCACCAGACATGTCCTGTCTAACTTGTATTGAAAACACAATGATACAGACACAGATACTGTAGGAAAAGCTGATGAAATAATTTTCCTGTCATAGTGAAAAAAATATAATCTATGACATTAAGGTAGAGTGCACACCTCTGGGACAGATTATTTGACTCACAAATTTTTCCAAATTTTATGCCATTTACTGCGTGTTTGGACTCATTTGAAAGCATTTGCAATGAGAAAGATTTTTATCATCTTAATTTTGAATTCTGAATTTCAAATATCAGTAAATGTTGAGTAATTTTTAGTGCTAGTTCCAAACTTTGCACGGTGACCATTTAGGAAAGTTTGAGCAAAAGTTTAAGTTTTTCACTTTTGAGGCGCACACCACCTTAAAGAGGGTTTTAGGCTGGGCAGTGTCAAATCTCACCTTTTTTTAACAGTTCAAGCACAATAATATCTACATAACAGGGCTCGAAATTAGCGGTAGTCCCGCGCCCACAGACTACCAACTTTTCCCTGGGGCTACCAAAACCCATGAAATGGTAGCCCACACGGACTACCAAAGCCTGGGACATGAAATTACTTAGTGGGCGACATGATGTTGATCGCTGTGAGATGACCGACGCTCATACAGTCAACCCAGCTAGACACAGAAAGGCCAGACTATGACTTTATTATGCAACTTAAAAGGCGACAGTGCATGCAGTCGAATTATTGTGACAAACTTTCGATAAAATATCATTATCTAAACTGATGTACTTAGATGACAGGCTTGGGAAATGCATGAAATGATGGCCAAGGAACATCTATTTTCATAGTTATTTAATCACACTTAAACACAAAATTATTTAAACTGCAAAGAAAAAGCTGTCGGGCCATCAACAAATTACGCTTTCAGAAGTGTACCAGATCATCCAATGATAGTGTATTATCGTGGAGAAATATGGCCAAAATTGCCACGAAAGTATTAGGAACATGACTGTACCAAGTTGTCATCCTGAAATTCATAGCAAACCAATTTTTAGCCGAGTTAATGTTACACGTGCTGAGTGAAAAGTCCACGTCATGGCGAACATCAAAATTTGCATATAAGCTCTGTGTATGTGTGAATAGGTCGTCAAACTTTGAGGCGTCCACTACACATGCTATACCGTTCTCCTAAAGCTACGATCTGCAGGTATTGATGTCAATGACTGGAATATTCACTTGCTGGGTAGAATCATGAAAAATAAATCTTTCACTGTCAAGATATAAATAAAATATCCTTTACAAAAAACTTTTCATTCATACATGGACTACCAGACTTTGTCACTTGGCTACCAATTTCAGAAAACGGTAGCCCAATGGGACTACCTATGAAAAAAGTTAATTTCGAGCGCTGAATAATAATAATCCCATGCTGTGCATGGAATGATAGGGAGCCGTAACCTAAGGAATGTACAGTCCAAATAAATATACAATCTGAAGTAAATTATTGAATTATGTAACCTTGGATATGATTCACATGTGAAGTTTTCACACTGTGTCAACAAGTAGAATAATAGAGACATGATAATTCATATTCTCATCACGGCATTTTACTTTGGAGTATAAGTCTTCGGGCAATGTCAAAAGAAACTCATAACATTCTTTATTATGATACCAATAGCCTAAATCAACGAGCTGGTGAGTTATAATGGTAATTAAATTCGTACCTACCAGTTTGTCATGATTAGCTTCTGTATTCATGTATCAATGAATTTAAAAGTCTAATTTATCAATATCTTGTTGGAGAAGACAAACTAGGACCAGCAAGAATGATATACAGAATTCCTGCTTAATTTTCATCACACATGGAAATATCAGTAAGGACATGGAATTCTTTAATGAGTTCTTTACTTTCCAACAGACTTTATTTTGCTATAAGTGCAAGACTGTACAGGGAAGTTCAATTGCAATAGCGTAATCGACAATACTAGCGCGACTACAAAAATGTATGAAAAGGAATTCAACTGTACTGAATTCACTGAAATGCATGCAAAGAGGTTAGCATTTGAACGTTGGGGGCGCTGTATAATTTGTCCAGCCGATGCGAAGCAAACCTTGCTGCTAAATAGCAAGGGCCAGTGATCAAAATATGGGAAGACTTGTAAAACGTTGAAGCTTTCCCTGACAAGGAAGATTTCAAAATACCTCTTATCTGGGATTTTCCAACAAAAGAGACCCTTATTATAAGAAATACCACAGTCACCTGTGGTCGGTCTATTACGCTTGGCGTCTATGCCCCGTAGACGTGTGTACATATGCCTGGTTTTTCTCAGGCATATGTACACACGTCTATGGGGGCATAGACGCCAAGCGGAATAGACCGACCACAGGTGACTGTGATGAGATGAAGATGCATGCTATTTGAATAATGGTCAAAACAATAACGTTTCATTTTCACATCGTGTACACGTACACGAACATCGTGTATTCCACCATCAGTATTTATTAAATGCAGGTGAAATATTTTACGTACAAGTACCATTAGGCCTGAAACTTAAACAGAATCATCATTCTGTGTGTCGCCAGAGTTTAAATTTCAGGAAATATCAAACGGGATACACTGACATCATACAATGGAATAGTATACATTTGGTTTTTTAGCAAATATTCTTAGAGCTTCTCTCATGTCGCGTATTCATGTGAAAACTACTTTTGACGCCTTGATAGATACAAACTTAAATATGGACAGTGCAGTGAACTAATGGAGACTTTATTTAAAAACAAGCAAGCAAACAAGCAAGCGTGAAATCCATCGGTAACAATTCGCAGTGTTAGAAATTTCAACACTTTAAACAGAAAAGGTATTGAATAGTACGAAAGATACTGTTTACCTCATTGAACTTGACAGTCAAAGCGACTCAAAAAAAGGACTTGTCCCATTGGTGTTCTTATTTATATTTGTTAATCCTGCTTGTTTAAATATATGTGAATACAAAATCCAAAAATCTTTGCAAATACTCCATATAACACCATATTTTCAACAATTGGCGCCATTTTCCGCACTTTTCAATGTTATAAAAGTTGTATCATGAACATTGCATGACACTTACTTCTCTTCGTCAACTTGAAAAATATATTTTGTGAACAAAAGTGCTCTTTTATGCATGTAACTGCCCGTTCAGACAGAATAAAGCCATGTTCGTATTCTGTTTTATACACTTTTGCCACTATTCTATACAAACCTTTTTAAAATTCACTCCCCGGAAAAAAAACCCCACAATTGATTGTAAAATTTGACAACCCCCTAAAAATGGTTTTGTAAAAGTCAAATCCCCTGATTTCCACTGACCCCCCCCCCCAATAAAAACGAATGCTCCCTTACAGATATTTCTACACCACGTTTCGACTTGCCACCACGCGTACAGCTCAAACTTACAACTACTCGGTAGCCACTGTCACAGTCAAACCCTGGTGTTAAACAGTCCATAAAATAGGATTATTCATCGATGACAATGAGCACTTTGAGTTTATACCATAAACCAACAAAGACAGCATCGTTAGAATCTACTAGCACGTACTCATGAGCTTCCGGAAAGCAAGCTCCGCACCCGGCCGCCGGCGGCACCCTCGGCTGTCAAAGTACATGCCTCACGTGTGTACGGCGCTTATCTGACAAAACGAGCTTATCTGACAAAACCTTTTTTGCAATACCCTGGGGAGTCACTTTAGCCAGCGCACTTCATGCGCGCGGTACATGTCGTCGCTTCGTACGATGTCGTGTACACAGAGTGTGCAAATTTAACGTTCATACGAATTCTTCTGTACGAAGGATTTTGTTTCTGTAAATTACTCTCAAATTGTTGACATGTAGTTTTTTTATTGCGGTTGTTCTTCCATCGGCCGGGCTCGCGCTCGCTCACTGTACAAAGTACTGTACGAGCCCACGGTCGTTTTGTGTAATTTGTGGAGGGACCGTGACGAGCCCATGGAGACAACTCCATGCTGCAACATGTAGGTGCTTTTCTTATCATACACTTGCATGTTTATTGAATATAATTTATGTACTCTAATGGCAAAATTAGCGATCGAGGAAGGTGATGAAAAACAAAAATAAAAGTACTCTGCTTCCTATGGAAGACCGGTCACGACATGCGACATGCGACCTGCGACTTCAAAACTGCGACCTGCGTCCCGCGAGTTTGAAACATGCGACCTGCGACTTCGGCATTTAGACCTAGGTGTAACCTGCGACTTCACAACAGCGACCTGCGTGTTTGTCAAACTGCGACCTGCGACTTCACAACTGCGACATGCGACAACAACACGTAACGTTTCATGATTGGAGGCGTCTTGCGTGAACTTTAATCCTTTGAGCGCAAAAGTCTATTTTTGTCCCCTTTATATAATAAACCCCTGTCAATTTTTCTCCAATTTTTGCAAAAATTTTGGGAAAAACCTGTAGCCAATGAAATGTGATGTCGATTTGGTCCAAAATTATCAAAAAGTTACAGAAAATTCATACAATTGGTAAAATTTTGCACTAAAATTTTGGTGGGAGAAAATTACAGCGCTCAAAGGGTAAAACGTGGAAAGGAGATTTAACGTTCAACATCGATCAATTAATAAGCCATTGCTTTCGCTTTGGTAAATCGTTCACCAAGTCTGGCAAAACTCAATTCATGTACACACCAGTTCACTCATTTTCATCTGGAGAGATAATTTTATGACGGAAATGTTGACAGTCCGTGTTAATGCATGGAAAATAATATGCTACGTGATCTAGGCATTCCTATATGTTTATATTATAATTTCAAATTATTTTAGATATTCTTCGTCTGCCTTACCTCGCTTCTTTCCTTATGTTATCGACAAACCTTTTGATTTTTAGATATCTCTGGTATTTATCCTCATTTCACTGTGGTATAACCATCTAGCTGTCTGTTTAATTCATCAGTTGTCCCCCCCTGTATCATAACTGCGTCAGTGTCATTGCAAACATTCGAATTTTCAGTTATTGTCGTTCATTTTCTAACATTTCCAGTTTTGTTCCAATTCTCCAGTGATTGATCATCGGATGTTGCCATCTTTTCGTCTAATTTCATTTTTACGTTTTCGTCAAAAAATCGAATTGATCCAACTTTTGTTCAGTTGGAAAAATAAAAATATTCTTACTGGTTAACTTCGGACTACATAACATATGCAAAGTAAAGCAGTTAAAATAATACCGATATTGACAGAAGTGCAAACATATTTGCTAACCATGAATAGCCAGAGACCGACTTTCTTTATAGATAAAGCGAGTTAAAACTGTAAAACAGGACATAATTAAACCCTCCTACAATCCTATTTTCAGTCTTTAAGCCTAATATGTACATACTATAATATGTACATATTATTTTTTGTGTGTACATAATATTTTAGATCATGTAGGCAGAAAAGTTCCAGAAACTATCAATCTGATTAAAATCAGATGTAGAGTACGGCGACGTCTCTGTACTTGCGCGGTTTTCTCTTGCTGTCGCCTCTCACTACATCTGACCAACTGCCACAGAAGGTCGCGTTCAAATCTCGCGCTCTGAAGCAGCCAATCAGATTGCACGTTACGCGATCGCGAGGTCCAGTGCGTCGATGCAATGTCGTGTTCCCTTCTTGCGTTTATCGCTGTAAACATCCGATCGTTGTTTAAAATCTACAGCGAAAAATACACAACACGAGCACTTTCAAATTCCAGTCTAGAAATTTTTGGCCGCTCAGCTGTCTTGTACACATTGTACTGGAGTGTATAAGTATTAAACAGCAGAGCTGAGCAGCCAAAGTCGTTCACTGGGCGCTGCTCACTGTATGAACTGCGTACGATGCTGTATGTTCCCGGCGTATCTACGGCCTGCTCCCACCATGTACCACAGCCCTGCTGATAGGCGGAATATACACAGCGACCGGAGTCCCGACTTGGACCGCGCACGAAAAAAATACATTTTCTAACTACTTTCGGCCGAAAGCAGCTCGATTCCGATGTATGTATACAGTGTTGCCGCCAGGACGCGCCCTTGCGACAATGTCCCCAAAACGGAACCCGTTGTCCCACATTCTTGCGTACTACGGGTCACCTCGGGTGCACTCGTGTGTCGACTGTGTTGGATGTAGTCTACAAGTAATATCTGTTACTAAACGATGACCTTTGTTTTGCATAATTATTTCCAGGCTTGCACATTAAATACGTACTTTCGGAGCTAGCCATGGTTAAAAGTAATTAAAACGTTGCACTTGATATCATAATTTGCTTGACCGTAGTCCGTCTGAGTTCTGATTGGCGACAGATACCAGTCTGAAAGGAGGGTACCTCATTTGCATGCATAATTAGGGATTTAGTTCAAATTCGAACAGCGCCCTCTAGCCAGTGAGTGACGGTTATGGCATTTTTCGCCAGAATTTTATCCGCAGATATCTCAGCCTTCGTTTAGCATCCGTCCTGTTTCCAGTTAGCGGTTGAATTGTACTCTTAGTTAGTGTTCGCCGATGATTTTTTATGGGGTTTTATCGATTCGTTTTTGCGTTAGCCTTATTTTCATGGTTTTCGAGCGACCGAAAATGCCGTTCACTAAACACTGCCGCAAAAGCATATCCAAAGTCAAATTTCCATGAGAAGTAGGGAGGGGACGTATCTTGAGTAGGTCCATACGATCTGAAAAAATCTCAGTGGCTTAAGCCTCCGTTTTTGAAATAAGTCTCGTTGAAGTTGACTATGCAGCGACGTTCATGTGTTAAATCTAACATGGCGACCTACAGCGCAGCGTGAGTGTACACGTAAACTCTTTCAGCTCTTTCTCGGTCCTCACCGGCTAACTTGGCAGATTTTTTCGGTTCTGTTTATGTTTTCAATTATTGTGACGAGGAAGCAAGACTGCAAGCTTGTGTTACCTCACTGGCCAACACAATCTGCCTGGCTGGCTGGCTTCTCGGTAAAGTCGTGGACAGTGCAAATGGAAAAAAAAAACACTACGGTGACAGAAGGGCTACGTTTATCACTGTCTGCGGCCGTACACGTAGTATAGTGGTAGACACCCGTCGTACTGACTAGCAGTGCTGTTTCGTTTATGAGTGATTTTTCCGTTTTCGCATTCTAGTAGCTAGCAAGCATACAAAAACTGTAGGAAATAACATAGACTGCAAAAAATCTCCGTGGATAAATACGGCTTCTCTGTATCCCGCACACGAGTACGTGAATATAGATGCGGCTAGAATGATAGCCGGTAAACAGCTGCGCGTTGCGACCATCCCTGCTAGCATTACCGTGCGTGCTCGAACTAGACTGGCACATTTTATAACTCATGTAACTAGCAAAAAATTTTTTTAAGTATTGATGGTCATAATGAGACATTAATTAAATACTTTATTTATATATAACATCAGTGACCCGAGATTATAGGAGTAAACTTTGAAAAAAAATGAAAGATTAATCGTGTAACATCCGCGCCGCGCGCCGTGTGAACTACAAGTGGTTTGGTCGCGGTAAACAGCGTGGAGTGTACGTAGCGTAACGGGTGTTCGTATACTCATAGACCCTCGAGATCTACGTATACAGCGATATGGTAACTGCATGCCAACATTCAACACTGCCGCAAATACATGTCCATGGTCGCACGGTCATGAAAATTTCACCAAATGTTGATAATAGTTAAATGAATATTTTCTGAAATTTTCGGCTTGGCTTAAGACCTCTAAGGTCATTATCGAGCTGTTTTACGAAAAATGTGAAGTTTACTTCCGCATTTGGCGGGTCGACCTCGCCACCCACTTTGTAGCGATTTAAATAAAATCTTCTCAACTTTTGTGAGTTTACCCAAGGAAACAGATCATTAGTATGTATGCTACAACTGAAAGCAAAAATTATAGTTCTTGCTATTGTACGTTTTGCTGCACGTCGATATTTAAAGACCACCCTTTCGCCGTATTTTATCCCTCACTGCAGTGGCGGTCAGCGTAACGAAAACGAGGCTCTCTAACACGAACTTTTATGCAAATTTCATAGGCTCCTTTCAGACTGATACGGAGATCAGTAGACTGCTGCAATCGCCTGAAATTCAAGCATACTGACGCGGTCCTGGTAGCTTGAAATTACCGTGGCCGAAAACGACACAGACCCTCTTCAGTTTGTAATTGCGTCGTTCTGTTAGAGCTGCGTCGTTCTGTTTTGACCTGCGCTCTTCAGTTTGTAATTGCGTCGTTCTGTTTGAGCTGCGTCGTTCTGTTTCGACCTGCGCTCTTCAGTTTGTAATTGCGTCGTTCTGTTTGAGCTGCGTCGTTCTGTTTTGAACTGCGCTCTTCAGTTTGTAATTGCGTCGTTCTGTTTGAGCTGCGTCGTTCTGTTTTGACCTGCGCTCTTCAGTTTGTAATTGCGTCGTTCTGTTTTGAACTGCGCTCTTCAGTTTGTAATTGCGTAGTGAGAGGCGACAGCAAGAGAAAACCGCGCAAGTACAGAGACGTCGCCGTACTCTACATCTGATTTTAATCAGATTGAGAAACTATTAAACACTGATGTAGACGTTTAAAACCCTATTGCTATTGCATTATTTCAGATCGGTTTGCCTTTCGTAAGAAGGAAAATAAATTTGTGCTCTTCGTTTGTGGAATTCTCTACCGTCACAGCTTCATGCACTTCTATCGCTGGTTGAATTCTTTCGCTGGCCGATTTTTGCGTAGGCCAGCGGTGCGAAAATTATGCTCTGGTCGCGAGAATGCGGTAAACCGGCTGTTTTAATATAGCGGCTGACTCGCAGCGTGTTTGCAAGGTTATATCTGATTGGTCGATTGTCACTATTCACAGCCACTTAGGGAGTCTATTTGTATTGTTTTCATTATATTGGTAAGATTCAGCCACCCAATTGGATAACAGCTTCGAAATCGCTGCGAGTCGCCCCTAATATAGTGCAATGGTGTCCCTCGTGTTTTTCAGGCTCGTGTTCAGAGCAATGGTGCGAACAAATCAAGACTGATATCGCAGTTTGACAAACACGCAGGACGCAGGTCGCTGTTGTGAAGTTTAGGCCTAAGTCGCAGGTCGTATGTTTCAAACTCGCAGGACGCGGGTCGCAGTTTTGAAGTCGCAGGTCGCATGTCGCATGTCGTGACCGGTCTTCCATAGCTTGCCATTGCCGCATTGTGATGTGGATGGTTTTGATACTCCCGCCACCGTGAGCGCACGACCTCATGTGACCTCGTGCCCTCTCCTGTACCCCCTAAGACAGCCTCTATGTGTTGGTCGATGTATACACAGTGATTAATTGAGGTGCTCGGCGATTTTACGCAATCAATGAAATTTACTGTATTTTTTAACTATTTTATGGCTATTTTGTGATGTTTGTGATTTTAGACTGCTCCAATTAAGATTTCGTTTGTGTGTTTTAACAGACGAAGTATTGTGTGAGGGATTACTTTCCCCTAATGAGTAAGGCTACAAGCAGTAATTAGTTATTTTTGTCAGATAAGCACGTTTTGTCAGATAAGCGCCGTACATACATGCCTCTGATGCTCTGATAGCGATATTCTTCATATCGCCCTCTTGCGACAAGATATCTCACTTCACTTTGACTTCAGTTGATGTGGTCATTCAGTTGAAACATGGCGACCTGTCGACAGGGTCGCCGACCGCGATCGCCGTGAAAATTCCTTAAAAATGCGGAAACTATACCTATAGTAGAGCAATCAAGACACCTGTAAATACAAAACAGTCATCGGAATGTTCAGGTATGTTTTCGCACGCACATTTCAGTGAAAATCATCAAGTTTTCTGAGAAGGTTTTACCAACACGGATAGAACGGGGGTACATTGCTATCAAACGAAGTGAAATCTGCTGCTGGATAATTTTCTAAAACATGAAAAAAGTACAACTGTGAATATTTTTCTCGTTAATACCTAATCCTGTCTATATATAAGGGGAAAAGCGTAGTTCCTGATCCAAAATTGACGAAAAATACCAAAATCCTTGAATTTTACAGTGAAATTCAAAATTCTTCAGCCTGTCGTTTGCATCGTGTTGTGTAAAACGTGTTTGGAAAGTTGTGGATTTTCACCAGAAATATACCTGCAGACTTGACATGTTATATTGTCACGTCTGTTTCTATGTATGTTTCTGTACACTCATGCACACATCTGTGAAAGTCAAAAAATTATTCTGACAAATATTTCACAAAATATTGCAACAGGCTGCTGTCAGAAAGTGTACAAAAATCATAAATAATAATAATAACTTTATTGACATTATTCCATCAAGGCTGAAAAAATATACAGGTCATAGTATATTCTACCAAACAGTTTGATAAAACAGTCCGTCTAAATGAAAACGCCATGTTTCATCCAAAGTTACCAGTATATATGAAAAATTATTGAAATGATGGTAAAAAATACACATTTACAGCCTGCCAGTTGCAATGTGTTGTGTAAAATTTGTCAGAAAATTTGTAGATTTTCACTAGAGATATCCCTGCAGAGTTGACATGATGTGGTGTCATGTCTGCTTATATGTACAGTAGTTTAACACAGTCTTCCTGTGTTACAACTAATCTGTATGGATTATCCTTACACAGTGCAATGTAAAGGGGATACTCTAACTGACCTTGACCTTTATAGCTGAGAAATTCACCATCACAATTGAAGTGAACCACTCTATTCCTACTCCAATCACAAACATATATGCCATCTTGTTGGTGATCAAAACACAAACCATAGGGCCACTCTAAGTGTCCCTTGCCAATGTCTCTTATACTTTGCATCTGGTGATTCAAAACATGAACACATTTCCTGCCAAAATCTGATACAAAAATACATTTCTTATTCACAATCAGATCCCAGGGAAGACTGACTTGTCCTTTTTCAGTTCTTGCAATGTGTTCACCAGATTTATTATATTTTCTCACATATCCATTGTAGTCACCAATGAATATAAAACCATCAGGACTCAAGCAGATACCTCTTGGTGCAATTCCTTCTTTGCGTCCAAAACAGTTTAAAATCTTGCTTTGTCCAGAACTCACCACAACTTGGCCATTCCCTTGGTCACTCATAAAGTATTGGTCATTGTCTTCATCCACTGTGACATTCCATGGATTAAATGGCTTTGGGAATGCATGGAATTGTAAGATGAGATCACAGCAGAGTTTGATTGGATCAATAACCTGAACTCTATGATTCCCATAATCACATATAACCCATTGACCGTTGTCTTGATGTATATTCCTCTGGCCCAATCAATTGTCCTGGCATTGATCCAGACCCAAACACTTCAAGGACACTCCCCTTGACCGCATAGCCTTCGAACAAAAAAAAAGGTCAAAGGTCAAATTGCAAACTACAATTTCTATGAAGTCAAACATTTTCTGATTTCACAAATTTTGACTGAATGCAAACTTTCTTTGTTTACACAAACACATAGAACATTTAAAGGAACAACTTCCTTACATGTTAATGTAACTCGCACGTTTCCATGGCAACATATTTGCATTTTATCGATGGAAATGTGATTTTCAGTCCATAAGGTAAGTCATTGTATTGCTGATTAGCTCATGTTTTACAGATACCAGTAGAGTTGCCAGGTTGTAAATTGTTTTGTTGTGTTTTGATGTCAATCACACGTACATGTTGATGTAACTCACATGTTTCCATGGTAACATATTTGCATTTTATTGATTGAAATGTGATTTTTATTCCTTAAGGTAAGTCATTGCAGTAATTAGTACGTTTTACCCCAAGAGTTGCCAGGTTGTAAATTTTTCTGTGTTTTTATAATTCAATCAAAGATACATGTGTATGTAATTCTCATGTTTCCATGGCAACATATTTGCATTTTATTGATGGAAATGTGATTTTCAGTCCATAAAGTAAGTTACTGTATTGCAGTGATTAGCTAATGTTTTACAGAGAGAGTCGCTAGGTTGTAAATTATTTGGTTGTGTTTTGATGCCAGTTACTGATACATAAAAACTGTGAATCTGTTTGCTTGCATTTTGATTAAGATAAAGTTACCAATATTTATTTTTTAATTTTTGTCCAAAATTTTGCCCCAGATGATATATTTTATTTTTATTTTTCCAACTTCTCACAGACTAATTTCTCTGTCCCTACTTTTTTCCCAAAATCTTTCTGTATTGAAATACAAACCATTGCTGATTTGTTTATTGTACTGTCAACGCCGTAGTTTTTTTTTTTCTTTGCTAATTTTCATCAAAATTTGTCAAACTTTACTTATTTTAATAACATGTGTAATTTGTACGTTAATTTCACTCTGCTTGGAAAATTCAAGTTTTCATATCATTTTCTTTTTCATTGTTTCAATAATCTTACATTTTAAAGTTATGAGTAAAATGTATACTTTGAATGTAAATCTATTTGTTTCCATATATTATAGGTTGGCCATATGGAAATTTATTTTTATTTCACACATTAATCTCCGTCGTTTCTTTTTTATTTTCACAATACACCATCCATCCTTGGATTCATGTTTACATATCAATGTGTTAAAAGCGTCAGCAATTCATTAATTACAATTTTGTTTTCATTTTCTAACTGCAGATGATGTTTTTTACAAAGAGACCCATTTTCTACATTTTTTACTTTTTTATGCTGATTATTCTTAATTTCCCATCATAAACATTTTTACATTTGTTGATTATAAAGGCCACATTAAATTTAAATTTGTTCA
This sequence comes from Ptychodera flava, assembly GCF_041260155.1. Taxonomy (NCBI): domain Eukaryota; kingdom Metazoa; phylum Hemichordata; class Enteropneusta; family Ptychoderidae; genus Ptychodera; species Ptychodera flava. The sequence goes on from NW_027248352.1 coordinate 798,117, forward strand.
ATATTCTCATTTACATGTTCAAATTACCTTAATCCTTGAATAGTTTTGTTGCACTTTTCTAAACATTGCCAATATATTCATTTCAATAAAGTACCAATGACTTTGTTTTTTATTGTCTGGCTTTGGCCATAATGAGAATTTAAATTTAAATTTATTATTTAACATTCTCTTTTTTCAAATATTCTCAATCTTGTATCAATTTTTCATCACCTACACTGATTCACTCACTTGCCTGGTTATGTTTGCAATTGTTTATTATATTTTTGGTTTATTTTACGACTCTGTAACTGTTCACCAGGACTGACAGAGACACACTCCAAAGTCTGTGTGTGCTGTCACTCAATATTTATGATATTGCTGTTATTCTAAAATACAATTATTTATTTTCTCTTTATCCATAACAATGTTTTCCTTTGCTCAAATGTTTTCTTCATACTGTATTAATTTTGGAGGTATTATATGGAGATGTTTATTTATATTAACGTAATATTTTTATATATTTTTAGTATATTAAATTTTAAAAACTCTTTGTATTTTTGCTGTAAAAGCATCTGAAGTTTATGTTTTCTAAACATCATAAAACTGGCTGTCAGCTGTGTTACATTAACACATTTTAAACGGAACATTTTGTTGCAATCCATCTTATGCCACCCAGTTTCTACTTTGTTCTGCCTTTGTAATGGTGTAAAAATTAACCAAACATATTTCATGACATAGATATCTTGATCTTACATATCAGACTACTCACTGTGTCTTCAGTAATGCATATTGATATGCTGTGATATCTGGCTCTCTCTGTGACCTAAATTTCCTAACTCAAACTATGGCACTTCAATATACTGGTACATGTATGTATCTATCTGTGCCTGATATTAACTGTATTTGTCTTCCATGCGTTTCTATCTTTCTGCTTCAAACACACTCTCACATCCAATGAATATTTCAAATGTGTTGCGTGGTAACTCTGTTTTGCCTATGTTACTTAAAGCCCCAGTGCTGCTAACTTTTGATGGTTTTTCATTATTTTTATTTTATAAATCAATTGCAACTTCTTATTCTACTCCCCAAAGAATGTTGAAACACCCACTATTTAGCTTGTCAACTTAGCGTCTATATGTGTAAAATGCATGGTTTTTGTTTACCGGTACATTTGAATTCTAGTCCAGACCAGAAGTCAGTTTTCAACAATAACAATGCAGTTTACAACCTTAGGGGCTGAGTTGACAAGCTGGATACTGTGTATATCAACATTCTTTGGGGAGAAGAACAAGGAATTATGGTTCACATTCAAAATAAAAATGGTGAAATTATCATCAAAAGTTAGCAGCACTGGGGCTTTAATACAAGTACTTTATGCATGAGATGAGTTGGCAAATTTTCATGTTTATCAGTGTTGACTTCATTAGTTTTTTTGAGTTTTATTCAGTTTTCCTCAATTGTGTTCTGTGTTTATTATTTTTGATTTAGAAACGTGTTTTTCGTTACATGCATAAAACTATATTGGTGTATTCAGCAGGAGGAAACATGATTTGTCTTACATTCTATGCTGTATTGAACAATGAAAATATTTGCACGAAGCATTCCAAATTTCGACAGCAGTCTTGGTCATTACACTGATATTTTCAATGACAACTCTCTTTTTTTCTTCTCCTCCTCATAATTTGGCTTATCTATGTGTGCATACCTAATTGGGTTTTTGAATTTTTCGAGTTGTTCAGTACCTTTCATGTGTGTTGTGTTTCTCAATTCTGATGTTCCACTGTTAGGTCATCACCATATCCATAAAATCACAATATAACTCTTTCCAGAAAAGCTAAACTACATTATACTTTTATTTCATACAGATTATTTGTGACGACAGCATTTTCAACCAAAGGAACAACAGTGAAATCAACCAGGGTGACTGACAGAGTAGGGATCTGCCAAATGCTAAGTCCAATCACCATGGTACAGCAATTAGTGTTATACATTTGATGACACTGAAAATGTCACAGTTGATCAAGATGTGAACAAGGCAACAAAAGCTGTCACCTATTCTACAGAAAACCTCCTTCCTGGTGGGGGCAGCCTGACAAAGATGTCTTTGGGTTCAAGTGAACCTGAAATTAAATATTGTGTACATATTGTACACACAAACCAAACGGCCCTTTTCAGGGCCATCACATCCTCCAAAAAGAGAACTACCGTACGCTATCTTGTAATTTATTTTTCAACTTTGTTTTGATTTAAAGTGTGTGTTAACCTTTATTATGCTCCTCTTGTCAACTGGTCTTAACAGCTGTACAGGTAGGTTGAAAAATGAAAGCTGAAAAAATACCAAAATTTACAGAGTGCTCCAGAGCTACAATTTCTCAGTGCTTAAGAAACAACAAATTCTTTTCGTGTATAAGCTATGTACTCTAGAAAATGTACAATGTCCAGTTTACACAAAGTAGAAAAGAGAACTGAAATACTTCAAACTGTTTGTGTCATGAACTAGCTGTCATATACGCAATGTTTACGTGAAGTGTCTTTGAAATCAAATGCTTTTCTTTTAAAAATGACAAGATGTCAGCGGTGTAGCTATGAGATGCTGCTAAAAATCTGCATCCATCTAATACGTTGCTGTTTATTTTGGAAATTTGACAAAGTTTAATTGTGATGGATTATTGTCATTGTTTGTATACCGGGTATATTGTCATTGTGTATTGGTACATAATGTCATGATAAAATGTCATTTGTTTTCTGTTTCAGTCCTGATATTTCAGAGATTTCACAGTGTTTTCTATACTTCAATTGTGGATTGTATCACACCTCTAGAATTTGTACGGTGCATGGATTATCCTGGATATTTACAATATGCTTGTATTCATCTATCGGTATATCACAAGAAGACATTTCTGTTCAAGGCTAACAACAAACTGAAGGTAAGTCAGGTATTTCATACCAGTATATTGATGTACCAAATGCAGCGATCTGATTGGTTGAGATGTGAAAAAGAAGCCAGGTCTTTTCATGATATAGCACAGTAGCACACAACGGAGTTCTCGGCAAGATATTCCTTTGACATTCCGTGCCAGAATTTCAACATACTATTATGATAAAATAGCAATGAAGCACACACAATGTTTCACTCTGTTTTGACCAGTTCACTTCATATATGCATTCACTATTGCCCCTGATTGTGATACAATCCACAATTGAAGTATAGAAAACACTGTGAAATCTTGTACGTGGTATACCATCACTGGGTGTTCTTCATTGCAACATTTTATAAAGATGAGCAAATGAAATGTCTTTCATTTCTTTTAAAGCCAAAAGGAAATAAAATGCTTGCTTCTCTTCATAGGCCCTTTACAACTAGATATGAACTGAAAATGCTCCTTTGTTTCAGGATATAAGTTTTGTCAACTTGATCAAGTCTATTCAGATATACATCCCAAATGAGGAAAGTTCATTGAATATCTAAATCAGTAATTAGCTGAAGTGAAAAATGCCAAATGACTTTCAATAATGTTATATCATAGTGTCTTCTGAGTACATAGCATGTTTAATCAACTCTTATAAAAAGTCCATTCACTATTAGGGTACAGGTACAGACTATGCCAATGGCATTAGGCAATGAGAAATTACAAGTGTGTTTTGCGCAGATAATTCTACAGGTATATATGTAATCCCTAACTTGTAAAAGGTTTGGTGCCAACCTCGTAACTTCAAAATTCCTAACAGCGTCCAGCAATTTCCCATTGTCACACATGAACTCCCACTTAGTTACATTCTAAAATCACAGTTGTGAGATTACCATGGTACAAACTTGGAGAAAAACCGTGTTACCGGTGTGTTAAATGTTCACTAAGTCCCTGATAGTAGAGTTTTGATGCAAGAGATGCCAAACTTCATTACTGGGTGCATGATTTTCAATTTTCAGAGCAAAACGAAGATTGTCTTCAATTTAGGACCCAAAACCAAATGACACAATTGTCATTTTACATGTATTTCTTTATTATACATACCTTTTCAATGCAACAGAAATGACATGACTGGCCAGTATTAGCTACACATCATGACCTTGAAACACAGAAGTTGACCTCCAACTGACAGTAATACAAGGTTACATAAAATACCAGAATTTATTTCTGTGGTATTGCATAGCATCAAGATGTATGAGGACATGAATCCCAGCATTTTGTAGGTAACATTATTATACACCTTTCCATGATACACCTTTGAATTTCAGGAGAATAGTCAGATGTATTGTGTTTTCAGAATGCCCTGTGTTACACTCTCTTGTACAATTGCATTGCCACCATTGGTAGTACTGTACTCAGCACGCAAACTCTGCCTAGAAACAATGCAGTGCACAAGATGAAATCGTAGTTTGGCAGGATTATTTCACAGGAATTCAAAGCTTAAGACCAGCAGTTGCTCAATGATGATTAGGCCAAAGGAAAAAAATTATTGTGCCTCAGATTTTTAGCTCACATTTGGTTTTACCAATGTGAGTTTATCGTATAGGCTGAAGTCGATGGCGTCTGTATGTATGTGTGTATGTATGTATGTATGTATGTATGTATGTACAGTATGTCCGTCAACATCAAAAACACGCAAACCGCTGCACGTTTCAGCTTGGTATTTGGTGTGTGGATGCATCCTGGGCTATAGATGGGATTTTGTACAAATGAAGTCTGCATTGAAATTATGCAAATGAGCTTACAAAATGTGAAAATGGTCAAGAATTAATAACTCTAGAACTGCTGTTTTGATTGCTTTGAAAATTTGTGTGCAAGTACCTTAGCTTAACCTTATACAGTTTTATGAATATTGTGAAGATATCCTTAATTTTGTATTTTTGCTGAATTTTTTTGTGATTTTTCTCATTTTCAGTAAAAATTCTTCTTCTCTGAAACCGCCAGCCCAATCGCTCTCAAATTTGGGTTGGATCTTTGCAAGGGTGTTACTCTTCTAATTTGTTGAAATTATGACAAAATTGGGAAAATTACTATTTTTGTGCAATTTTGTCATTTTTGGTCAAAAAATCTTAGACAGTGTTTCCTTTTTAAAACCCCTGGACAGACAGCTTTCATATTTCGTACACAGATGTACAGAGATGACAATAGTTAGATATGTGGAAATTGTCCTGAAATATAAAAAATTGTATTTTTAAGACAATATTGTCATATTTGGTCAAGAAAACTTTATCTCAACATTACTTGTTTGATAGCTTTGTAATTTGGTATAAAGTCCCTTGTTTGATAGCTTTGTAATTTGGTATAAAGTCCCGAAAGATGTTATTAGATAAATTTTCTGCTCAAAGTGTTGGGAAACCCCAAAATTTGTATATTTTAGGTACTTTTCTCAGTTTGTGACCTTAAATGACCTATACTAACCCAGGATATGTTGTGAGACAATTTTGAAGGCTGTGAACATAATTTTGTCACATTTGATACCAATTTGTAGGAAAATTTTGATCCAGAAAACAAAGCTGAGGTGATTTTTTTCATTTTGGACCAATTTTTGCAACTTTTCTATGTAAGACATACAAAAACTGATGAGAAATTTGGATCCAGGATAATTCCAGATGTTGTAATCACCATCCACAGTGGAAGGCATTTCACTATCTGTAACTAACTTAATAAGTGCTGTTTACATTAGAATGATAACACTCATGGCATTAATTAAAAAATCTCCAAGGTTGTAAATGTACTTCCTGTCATTTGGTCTTATGTAATACCAAGGGGTGGAACATTTGATATGCAGGAGGGGGTAGGGTTTAGAAGATCACTGATGTAGCATTACTTTTTTACCAGATCCCTTGTGCATTTTTTGCCCACTCCCACCTTTTCTTTTTATCAAGCCTTCTCTGTTTTTTGTTGTTGACATTTGCTTATGTATTTAGGATCTGCTTCTCCCATTGCTATAGAAGTTGATATGCATGTTCCTAAAGATGACCTCCAGTACCTAAGTTGGAGACCTTATTTGCTTTTGTCATTCTTGTTTTTCCTGGTTTAAATATTTCTCGAATGGACCAATTCAAACCGAATGTGAGCACATAGTGTCCTTGACGGTATTTTTTTGCTAAGCTATAGAGGCAGTGAGGGAATGTTATTAATTTATTTTATGAACCGGCAAAATCTGTCACTAGTTGCAATGCTACTGATGACTTGGGGTGTAGAGTTTACAAACTGTCCAAAGTAATACAAATATGAAATGTACAGGTGATATTAACAGAACAAATACTGACCATTTCAACATTCTTTCAGAAGAAGAAAAACCACAAGTCATTCACATCGCAACAAAATTATTGTCTTTTTAACATCCTCAAGGTTAGGGCTAACACTAAAATACAGCTAAGCCTATAGACCTTTTCCTCGTTATCCCACAATGCATTGCTGTGGTTGTGTCAAATACCATCGTATACACACTCAAAACAACAAATACATACTGATTTTGTGTTGTACAATGGATAGTTCTACAAAAATAATACAAATATGCATTGCCAATAAAATGCCTCTGGTATTTGATTTCCATTGGCGACAAAAATAAAGGTCAGTGTTTACCATAGTGTTCTCTAAGTAAAATATCCCACCCATACCCCATGGCTGAAGAGTTATATGCGTAACATACGCTTTGTATACCCTGGTGCGCACTGCATCGTGGAACCGGTAAAAGAATTGTTGCATTGGGTCAAATAATGATAGTGTCCTTATGGTGTTTCGCATGACATCTACATTACGTTTGAATGGTATTGGTCAACAATAACAATAACATGACCAATATAAAAATAAACAACAATACAAACAACAACAACAACAACAACAACAACCAGATTGCTGGGTTCCCAGTGCTTGGGCTACATCTTTAGAACACCTGGTTTGTTACAGCCCAGGTACTTTAGGGAAGAATATCTGACATACCTTTAGTCTGAGGAAGTGTCAACCTATATATGAACGAATACGTACTTTTTTCAATATAATTAGTGGTGAAATACATTATTTATAGCATCTCGACTCCCGCTGAATTAAGCAAAGTGCAGGCTGTTACCCTAATGCACTGATTTATGTACATCATACTCAAATTGGCTGCTTCCGAGATTTCTTTCATCATTGACCCCAACTTATCTTCACCAAGATGTGAGTTACAAAACTGGATTTCGTGTATCCAAATTCGGACTTCAGTCTTTGAAACAAAGTGGACTGTTTTGGATTAAGTTTAGATAGGTTCAGTTCAAATGCACTGACTCGGCGATTTTCCGCATAATTTCTCTATGCTGGTTTAGGGGCCAGTTTTAGCACTGTGAAAACAGTTTTTAGCATCGCTAGGATGAGCTCTCATCCAATCAGAATGGCGCATGGTAGCATAATAAAATGCAATTTATTTTAATACGTTTGACAATGATATGTATTGTCAATAAAGGTTTATATTAGGAACCTTTGGTGTCTTGGTCTGATCTTTTTCTCCTTCACTATTTCATGTATTTGTTCTTTGATTGACAGTGTTACACAAAGTTTTTTAACTGTGTTTTGTCTATTATCTATGCGTTTGATTGCCTAATGCTCCAAGGCAAGCAGGGGTAAGTTACTAATCTGTGGATGCTATAACCAGATTATCACAGGATTAACTTTAACAAAGTCAACAATGTATGCATCAGCAAAGAGTTAACAGCTACACACTTGCTGGTGAATTCGTTGTTGACTTTGTGAAAGTTAATCCAGAGATAATCTGGCAACAGCGTTCACAGATTAGTAACTTACCCTTGCTTACTTTGGCACATTTGGCAATGAAAATAAAAAGCATCCGACAATAAATGCAGCATAGTAATAAAACTTAGCATACGATTATCACAACACAAATACATGACCCACTGAATGAAAAAAAGAAACCTTTACAAAACCAGTGCAAAGATAAGACTAAGACACCCAAGGTTGGTAGTAGAGAGCTTTATTGGCTCTATCATAGTCAAAAGTATTACAATAAATTGAACAACAGAAACAAGAAACCTTTGCTGAGACCAAGACACCCCTACCCCGACCCCATGCCTGTATGTATGTATGTATGTATGTATGTATGTATGTATGTATGTATGTATGTATGTATGTATGTATGTATGTATGTATGTATGTATGTATGTATGTATGTACCGGTATGTATGTATGTATGTATGTATGTACGTATGTATATATGTATGTATGTATGTATGTATGTATGTATGTATGTATGTACAGTATGTATGTATGTAGTCTCGCATGCCAGACCTCGAAAACTGCGTGCGGCTCGAGCAGCGAAGCCACGAGCAGCGAGTAACCGCAGGTTACGAGGTCTGGCTAGAACCGACGTGCTATATATACTGTCCAATAGAATGCTTCGAAAATCGGCTGGATGAAAGAGTACATCTGTTGTTTATTCATGAATGTAGGTGGAGCGTCTAAAAATAGCCTTTTGAATTTGACTGAATGATTGTGTCATTCATCCAGAAATGTTTCATTCGAAGTAAACTGCCTTACGTTGACCTCAGACAGTACGGCTTCATGAAATCACGGTTACGCTATCCCCAGTATTAAACCATGATGAAAAAAATCTGCAAAAATGATCTATGCCGTTGAAGAAAGTGGTGATGGACAGCCTGAAACCGAAGAACGAGTTAGCCATGACAGATTATCTGGAAGGAGACGACGTTTCCGTGAATTTGCCGACAAGATATGGCCAATCTCTAATGTTAAGATTGCTCCGGCATTGCTTCAATGCTTACGCCGTTACGGTTGCATTTTGTTGATCGTCGACATCCTCTATGGATAATGGAGTTTGCTTTTTCATTTTGCTCCGTTCAAACGAAGCTCAGATTTTGGCCCCATTCAACTGCCGATGAGCTGGTGGTAAATGGCCTCACAAATAAATTCTCGCCGTTGATTTTTGCTTGAGTGTTTTTTCGGCGCAGATATGTGAAACGTAGTGGACAAGTACACTGAAAATGTGTTATGGCCGTCTGTACGCAGGTACGCGGTGGTCCAAAGTTCTACTTATTAGCATAGGAAAGACAGCCCACTTTGACGTCATCACATTCCTAAGCATTGGTTCTTGCCAGACCTCGTAACCTGCGGTTACTCGCTGCTCGCGGCTTCGCCGCTCGCGTCGCATGCAGGTTCGAGGTCTGGCATGCGAGACTAGTATGTATGTGTATATGTATATATGTATGTATGTATGTATGTATATATGTAGCTTTTTTCCATCTATCTATCTATCTATCCATCCATCTATCCATCCATCCATCCATCTATCTATCTATCTATCTATCTATCTATTCATCCATCCATCCATCCATCCATCCATCTATCTATCTATCTATCTATCTATCTATCTGTCTATCTATCTATCTATCTATCTATCTATCTATCTATCTGTCTATCTATCTACCTATCTATCTATCTATCTATCTATCTATCTATCTATCTATCTATCTATCTATCTATCTATCTATCTATCTATCTATCTATCTGTGTATGCTGCATGCATGTATGCATGCATGCATTCATGCATGTATGTGTGTATGTATGTATGTATGTATGTATGTATGTATGTATGTAACCGGGTAATTAAACTGACAATTAAATTTAGCCAGATAATTAAACCCGACCAAGGTTCATATCACACAATAAACAAACCAGGAAAGAATGATTATCGTACAATTTGCGTTGCAGTTTATATTAAGGTTTATTTCACTACAACTAAAATCTCTACTACTAACGATAAATAATAAAAAGAATAAAAACACTGGTCTACAATGATTAAAACTAATAGCAGTATAACTGGAAAATAATTTCCAGGCGCAAAATCTAAAGTTCATCCACCATAATAAAGTTCCAGATAATTCTAAAATGGCTGTTGTCTAGGGTTCATTCACTTAGCTATTGTTCATATGGCTGTACAATGGCTTCTCCCTGAGTTGTAGGTCAATGTCCGTCCGGTTGCTATGACGATGACAGTCTATCCAATAGGAAACTACGTTACACACACAGAGTCCTTCCAGCCGCTCCTCCCTGGGGATTTGTTATTCCAACCCTGGTAGCAATACTCGAGTTGATGATTGACTCGAAGAATTCCAGGCACTCCTTGGCTCTTCACTCGGGCCACACAATAGGAACACACAGGAACACACGCAGTCTACCGGTAATTCATTAACTGAATCTCCTCTGTAAAGCACAGTCATGTAAAAGACCAATGGCAATTATGTAAGCGTTTCCTTCTGTTTACACTATCTCATTCAAGATGAGACTAAGTCAACATGATAGCAAATACACTGTACAAAAATCCCATGAAACAAAGAACTAAGAATCACAGAAAATCTCCTTCAAAATCAGAAACCCAAATTTCAACATGTTAAATAAAACTTCACTACTATCATAAAGTACTACTAGAATCAAACTAACTACAGAATAACAACTTAGAAACTTTTCCTGTCAATTGGGAAAACACATGGTCCTTCCACGTTTTAACTTGAGGGGTGTGTCTCACACTTTGAGACTTTTAAAAGTTCATTGTTTTCAATACCAAAGGGTTCAAATACACATACCTGTAAAGCACAGTCATGTAAAAGACCAACCACGTTGTCTTGGAATTTTTCTTGGTAGTAAAACGGATAATAATTCCTAAACGTACATCCACACCAAAGTACTGTCTTCAGCAGTGAAAATCAGTAGAGCATTGCAATGCATTGTGGGCGAAGACGCTATCAATGAAATTCCACACATGTGTCATCACACTCAAACAACATGCAGCAGACCTAATCACATGACTTACAATCGTAACCGGGGTTACACATTCCCCTCAGATGCTTACACACTCCGGGTGTAAGTTACTTTGGTAATTGATATAATGCAACTCAAGTTAAAACATTAAAACTTAAAAAGGCAAAGGTCATTGTCAATGTAACCCACTGTTATTGTTTTTAACAGTCAGTCACTCTAATCATACTTCACGTCTTTGCAAACAAGAAACATCTCAGTACCTGGTATAGGTATTACATGAGTGGTAGGACTTAACAGGCTTAGCAATTTACAATTTGCTTGTACCCCCATTCGGTCATAGGTCAATTTATCAGCAGGTCTTCCAGCATTCTGTCGTTTTGGTCGTCCTTCTTGGGGTGGTTGTGGCATAATTTCCACTTCATTCTGGCGTGTTTCTCTTTCATCAGGCACATCTGTTGTATCAATAGGGTCGGCTGCAGTTTCTATAGTGCTGATATCATGGTCGTCGGTTACTATGGGTGATGCTTTGGGGATTGGCGGGTTGGCAAACAATTCTCCATATCTGAATCAGTGTCTGTGTCCTCTTTCTTATCAGTCTGTTGTCTGGCGGACTGTCTGGTAACTGGTCTTCTTTCTTCAATTTCAACCTCTTCTGGTCCTGAGGCGGACAAATAGCCAATAGGAAGTAGCATACTCCTATGAAGTGTCCGTGCTACCCAATCTCCAGTTTCCGGCTTTACCACATACGCCAGTCTCTTCTCAACAACATGCACATCAAGTTTCCAACGATCGGCCAGTCTGTGTTTGCCTATCAACCCAACATTGCGTGTGAGTACTCCATCTCCCACAACCACCTTGCTGTCATAGCGTCTCTAGTTGGCGAGTGCTTTCTTCTTCGCTTCATTCTCAGCTAATTCATAGGCTCCTTTCAGTCTACTTCTCAAGTCGTCGACCTACTGTAGGTAATCGTGTTTGGTGTATTCATCTGGGCTAACACCAAAACAGAGATCAATGGGTAGTCTGGCTTCTCTTCCAAACATGAGGTAATACGGTGAGAACTGAGTGGCATCATTCCTGGTACAATTGTACGCATGCACCAGAAAATGATATGCTGACTCCAGTGCTGCTTTTCCTTGGTGTTTAACGTTCCTAGCATGTTCAGCAGCGTACGGTTAAATCTCTCAGGCTGCGGATCCCCTTGGGGGTGATATGGGGTAGTTCGAGACTTGCGTATGCCGGCCACTTTCAGTAATTCTCTTATGAGTCTGTTCTCGAAGCTGCGTCCTGGTCGCTATGGACACGGGCAGGTAGTCCATAATGCACAAATAACTTCTCCCACAGAACTTTCGCCACCGTCTTTGCTTCTTGATCTTTAGTCGGGTACGCCTGAGCATATCTAGTATAATGATCAGTTACCACTAGTACATTCTGTGTGTTACTTCGGTCTTGTTCTATGGTCAGAAAATCGATGCAGACTAATTCCATTGGGCAGCTGGAGAAGATGTTTATCATCGGAGCAGCGCGGCGTGGCAACTGTTTTCTCTGTACGCACCTACTACAAGTCTGGCACTTTCTTTCCACATCTGCTCTCATCCTGGGCCAGTAGAATCTTGCTCTGAGGAGATCGAAAGTTCGGTCGACTCCCATGTGACCCATGTCATCATGCAAGGCTTCCATGGCTTGTGCCCTATACTTGGTCGGTAATACCAGCTGATTAGTCTCCCTTCCATGGTTATCTCTAGTCTTGCGGAATAATACTCTATGCCATAGAAACAGCCTGTTTCTTTGTCTGAGCAATATCTTGACTTCATCAGGAAGTGATTTCAAGTCTACTTTCTTCTTTTCGTCTTCAATGTAGCCTATCACTTCATTCAACACTTCATCATTTCTTTGCAAGGCAAACCAATCCTTCTCTTTTGCTACCATGGAGACAGGGGTTCCAGGGGGATTTTCACCATAGTATTGTAGCTGGTAATACGGTTTCGGCAATGCAGCTGCTGAGATGGCCACTGTTTCAGCAAGTGCGGGTGATTCAATCTTACTGTGGTGCTGGTTATTGTCAACTTCGGTGGTACAAGTGCAAGACAGAACACTATGCTGACATACCTTGGCTGTAGTGGGTCTTGTGATACCATGGCTCATGGTAATGGCACCTATCACTTCTCTGGTCATAATTTCATCTGATTGTTTATCAACTCCTAATATGCGTTCTCTCAGTCGTCTTATCTTTTCTTCCATATCTAGTGTTTCTTGGTCATCTGGCATGTCTGCATTTGGTCGGCGAGACAGTGCATCAGCGTCGATGTTTGCTCGGCCACTTCTATACTGTAGTGTGAAATCATACGCTGCCAGGGCAGCTAACCACCTGTGTCCCGTAGCATCTAACTTTGCTGTGGTAAGGACGTAAGTCAGCGGGTTGTTGTCAGTAACAACTTTGAACTTCGTCCCATACAGGTAGTCGTGAAACTTGCTTGTGACACACCACTTCAAGGCGAGGAACTCTAACTTATGCACTGGATATCTCTTTTCACTTTTTGTCAGTCCTCGGCTGGCAAAGGCGATTGGTTTAAGCAGGCCATCATGTTCTTGGTACAGTACTCCACCCAGGCCATCCAGACTGGCATCTGTATGCAGTATAAATGGTTGGGATAGGTCCGCAAATGCTAACACTGGAGCATTTGTCAGTTGTTCGATGATCTTGTCCATGGCTTTTTTACACTCTAGCGTCCATCTGTCGCCGAATGTTCTGTAGCACTTCTGAATGGTACGCCATCATTGTCCTTGTACTTCCCTAGCCTCTTTCTCAACTTCGGGGGATATACCCAGCAGTCAGGTCGTTCATTGGCTTGACAATTTGGGCATAATTCTCAACAAAGCGTCGATAGTATCCTGTAAATCCAAGAAATGTCTTTAGCTCTTTAATATTCTTTGGGGTGGGCCAATTCTTCAAAGCTTCTATCTTGCTGGGGTCAGGGCTCACGCCATTTTCATCAACTTTATGTCCAACATAGGTGACTGTCCTCCGGAAAAGCTGACATTTCTCAGGTGATAATTTCAAACCATACTCAGCTAATCGGTCCAGCGCTTTCATTAGCCTGTCTTCTGCTTCGTCAACTGATCGGCCAAATATGATCAAATCATCTAAGTATATCAATAGTTCAATCAGGTGCATATCACTCATACATTTCTCCATCAGTCTCTGAAAAGTGGCTGGTGCTCCTGTGATTCCCTGGGGCATCCGTTCAAACTGGTAGAAACCAAGGGGACATATAAAAGCTGTCTTCTCCTTGTCTTCCTCCGCCATGGGTATCTGATAATAACCCGACTTCAAATCCAGCACATGAAACCATGTACACCCGTTTAGGCAATCGAGTGCTTCCTGTATCTTAGGTACCGTATACTGATCGGGTATTGTCCTCGTGTTTAGAGTTCGATAGTCAACGCACATACGTATCGCCCCCGATTTTTTTCTCACAAGCACAATAGGCGAAGCATATGGGCTCTTCGACTCCTTTATTATACCGGCATCTAACAATTCCTGGATGTGGCGCTTTGTATCATAGAAGTCCGCCGGTGCAATTCTCCGTGACCTCTCTCGAAAAGGGGTCGGGTCGCTCAAGGGAATGCGATGTTCAATGGCCGACGTATGTCCTACATCCCAATCGTGTTGCGAAAACACATGCCGTCGTTGCTTTAGCTTCTCATTGATTCTGACCTTGTCCTCATAACTAAGCGGGGAGTCACCAAAGTCAACAATGAAGTCCGCTTCATTTTCCGTCTTGTCAGCACTGTCCTGTGCTGTCACTTTCGTTTGGTAACTGCCGCACTCAGTATTCCCCTCAGAGCCCTTTTGTTCTGGTTCAGGCATAAGTTCACTGGGTTGTATGGGCCGCACCCATTCTGGCAAGACTAAGTCCGCAACAACACGTCTTGGCATGATGGTTATGTTATGTCTTGTATCATTATGCACAATGACTTTCACTCGTTGGGTACTCCCTGGCAGGAGGGTGGTGACACTGCTCTTTATTATCAATCCTCCTGGGGTGTGGTGATGGGATGGAGTTTCCACCAACACGGTAGTTTCTGGCAATCCAATTATTCCTCTTCCTATACATGTCAATGGCATTGTCTTTCCACTTGGTATAGTAACGGGTCTCCTCCCTGCTAGCCTAACAGGGCTGATCCGTCCATCATGGCCACACTTGTCGAAAGCATCTATCCTCTTGTATGCTTCGGTGAAGAGGGCTGCCATCGGTAATTTCTTCAAGTAATGCTTTCCCGCTATTTCTTTACATCTATGGGCCATATTACGAAATATACTAGTGTTGGTACCGCAAATCACTGGTACGTCTCCACTTTGGTCACGGTCTGGGGTAACTAAAGCAAGTGTTTCACAAGTCTCCTCCACTCCAGCTACTTCCTTAGGGAACCGAATAGATACTGTGATATACCCATAATACGGAACCACTTGATCACCTGCACCACGTACTACCAAGTCTTCAATTGGCTTGAGACGGCAGTGAGACAGGTGTCGGTCATAAAACGAGCGCGAAATGAGGGTGACTTGGGAACCACTGTCAAGTAAACACTGGCAACTGATTCCATCGACGAACACTTCTGTAGTCATACTATCGCCTACCAGCCCTTCGGGTAGTGGTTTACTGGCTACGGAATGTTCGTTAACTTGTGCAATGTTGTCAATTTTGTCTTTCCTTTCTTCGTGTATATTACTGGGGCTACACTCTTCTTGGACATCCACGGGCCCCTCTACTGTGGGTGTCCCCGGTAGTTTCCCTTCGACTCAAAAAATGCTCGTGCGAACTTCTGCTTGACCAGCTGTAGGTCTGGATTATCCTTTCTGAAACATTTCTTCTCTGTATGTCCGTCCAAACCACAATTAAAGCAAAAGTTCAATTTCTTGAACATATCAGATCCCGCTGGGTTAGAACTCAACGACTCCGTTGCTGATGTCGATGTTTCTGGTGTTGGGGTGGAGGCTGGTGTCGATACTTGGGACTGGTTCTGCTCTCTCTTCCTGCGATTTTGCTGACGTGGTCGTTGCTGACTAGTTGGCGTCGACCAGGTGTTACTCGAGGCTGGCTGTGTGGGTGACTGGTTTTCGTTTCCTTTCATCATCTGATCCATTACCTGCTGAACTACTTGCTGTATATCCGACTTATCCAATGATTTCTTTACCACTGGTGCCGATGTTGCGGTTGCTTCAAAACTATCACAGATAGCGGTGTAATTCGTACTGGCACTTGGCGTTGTCCCCTCATTGGCTCTTTTCTTAGCTTTCTCTTCTTGACGTGCTTCCTCCTTCCTTACCATCTGCATTAACTCGATGTAACCTGGCGGTTGGTTGAGCTTCGTGTCAAGTTGCAGCGATGACAAGTGGCTTTCATTGTACAACACTCCATCGGTGAACTGTTTCAGGCGAAGGTAATCGGCCTCATACTCTTTGACACTGCCTTGTCGTATTGCTCGTCGCAACAGAGTCTGTAATTCCTGCAAATACTGAGAATGTGACCACTCTGATTTCTGATAACACGACTGAAATGCCTTCAAAGACTCGGCAGGGGTAAGTCTTGTGCCATACGAACCCTCAAGGGCATCAAGGTAATCACGTACTGTCAAATTGGGTGCTGGGGTCAATGACCTAATAGTGTTCATAGCAGGTCCGGCTAAGCTTTCAGCAATACGCTTCTTCTTTTCTGCGTCTGATACATTCCACTCTTTGATCATTTGTTCTGCTTGCTCTGCCCAACTTTCATAGTCGTCTTCATTTACTGGTACTGGCAGCCTACCGGAGAAAACTCTCAGTTTACGATACCACCCAGACTCATTAGTCCTTGGTTGCAGGTTAGTCACAAGTTTCTCCATCAATTTCATCCAAGCAGCATCAGGACCAGCTTGGCGTTGTGGTGGTGATCTGCTTGGGGGTCTTTCTCTCGGCTGGTAAGGCGTACTATTCCTGGGAGGGGTAGGCAATGAAACATATTCTGCTGGTTCTCTGTCCTGTACATCATCGTAGCCGTCAAATCCAGCCAATTGTGCTGGGGTCAACGGTGGTGGAGTCTTGATTGCCGTCCGCCAATCACCCAAATCCTCCTTTATAGGTTCCGGTCCCTCCCTCATCCAGCGGTAAGATGCTCCATCGCTGCTGGCCATATGCAGGGAAGCCTCCTCTCTGACTTTGACCGAATGGGGGAACCTTAGCGTTTTAAAATAACGAGGCAACAGGAGCGAACATCCCAACACTAGTGTCGGCTCCACTCTTTTCATGTGCCAAGAATCAGCCCATTCCCTCTTTGTGGCTGAGTGGCAAAGCACACCTATTCCCCCTTCACATCTTAATATTTCTGTCAAGTCGGCATCTTTATATTCTCTGGTAATAAACTGCAATAGATCACTCACATCATTAATAGTTGCATGGGAAACCCAGAAAACTAATCCATGTCTAAGATCAATACCATTCTTATCATATACTTCAACTGCTTTTCTCTCAAGCTCATCCATTTTTCGTCAACAACAAAACAAAACAAACAATGCAATGCAATACTGATATCAACGGGGTTGGTCTTTTGTAATCTATACTCTTAACTGTTAAAAACACTACTGCAACATTAACTGTACGATAAATAACTCATTCAATCCAATAACCCTCCCGGACGAGCCCCCAATTTTGTAACCGGGTAATTAAACTGACAATTAAATTTAGCCAGATAATTAAACCCGACCAAGGTTCATATCACACAATAAACAAACCAGGAAAGAATGATTATCGTACAATTTGCGTTGCAGTTTATATTAAGGTTTATTTCACTACAACTTAAATCTCTACTACTAATGATAATAATAAAAAATAAAACACTGGTTTACAATGATTAAAACTAATAGCAGTATTACTGGGAAATAATTTCCAGGCGCAAAATCTAAAGTTCATCCACAATAATAAAGTTCCAATTAATTCTAAAATGGCTGTTGTCTAGGGTTCATTCACTTAGCTAATGTTTATATGGTCGTACAATGGCTGTCCCATGAGTTGTACGGTAGGTCAATGTCCGTCCTGTTGCTATGACAATGACAGTCCATCCAATAGGAAACTACATTACACACACAGAGTCCTTCCAGACGATCCTCCCTGGGGATTTGATATTCCAACCCTGGCAGCAATAATCGAGTTGATGATTGACACGAACACTTCCAGGCACTCCTTGGCTCTTCACTCAGGCCACACAATAGGAACACACAGGAACACACGCAGTCTACCGGTAATTCATTAACTGAATCTCCTCTGTAAAGCACAGTCATGTAAAAGACCAATGGCAATTATGTAAGCGTTTCCTTCTGTTTACACTATCTCATTCAAGATGAGACTAAGTCAACATGATAGCAAATACACTGTACAAAAATCCCATGAAACAAAGAACTAAGAATCACAGAAAATTTCCTTCAAAATCAGAAACCCAATTTCAACATGTTAAATAAAACTTCACTACTATCATAAAGTACTACTAGAATCAAACTAACTACAGAATAACAACTTAGAAACTTTTCCTGTCAATTGGGAAAACACATGGTCCTTCCACGTTTTAACTTGGAGGGGTGTGTCTCACACTTTGAGACTTTTAAAAGTTCATTGTTTTCAATACCAAAGCGTTCAAATACACATACCTGTAATCACAGTCATGTAAAAGACCAACCACGTTGTCTTGGAATTTTTTCTTGGCAGTAAAACGGATAATAATTCCTAAACGTACATCCACACCAAAGTACTGTCTTCACGCAGTGAAAATCAGTAGAGCATTGCAATGCATTGTGGGCGAAGACGCTATCAATGAAATTCCACACATGTGTCATCACACTCAAACAACAGGCAGCAGATCAAATCACATGACTTACAATCGTAACCGGGGTTACATGTATGTATGTATGTATGTATGTATGTATGTATGTATGTATGTATGTATCTATCTATCTATCTATCTATCTATCTATCTATGCTTGCGTGTGTGCATGCATGCATGCATGCATGCATACATATGTGTATGTATGTATGTATGTATGTATGCATACATGCATGTATGCATGTATGTCAATCTGTCCATCCTTCCTTCTATTATTTTTAGCTCACGTGTTCACACATGTAAGCTAATGTCACAGCGATGTGTGTGTGTGTGTGTGGTGTGTGTGTGTGGTGTGTGTGTGTGTATCTGTCTGACTGTTTACACGATAACTCAAAAAACACCTGAAATCAGATTTGGTAGACAGGTACCATATGCTACTTGCAAGAACTGATTAGATTTTGGTTAGTGTGGCTTGCATATTAATGAAGTTTTTTTCATGTACTGGTTTCCTATTGAGACAGTAACGACAATGTCAACATACATCAAGATAGCTGTGATATCGCAGCGGTACTTGTGGCGTGTATCGAACGCGCTTTTCAGGTCATCGCCACAGTCCCGCTGCGAGCCAACGCATAGGCTTCGTTGGCAGTTTACGACGACACCGACCGGTATCGTAGATTTAGCTCGCAAAATTACGAACTATATTAGCCTTTGAATAAATAAACTTGTATCATCTTTATCATTGACTATCTGAGACTCATTCTGTACGCCTGCTAACTTTCTTGAAGATAAGAACACGTATTTTCGACCATTTCCCGTGAGCCGTCGACGGCTTCTACGATGTTTGCTCGATGGCGCGTTCAACGCACTGAATACGTTGGAGGTCAAAAGTTCAAATTAAAGCAGGAACCATCGACGACTCATCGAAAAACGGTCGAAAATACATATTGTCACGGTCGGGCTCGTTAGCAGGAGTAGAAGATGAGTCTCAGATAGTCGGTGATACAGTAGTATAATTTTATTTATTGCATGCTTTATCTATTTTATTATTTTGCGAGCTAAATCTACGATACCGGTCGGTCTCCTAGTAAACTGCCAACGAAGCCTATGCGTTGGCTCGCAGCGGGACTGTGGCGATGACCCCAAACCGAGCGCGTTCGACACACGCCACAAGTACCGCTGCGATATCACAGCTTACATCAAGAAATACTGCAAAATTTCATGAAACATTTCACAGATGACAATCTCAGAACATTATGATGATACTCTGAGTGTCATGTCAATTATCTGCTCATTTGCATATTTAATGAACTTTTGTAATTAATGACATAACTCTGAAATTCCTGCACCAAATTGATGATACATGCAACAAATATTGATCTGATATAATTCTAATTGTACTTAGAAGCATTGGGCAGTGTCAAGTTAATAAATAGCTCATTTTCATATCTTATGAAGTTTTATAATTAATCATATAACTCTGAAATAACTGCATCAAATGTGATGAAATCTGCTGCAGATACTGATCTGACAGATATCTGACTGTGTTGTAAAGCATTTGGTAGTGTGAAGTTAATTAAGGGTTCATTTATATATTTAATGAACTTTTTTAAAAGGTATATAACTCTAAAATTATGGCATCAAATTTGGTGAAACCTACTTCAGATATTGATCTTATATATATCTATTTGTGCTATGAAATATTGAGCCGTCAAGTTAATTAAGGTTTCATTTGCATATTTAATGAATTTGTAATTAGTGATCTTACTAAAAAATTACAGCATTAAATTTGATGAAACGTGCAACATATGTTGATCTGATAGATATCTGATTGTCCCATGAAGCATTGAGCTGTGTCAAGTTAATAAACAGCTCATTTGCATATTAAATAAAGTTTTATAATTAGTGTTTTAACTCTGAGAGTATTGTGTGAAAGTTCATAAAACCTGTCACATATAATGATATAACAGATATGTGATTGTGCAGTGAAGCGTACTATTATTAATGAACCTGTTGTAAAATACGTGAGCACATTCAGTTCACATCTGGTCTTTAAAACGGAGGCGATCATCTTGCAATAAGATGTCTAAATGTATGTTGGAATTTCTAAGATTTTAATATCATCACTCCAAAATTGCAAAATCAATGCAGAAATGATAAATATTTTCATCGTCAATACTACTGATTCTAGGCCTTTAGAATTTTGCAAAATAGTCCTGCTGGGTTGCAGATGTTTGTTTGTTCAAGCCAAGTTGACCACAGGATAATCATGCAAATGAGAATAATAGGGGTAACGTTTGGTCAAAATGTAAAATTTAAAACTTAGAAACTACTTGCTCTAGGACTTGGAAATTTTATGGAAAGCTGTCTATTCTGATGCAGATTGAAGTTTGTTAAACAAAGCTGATGACATTATTAATGTGCAAATAAGCTAAAATTTCACCAAAAATTATTGAAAATTTCAACTCAGAAATTACTTTCTTTGTGACTTAATACATTTGCTTAATAACATTGGTATCAGCATTGGAATCCAGTTTTGTTCAAATTAAAGTCGGTAGAATGACTTATATGCAAATGAGCAATTTAAACATGGAAATGTTAACAAATTACTTAGTTCAAAAGCTACTGGCCAAAGGGCTTTTAAATGGTAATAATAATCTTTGTTAGTCAAAAATGTTAATATTATATTACACACAGTTTTGAGGTTCTTTGACATTTAGCGCTAGGGGTATGTACTCTCCACTTTTGAGTTGAGAGCGCCTTTTCCCTCCGACTCGTAATGATGCCCCAGTGTTAGTATAGACTGCGTAATCTTTAGTTTGCAAAGTGATTGATAAACACAGAGACATTTCTGGTACACTTTGATAAATAAACCCTGATCAATATCGATTTGATTGCCAATCATATCAGTGTTTTCACTCTGTTTGGAGGAAGGGGTTGTTATAGCAAGGTCAGTAAAAATTTTAATATGAGGACGTATGTGTATATCAAGTGCCAATAAGTAAAAGTTCTTATAAAAATAACGTAAACTAACCTTTCTCAACTCGTCTCATATCCAGGTACACTTCCTTTGTTTCTTCAGGGATTTCAGCATCACTAACGATGTGATCTGCATACGCCGATAACTTCTCAGTTTTTATCACCAGTTCAGGATTGTTGGTCTCAAGGTCTTGTGTCTGCGACTTCACGTGTAGAAACTCACTAAGAAGTGGGCTTAATTTACGTTCCTCCGCACTGGCCCCCTCCATCGCCAAAGCTTTTCCAATGTCTCGTCCTTGTCCCTTTTCTCTACACCTTGACCTTCCTATCCCACTACTTATCATGAGTTCGTTGACTTTGGCCTCGAGTTCTTCATTCTTCTGTTCTATCTCTTCATCTGTCAGTAGATCCAGATCTGTCATCTGTGTGGATTCAGAGCCATCTGAAGGTCTTTGTTGCGTAGACTTCCTTGTAGAATCTATGTCAAGGAAATATTCTATAAACAATCAAACAATTCGTTTGTGTTGATATTCTGATGGTGATATTGACAAGTATGTCACAACAGAAATGTAAAGAGGCTATCGAGGTAAGCAGATATGATATGTTTCCTGCGGCACTGAATGCATGCAGTCATTTGAAGCTAAGCGTTGAAACCGATTGTGCTGGCAAGTTACTTACAGGTAAGTCGGTCGGTCTGTGGTAAGTGTCAATCCATCCATCCATCTAATCTGTCTGTGAGTGTGTCTGCATTTTACATGTATCATGTGTATGTATGCCTTTGTGTGTAACGTTTACATGTACAGAATAATCAATATTCTAGTAAAGCCATTAAAGCCTTGCGACACATTCTGCTTTGAGCATAATTCTGGTATACCTTGTTCAGACTCCTCTAATGATTGTTGACGTTCCCTCCGTCTCTTCTCCTCCTTTTCTTTCAAAAGCTGATCAAGCATATTTATCTGGCTCTCAGTCACTTTATCACCCTCAGTTTGAAAAGCCTTCAGGAAATCCCTTGCCTTGTTCTGTCTTCTGGACTTCTGTGGTTCCGTCGATGTAGTTCTATCTGTATCTCGTTGCTGCTCAGCATCCCTACAGGATAGCCCTAAATATCAAGGAAAGCCATTGACGAGGCAATGAATACAAGAACCGCTAAATTTGGTTTAGAACAAGAAGTATCATCACTTAAAAGTACAGTGAAATGTGGAATCAAGGGAAAACATTGTACGAACAAGCAAGTAGGAAATATATACAGAAATTATGCAAAATATATCAAAAATATCATTTCTTAAAGACTGGTAAACAACGTTCATATATCACTTAATGTGTCGTACCAGGCAGCGGAAGACATAAAGTAATATCGACTTACCATATTTTTGGATCAATTCCTTCCTGCACAAAAAATACTCCTCATAGTCAATGGTTACGTCAATAGCCAGATAAAATGCACCAATTTTATCAAGGAGTTCACCTGCAAGGAATTTATTTTCCATCATATCCTGCAGTTTACCATTCTCGTATTTTCCCCTCAGGCATTCCAGTGCATCTAATGACCGGCATGCCATTGTATAAGAAATACTTTTATGACCAGTTTGCCTCACTTTCATCTCATCATGCTGCTCATCAAGCAACTGACCAACTTCTTCAGTCTTCTCCTTAACCTCGTCACTCCGGTAGAAATCTCTCTCGACTTCCTCAACTGTTTTCCCGCTCTCTGGAACCACTTCACTTACTCGTACCTTCACGTCCACGTCACCTGCAATTTTATAACAGAAGTGACATGGCATTTCATTTACTGCAATTTTATAACCGAATGGAAATGGTATTCCCGAAATATCACAAACCTTTTCGTCAAAATTACAAGGGTGTACTATATTTGCTGGTTTGTAGTAATATATTGCGATGGATTGTACAGAATCAAAGCACAAAGGTTCAGAGAGTGTTCACTATTGTCCCTTGGTATATCAATTATCTGTGGATGTTTTCTGTAAAAATATTACAAGTGAATGTTTTCCTATATAACAGTTTTCACTAGACAGTGAATTTGTTAAGAATTTGTGTTTTGTGTCTGCATAATTATATCGTATATATGTAATTGCTGCTTAATTCACTCAATAATTTCTTTCGAAAATGTCAATGCATAAATAACAATAAATTCGGATAGTCGTTTCCAAATTTAACACGATTGGAACTATTTTGGGAAAATTGGATGAGAGTAATTATTAGGAAAATGTAACGAAATCGAAATTTTTACAGCTGAAATTTTACAAAATGATAGAATAGTGTAAAATGTGGAATATTTTTCTCATCGAACAAAACAACGAAAATACAACGATTTTTGCATACCTCTTTCATTGGATTCATTTTCATGAAAAAAGTTCATTTTTGTGTAAATGTACTAAAGAAACGAGACAAAATGCTTAAAATTTCTCTAATTGACGACTTTTGAGTCAGGGCACTTTTGAAATGCCCCTGACTTTTTCGTGAATTTAAAGCTTCAAAAACATTATATTGAGTCAGGGCACATTTTAAATGACCCTGACTGACTTAACTCTAAATCAATCGAAAAGCTTCATTTTGTTCGAGGAAAAGTGACAAACTGAGATTATTACAGTACTAGTGTTCAGTAATGAAGAAACTCCAGACAAGCTCGCATATTTTCATTCAAATATGAATATTGTTCAAATGTTTTGAACAATATTGCATTAGATAGTATAATGCACTGATTCTTACTAATAACATTTCAACAGCATTGTAAATTTTTAATAAAATTTTAAAGATGGTAAGCAAATATGGTGTAATATTAGACAAATTTCTAAATTCTTGAGAAATTGCGCCAATCCCAATTATCCCAATTTAGTTCCAATCGTGTTCAATGTTTTCCAAAGGAAATCTGAGAAATAGTATCTTACATATCAGCCAGCCATATCGGACATATGCTGTAGCGATAACTGACTAGAACAATTCATTTCAAAATGTCATAGTACCTGTCTTACGTGCTTCCAATTTTCTTTTCCTGGACATTTTTTGATGTCCTGTTTCTTTCTTCCCTTTATCGATTCCATGACCAACAAAGATATAAAAATATGAATACATTGACATTTAAATACATAAAATATCTCATTTCTCAAGAATAAATGTCATAATGTTTTGAGCTGCTCACACAAGCAAACTTTGCTGTGTAAAAGAACTTTTAGTCTTGAAACAAAGTTAACATATGTGTAAGTTCATTAGCATCATAGTAAAGTAGTGATTAAAATCTTGAGAGATAAAATGTCAGGCGGTATTATTAAGAGTTATACATACATACATACATACATACATACATACATACATACATACATACATACATACATACATACATACATACATACATACATACATACATACATACATACATACATACGTGTGTGTGTGTGATGTTTTGTCTCAAGAAATATATATTAATATACATAATCACCCTTTGTTTCCCGGCAGGGATTTTCTCTCTTTTTAAGGTAACTCCGTATTTAATCTCGGCGTCATCCTTCAGAACTTTCAAGAAATCGTTGTTAATATTCTCAAGCTCTTGTTTCACTTGGCTGTTTATCAGAGTCTTGATGTCTGTGGCCTTCTTAAGGGCAATACCGTAGTTGCACACGATTTCATAATGCACTCCTTCAAAGATTTGCTTTTGCTTGCGTCCACAACAAGCCACTCTGCATGTTCAGATAAATGGCCCTTGATAAGTTCATGGCTTTGAGATCCCCAGGGAATTATAATGGGTACAGCAGCACTCATAGCCGCAAGCGTTAAATTGCATAATGTACCGAAGATGGTGGAAGGAGAACAAGGTGGGATGCTCCAGCTCATCGTTCAAGTCTTCCGCGGATGGCATTCGACTCAGTATGATACCTTTAACTTCGAATGTGGATTTAGTGTTTCTATGAGATCGGACTCACTTCGCTTCGGCACTCCAAGAATTTTCCATTTTGGAGGTGACTTGCTGTGCTGATAAAATAACTCTGCCACAGAATTCATGGCTTTTACGATGGCGCTGTTTTTTTCAAATTTTCCAGTTCATCTTCTTGAAACAAGGAAAGAACTTGGAATTCATCTCTTTCATTGACAGGTTGAGGGGAAAGAATCTGAAAATTATCTTCATCAACCATTGGAGACAATTGATCGTGTTTTATGTTCTTAGTTTTACGAAAAATTCTCTTGTAACTCCTGAAGATACTGCCTCCAACAGAGAAGACTGACGTGGCCTTTTCACTCTCTCTGAACAACTCTTTACGGCGAACCTCAAGCTCCTTTTCGACACAATTCGCAATGACAGGGGTGATGAGGTCCTTGTCGAAGAGATTTATCAAGTAGAATGCTGATCTCGGGAAGACATTTTTTACGATTTTGAATGCGGCATCCGAGTTTATCATCCCAAATCCGAAAACGAATCTCACATTGGCTAACTCTTCCAAATTTGGAAAGTAATCGTCGTGGCGATATAGCCAGTCCGCATTTGGTAGTTCACCTCTTGACTTGAATTTTGGAAGGGGTGACGGTGCTATGAGTTCAACTCCATATTCTCTCGCCTCCTTGATTTCTTCTTCAGTAGCTGTTAGAGTAGTGCAGTACACAGCTAATCCCAAAGCACGCAGAAGACGGATTAATAGATGGACTGCATCTGTTACTCCTCCCTGGATTGGACCTCCCCAGCTATGACTCAGGATCAAGGCCTTATTCCCCATACGCTTTCTGTAAAAAGTAATTAAAAAGTAATATATATATATATATATATATATATATATATATATATATATATATATATATATATATATATATATATATATATATATATATATATAATATATATATATATATATATATATATATATATATATATATATATATATATATATATATATATATAATATATATATACACGAAGTATGCGGTTTGACTCGTCCGATACAAAGTGCTCAATACAAAAGTAGAGCGAGATATATAAGGGTTGCTGGAGAATCGATTTTACAATTTCATCACTACAACGTTGTTTTGTGAGTTGCGAGACTCACTCGTCAGGAGACTAGACTGGAGTGAATCTACATGGGGTGCTCATCGCTGGTTACGCAGATGGTTAAATTTTGGTTAAGATTGACAGTTTTTGCATACCAATATATTGCTGCTGCTATGAATAGTCATGTTTACGGAGAGGACTGATTTACTTCGTTGGATGTATTAGTTGTTGCATAACAATGTCTTGCTTCCGTGACGGCATGATGACACAAGTTCATTTCTTTTATTGAGCGTAGAACATTCTTGACGGCGGATGATGATAAATTTTTCTGTTAAACAATATATATATATATATATATATATATATATATATATATATATATATATATATATATATATATATATATATATTATATATATATATTGATATAAATATAAATATATATATATATATTATATATATATATATATATATTTACACACGTAACACGCAAATTATTTAAATACAAAGTAAATCTATATATTACTTAAGTTTCATGCATATAGCAATCATCAGATTACTTTTATTCTCAGGCTGTATGCCTTTTATAGGGTTGAGACGTATCATGTTTAATTTCGAGGTGGTGTTGAAATTCGATTTGATGACGACATTTAAAACCAACTCAAATCGTTTGTTTTACTGGCCTGAACCAAACATTTTGCTAGAATGGTAATGAGGTGTTAGTTAGAAATAGATAAAAAACATTACTTCGGCAACTTACTTCGGCTTCTACAACATGTGTAATTTTTTCCGATATACAAAAGTCTACATCGCTTGCTTATGTAAGAGTAACTTGACGCTTTGTCAATAATTGACCATAATTTTACCGAAGTCCTGGTCCTTGTTCCTGAGCAACTAAACAAACTTGAAAGATCGATGCTCTTCGCATACTTGTAAACGGGTGAACAGTATTAAAGCTGTGATCTGATATGGGGAACTGAGATAGCAAAGTTTATCCTAAAAAGGCCAACATTACTAAAAGCCTTTTTAACTATCTTGCCAATGTGTGTATTTCATGAC
This sequence comes from Ptychodera flava, assembly GCF_041260155.1. NCBI lineage: Eukaryota > Metazoa > Hemichordata > Enteropneusta > Ptychoderidae > Ptychodera > Ptychodera flava. The sequence goes on from NW_027248352.1 coordinate 825,716, forward strand.
AAAATTCAGACCAATCCACCCCTAATTATCTTACAGTTGAAATACTGTTATGACCATTGGGAGTCATACAACAATGGAGTGAAGCTCCATTGTTGGTGATCTTGATCGCGTTATCACTGATTCGAATTATGCTGCATTTCCGGGTAGACCGACCAACTCCTTACACACCGACCGAGAGCTCCCTTATTCTGGGCAACTAAACATCAACATCTCAACCAACTTACTTCGGCTTCTTTATCTTTTTTGTCTTCTTTGGATTTATCCAGGAGGTACTTGGACTTGAAGAAGTGGCAGCAGCCTGACCACTGTGCCCAGTATCTGGCTTGACCTCAGTGTCCTGAGTGTCGGGCTGGTGACCTGTGGCAAATGGCGACGGACCCATTGCCAAAACATTCGCTATAGCGGCGTCGACGACGGCGGCAATTCGCTGACGTTCACGTCTACTGTATTCACCGCCATTGTCACCATTTCCCCTTCCACTGTGACGTTGTGTACTCAACATGGCACCAGTGAATTCTGATAAATGATTTGGACAGTGCAACACGCTGGAGAATATAGGTGTCCTGAGTTTTAGGTGACCCGGACGTTGTCGCTTATACATGGGTCACATTAAGTTAATGTTTACACTATGTTTATGACTTGATAAAGAACGACATTGGAAAGACCGCGTCCCTACATCGAACAGTCTCATTCAGTCAGACGCAAAAAATTCTGCGTCAGTTATATAAGGTGCATTTTATACTCTTATAAAGACAAAAAATCCCTGGAGGTCTTATACCCTAGCTTTGCAATTTCACTTAGCACAGAGATATAACCACTATCAACTCATTTAACTCCAATGCTACTCCTTCTGCATTCTTTAAATGTGGAATTTAATATAACGAATAACCTAAATTATAACACGGTGTCCGTAGTACTGAAAAGTAGGCCTAGCAGTTATATGAGCAAATGTATGGTGATGATGATGATGATGATGATAAAGATGGCAGTTGTTGTTGTTGTTGTTGTTGTTGTTGTTGTTGTTGTTTTAATAGTCTCTGAACAACAGTATATTTAAATTTACTTTATTTGAAAAGTTAAGTATAACCAATTTTCGTTTAGATTAGATAAGACAAATAATTTTCTGGAATATCGGCAAGTTGTAATTATAATATGAAATGAAACTGAATAGATGACCCCGATGTTTATTCGAAATTGTTCAGAACTGAACAACAAATTCCCTGACAGAATGGTATTTTTATACTAATATGAAAATTGACCTACGAATTCTTTAAAAAATCACGATACAAAGAGTAAAACGCATTGTTAATGGTTCATCCATTGCAATATCAAGTCAACTTCCCTTAAGAGATATGTATATGAAACTTTTAATGCATCTGACTCAGTCATTATATGATGGGAACAAATACGACAGAAGGTGACTGAATATGACTGTACTGAGTGTGTATATGCGTAAGGTGGTCAGCACTGGTGTTTTGTTGGCTGTGGGTATGACACTATTGTAATGTGGACTTTGTGGAAATGATTGAATCTTACGGTGGGCTGACTCCCCCATTTCTGAAGTGATGTGTTCCGAGTCGTGTTCCGGCAACTTGATTCAGTCTACAGAACAATCAATCTTGTTTGCCGCGGTTTGCTGGTAAGATCATAAGCCTTATCAGCCACTCCACAAAATGCCAGTTAATGGCTTGAATCGCTTTGAAAAATATATGGGACGTAAATCATGCAGCCTTGTAACGTACAACTACTTGTGTAAAGAAATGATTAGGGGTGTCGGAAACGCGGGCACTTCACCATTTGTTCCCTCCTTTTGTTGACTTATTTATCACACTCGTTAAATACAAAATCGACTAAGGATTGTAACTTTTGATGTGCAATTAGATGTGAAATTTCAATGGATAGTCCACTATTTTAATTCTGTTTGTAATTCAGTTTCTTGTCCCACTCACTGATTCATATCGAAATACGCAGTAGTCAGCCTCTTAGTAAGTGTATAGGCCAAATCTCCAATGGTCAATATAGTTGACAATTGAATTTCAGTCCGGACTAGAAAATGTTTGCAACAACAGAAACGACAACAACAACAATGCTATATATTATACACAGTGCATGTGATGCATTTGCAAGGCTATAACCTCGCATGTCGACATACTTGTGGAGGGAGAATAAGGGTAGATAACCGATTTGAGTAAAAAAAATTAATGAAACACTATTACTGGTTACTTGTAATGTTCTTCTTTTCCCCCTTGAAGTGTACATATACAAAGCGTATTATATCTTGTATGAGACAGTTTAAACCGTAAAATATGCCATAGAGTATAGAGTATTTGCAATTGAGAAGTTTGCTCAAACGGTCATTTTCAGTGCAAGGGCGAGAAACTTTTATATAGCTTAATTGATTTTAATTCATTATCATAATTTTGACATGCTTCGACATCACTCATTACTGCACAGTAAATCGTATCAATGAATAGCATTGCCTTGAACATGAACTGTTAAATATGTGCTATGTGGCTGTGAGTATTGGTACCGTAAAATGGGAGCTATCTGCACCTTCAGCTGCCAGTTTAATCTGACTGCCAGTATAATCATCGTTGGCAACTGCTCTAATTTATCGGCATGTCAGACAACATGCAAACGATTACCACTGAGTGTACTGAAACGTCAATAAACCACATAGCTCGGTTGAACGCTAGATACATTGAGTCGGATTACTATCGATGGCGTTGTGAAAAATAAATCAGTTGAAAATACGTAACATAGTACAAATGCATCTTAATGTAATTATTATATAATAAACACTTTATCAGCTAACGTACGAATCACGTTTGGGACTTGCAAGAACGAAAAGCATGTTGTAAATTTAAAAGAAAAAGGACGTCGTTACTTAGTTCCCCTGACTGGTCAATGAGTACTTGCAGAACAAATAAACACCCTGAATGGTTATATGCAAATTATCGTCTCAGGTTTAAAGTTTGTTGGTGAGAGAGGAATTCATACCTACAGTTCTATGTGCATGCTATCAGTACCAGGGGCTAACTGACAGAGGTCTTGTGAGGTCATGAGATAAGCTGTGTTCGAGTTGACGTCATTGTGATTAATATAGCCTCGATCTACTTCTGGTTCTACTCAGCTCAACTGTGGTTTTGTACAGTTCAGGTATTAACGTGTTCTATTGGACAAGTGGACTTTGTGTGGAAACGTTTTTAGCGTGTTTGTGCGGTTGTGTCTTTAAAGTTTATTGACATTAGGTCTGACCCAAAGACTAGATGGAAATTTAGGTTTTATTCCTTATATTTTTGCATCATATATCATCCACTTTAGTAGTCAGTTATATATATCAAACACATGACTATATTCTAGATTTGCAGTTCCTATTCACGAACATTTTAGCCTCTCAGTTGTTCTTGACAATTTCTAAATTTATTAACTTATATGTTACAGGCCATTTTAGACGGGCGCTTACGCTCGATCCCGTCCTACGAATACAAACTATGTTCGTTTGTATCGCCAAATAAAATGAAAAGTTCTGATTTGCTACTAAAATGATTAAACTTTAGAACAGACACAAACATCAATGGAATTACAGGAGGTGAGTTCGTTAATTATGTAATGTCTGCTTGTGTCATCAGCTTTTGGCAAAAACTGTGTGAAAGTCGATGGCGGTAAACGTTTTGCACAGTAGTAAGTAGAGGGGCATTGGCAGATTGCCTGGCATACAAACGGAGTCCAGAACGATAAGACGCAAAATCGAAAGCAAGTGAAAGGCATCATTTGAACGCCGTTCTTCATGTGATATCTCTCATTGACATCTCGTTGTTGTTTATTTTAGCCATATCATGTGGCAAGAACGTTTTGCATTCTCTGCAGCCGGAACTGTTTGATTAAGGGAGGTGGCGTATGGCAGCAAAGTTTTTCACTGTGATGACAATTTTTTCTTGACGCTCCTCCCCATAAAATTGGTCAAATGCAGAAACAATGCTCACACCTGTTTTTCTCGATCTCTACTTTTGTAACGAGAGGGTCATAGTTTCCCTGAGTTTACATGTCACTGGGTCACCACTTCTCCTGTAAATGGTATATTACGTTCTGTGTAAGAAGCGAGACTTGGGAGTGTAATTAGCACTACTCTAGCTGTTTTTCACACAATAGGTGCCAACAACTCAAACTTAACTTTCTGTATTTCATCGACTTTGTGTAAAAAATGTTAGAAAGATTGCAGAAATTCACGCGGTGGAATAGAACCATCATTTTAACGTTTACACTCAAAAAGTGTTGTCATAATAACAAAAAAGATAATTTTGTTTCCTACTTCAGGTTACCATGGAGATGCATTCCTTTGAAATATCAGATACGTGATGACAATTTCTTTAATCATTATCAAAACTGTGGAATAGGAACAGTGAAATGGAATACTTAAATTCGGTTATCTTGCATAAAAGCGCTGCACAGAGATCAAAACCGGATATTCGTTATAATAACGTCACATGTCATTAATTGAATTTCATCACCCGAGGGACCGTGGGTGATGGAAAGAAGCACTTGGCACACGAAACCTATTTCGTTTAGAGAGGGGCATCACTTCATATCAATTATCATTCTTTCTAAATTCGTACTTGTTACATATGACGATTACACAAATTATGCAAATCATGGATGTGATAACATGCAATCACTGCTGTCTTACCGTACTTTTTTATTCACTAAAGTGAAATAATGGACGTAACATGGGGCAATATCTCACTATTGAAAATAAAAACAATAGAGTACAACCTTATAACCATATATCCACACAGGGCAATAAAATATACACTAATTTTTAATGATTTGTATCAGCGACGTTAGTTTTCTTATGACTTTTCGGTTCCGCATGGAAGCAATAATGTTAAGCCTCTAGATAATTGAAAAAAAAAACAGTATAGATATTTTGGTATCCAAATCAAAGTAATCGTTAACTTTAAAAGACAACTCCTGTAGATACAGCGTACTACAAATGTTATACTTTATTGGAAGCAAGACAGGCCTGGTAAGCAAAGGCTCTTTTTTGCTAACGTGTTTACACACGTGAGAATATGTCGCAGCGAGTGTCTGTCTGTCTGTCTGTCTGTCTGTCTGTCTGTCTGTCTGTCTGTCCGTCTGTGTGTCTGTCTGTCTGTCTGTCTGTTGGTCCAATATCTCAACCAGATATGAACAGAATATGCTCACGTGTTTTACAACAGGTTCATTAATAGTAATACGCTTCACAGAACAATGAGATATATGTTATCACTATATGTAGCAGGTTTTTTTTAAACTTCGCACAGTACTCTCAGAGTTTAATCACTAATTACAAAACTTTATTTAATATGCGAATGAGCTGTCAATTAACTTGACACTGCTCAATGCTTTATGGGACAATTAGATATCCATCAGATCAACATTTGTAGCACGTTTTATTTAATTTAATGCTGTAATTTTAGAGTAATATCACTTATTACAAAGTTCATTAAATACGCAAATAAACCCTACATTAACTTGACACTGTTCAATGATTCATAGCACAATGAAATATTTTATAAAGTCAATATCTGTAGCAAGTTTCACCAAATTTTAGTGCCGAAATTTCAGAGTTATATACCTAATTACAAAGTTTATTAAATATGCAAATGAACCCTTTATTAACTTTATACTACTAAATGCTTTACAACACAGTTAGATATCTGTCGTATCAGTATCTGCAGCAAATTTCATCACATTTGGTGAAGTTATATCGGAGTTATATGACTAATTACAAACCTTCATAAAATATGCAAATAAGCTATTTATTAACTTGACACTGCCTAATGCTTCTAACTATAATTAGATATATATAAAATCAAATTTGTTGCAAGTATCATCAAGTTTAGTACAGGATTTCAGAGTTATCTCACTAATAACAAAAGTTCATTAAATATGCAAATGAGAAGATAATTGACATGACACTCACAGTATCATCATAATGTTCTTAGATTGTCATCTGTGAAAAGTTTCATGAAATTTTGTGCAGTATTTCTTGATATATGTCTACACTGTCATTACCGTCTCCATAGGGAAACCATTGTATGGAAAAATTCGATATTGCATAACTTCATTAATATGCAAGCCACACTAACCAAAATCTAATCAGTTCTTGCAAGTAGCACATGGTACCTGTGTACCAAATCTGACTTGAATCCGTTCAGGCGTTTTTGAGTTATCGTGTAAACAGACAGACAGACACACACACACACACACACACACACTAACACACACACACACACACACACACACGGACAGACAGACAGACATCGCTATGACAATAGCCCACGTGTTTACACACGTGAGCTAAAAACGGCTTATCAGATCAGAATCAAATCTGGTACATATATTTAGTTAGCAAATGGCAAGAACTGATTAGTTTTTGGTGGGTGTGGCTTGCATACTTTTTGCTAATTTGCATAATTAATGATTTAAGAAAGAAACGGATATATATTTAAAACGACTGCCCAATATTTGATGAGATTTGCTACAAATGTTGATCACACCAAGATATATCAGCAGTGGGAACCATTAAGGGATGACGTGAAAGATAAATGCTAATTTGCATATTTAATGAACTTCCTAACTAGGGATATATGTCTGATTTGACTCGATCAAAATAACCAAACTTGGTATTATATTAAAGATACTATGATTTAACATTATTGAAAGTCATTAAGCATTTTAACTTCAGCCGATTCCTAATTTGCATATTTCATGAACTTTGTTAATTAAGAATATATATTTGAAATGACTCGACCAAAAGTGATGAAACTTGCTACATGTATTGAAGCCACTATGATACAACATTTTTGAAAGTCATTAAGCAATTTTACTTCAGCTAATTCCGAATTTGCATATTTAATGAACTTTCCCAATCAGGGATATATATCTGAATTAACTTGATTGTAGTTGTTGAAACTTGCTATATACATCAAAGATACTGTGATATAACATTATTGTAAGTCAAAAGACATTTTTACTTCAGCCATTGGAATGTTAAATTAATTTTCATAATTAGGGATATTTATCTGAATTGACTTAATCAAAATTGATGAAACTTACTATGTACATTAAAGACACTATAATACAATATTATTGAAAAACATTAAGCATTTTCTCTTCAGCCAATTCCTCATTTGCATATTTAATGATCTTTGCTAATTAGAGATATATGTCTGTATTGACTAGACCAAAGTTGACAAAATTTTCTACACATATTGCAGATACCATGATACAACATTATTGACAATCATTAAGCATTTTTACTTAAGCCAATTCCTAATTTACATATTTAATGAACTTTGCTTATTAGGGATATATACCGGGATTTACTTGATCAAAGTTGGCAAAACATGCTATGTACATTGATGATTATACCAGGTACTAGGTCAAAACAATATCGAAAGTCATTTCACATTTTCATGTCAGCTAATTTATAATTTGCATATCTAATGAGCTTTCACAGCTCGGCATATATGGCTTGAAGGACTTGGCCAAGGGTAATTACACTTGCTAGATAAAGTGGTGATACAATAAGAGCAATCAAATAACTTTAATATTTTTCTTTCAGCTAATGACATATTAGTATACTTCATGACCTTTTAGAATTAATTGGCGGTGATTATTATTCATTATGTTGATCATAATGATTTCAATGAAGTTGCAAACATGTGACAAAGGTTCAAATTTACACAAAACTTCAATATATAATGAAACACGTGAGCATTTTCAGTTCATATCTGGTTAAGGTATTTTGCGAAATCGGATTTATTTTGCCTGATTTACCTTCTTAAGAGTCCCGTTAAGAACCATAACTTGACGTTTAGCATACAATGCTACACAACACTACACAGAGTTGTTGCCGATCATTTCGTCGAAGCAACTTTTTCCATTCGTAGCTGACACACATGTAATGATCCGATCCTTACTGATTGAAAGTTCCTACATTCACAAAGACACTGTACAAATTTCATTGCATGCCATGCAATCTATGACACACTATCATCACGTCAGCAAATTGGCCTGAATTGAACTGCCTCGGGTAACTCATCGGCAGTGTTTAATAGTAATCAGATGTTGCTTAAATATTCTTGTATATAAGCAGTAAACCACACCCACGTAAGGTTTACCACGACATTTTGACCAATTCACGGCATTTATCGCTCAAGCGTTATTATATGAAGTAAAGTGGTGAAAACCATGTAGTCTACCGTAGCTGGGTGCGCGTTATTGTTATCATACCATAACAGTATATTGAAATTTTAGCATGGAATATCAAAAAAGGATTTTTGCTCTTGCCGAGGGCTAGCATGTGTGCCAACCATGCTATATCACGAATGTACCACAGTTCTTTTCTCGTCTCACCTATCAGATTACTGTATTTGCGCCAAAAATATACTGGTATGTGACATTCACTTGTTTATTGTTCCAAACATACACTGTCACTCTGTAATAATCCCTGAGTTCTCTTCATTGCACAGCGTATTCTCCCAGGCCGTACACTCAAATGGGCTTTCTTCTATCCCAGTGGGTTGTCTTGGAAACAGTCACAGATCTTGTAGAACAGGGCATAGTGAGTATACTGAGTTTGAAACTTAATCATCGAATCATGTGACATGTATCCGGTCACATGACACATTCTATCATGTGATATGTATCCAGTCAACATGCATATTTCAAGGCATCTCAGCTTATGGTATGTAGTGATAATCACAGACAAATAAAGAACAGACTAGCAACGGGCATTGTTCAAGGTGTGAAGCGCTTACATAAGCCCCCATGTTTGCCTCGCCTCAGGAAGCTCTCGACTATCTTTTCCGTAGAGTGCCGACTATGCATCCTTCGGTAGTTTCCGGATTTTTGCTAATTTTTAAGCGAAAGTATGTTCGGCAAAGTTCGTGTTGTTGCTGTCTTGTTGTGCTGAGCAGAATTGGAGTGCTGGCGAAAACTGGAAAGTTTTGAGCTTCAGGGAGGTGAGTTTTTACCGTTTTAAAAATTCATTTCACCTTTTTATGAATATATAATGAGCGAGTTTGAACCAAATTTGAAAGTCTTTTATCGATACTGTCAGATTTTACTCAATGTTTTACGGTCAGTCATACCGTCTTTCACACGTTCGTCATGGAAGGACATGTTTATGAAACTGCTGGTGTGTTATGTTTTAATTGGCGTGAAGCAGTGTTTCTGCCTCGAGAGCTTACAATGTAATTCTGGTTGCTACGTGACTGGCAGCACGATGCCATCTCTTCGTATTTTTTGCATAATATCGTGCAATTATAAACACAAACAAAGTCTCCAAAAGGTTTAACACCTTTGAAGCTCATTTTAATATGAAAAGGGCATAGTCTACCGAGACGACCATGGAACAAAAGGCATGCCGCGTTGCTAGTCTGTTCTATATTTGTCTAGGGATAATCAAACGTTTTATGTAGACCTGATTGTGTACAACAAAAATGGATATTGGAACAGATAGCACTAATCAGTTGACAGAAAAAGAATTAACGGTCGTCATTTTCCAAACTATCACATTTTTTGTTGTATAGTATATATTAATTCAATCTGTCCAAAGGAGTAAATATCTGTAATGTTTAACTTGTTTGTCAATTTTTAATATGTTCTTTTTATTTACAAGAATTTTCAGAAATGGAATTCTTTGCAATTGTCGAGAAATAAACCATTATTATTATTAATTTATTCTTAAAATTTACCAAGAATATCTCACTTCAGGAGTGGTGTTTCGTTTTCCCTCAGATTCCTGGAATCTGCACATCGAAAGTTTCATTAGAATGCAGTTATGCAAATACCTGTCACTTTTAATACCTTAATTTTGGTCATCTCTAACCAGCTTTAAGAAAACACATAGAACAGATACTCAGCATTGTAGTCGTACGTTTCTGAAGACCTCAAAAGTGTCCCCGACCTCAAAGTGATCCCCATGCTAAATGTCCGGTAAGATAGGGGGTTAAACTCAAGTCTGACAACACCTACCACATAATGGACGCTTTTGTAGTCACAGGGACATTTTTGATGTAATATTAGCTGCTATTTAATACATAAGTTGGAAAACAATTATACAAAACCAGGGCTGAGCACAGAATTAACAATGGGGAGGGCTAGTGTCTACATAAATCATGACTTACCTATACCAGATATGAACTGTAAATGCTCACGTGTTTCATTATATTGAAGTTATGTGTAAACTTGAACCTTTGCCACATGTTTGCAACGTCATTGAAAGTATTATGATCTACATAATGAACGATATTCACCACAGATTAACTTTATAGGTCATTAAGTATTCAAATACGCAATTAGCTGAAATAGAAATAGTTAATTTCTTTGACTGCTGTCATTGTATCACCACTTTATATAGCAAGTGTAATGCATGCCTTGGTCAAGTCCTTCAAACTATATATTCCAAACTTTGAAAGCTCATTAGATATGCAAACTATAAATTAGCTGACACGAAAACTTAAGTGCGAAATGACTATCAATATTGGTATAACCTGGTATAATCATCAATGTACATAGCATGTTATGCCAACTTTGATCAAATAAATCCAAGTATATATCCCTAATTAGGAAAGTTCATTAAATACACAAATTAGGAATTGGCTGAAGCAAAAATGCTTAATGCCTTTCAATAATGTTAGCCTACATAATAGTATCTTTAATGTACATAGCAAGTTTCATCAATTTTGGTCATGTAAATTCAAATATATATCCTTAATTTCAAAAGGTCATTAAATATGCAAATTAGGATTTGGATGAAGTAAAAATGCTTATTGACTTTCAGTAATGTTAAATCATAGTATCCTCAATATGCATACCAAGTTTCGTCAATTTTGATCGAGTAAATTCAGATATATATGCCTAATTAGTAGATTTCATTAAATATGCAAATTAGTCATTATCTTTCACGTCACCCTTTAATAACTTGCACAGCTGATATATCTTGATGTGATCAACATTTGTAGCAAATCTCATCAAATTGTGTGCAGTCGTTCTCAATGTATAGCCGTTTTTTTCTAAAATCATTAATTATGCAAATGAGCAAAAAGTAAGCAAGCCACACCCACCAAAAACTAATCAGTTCTTGCCATTTGCAAACTGAATCTATGTACCAGATTTGATTCTGATCTGATGAGCCGTTTTTGAGATATTGAGCACACAGACAGACAGAAAGACAGACAGACAGACAGACAGACAGACAGATACACAGACACACAGACAGACAGACATCGCTGCGACATATGCTCACGTGTGCAAACACGTGAGCAAAAAATGTGAAGGATGAGTGAGTGCATAAGTGCTTTTAAAATTATTACTTTTCCACAAAAAAAGAATCAGGCAACTGTGATGAGTTGAATAGTCGATTAAACATAATGGTTTTATTCCGAATAAAAGGATATGAACTGTAAATGCTAACGTGTAAATTTGAACCTTTGCCACATGTTTGCAACTTAATTGAAAGTATTATGATCAACATAATGAACATAATTCACCACAGATTAACTCTATAGGTCATTAAGTATTCAAATATGTAATTAGCTGAAAAAAATATTAATTTCTTTGACTGCTGTCATTGTATCACCACTTTATATAGCAAGTGTAATTGCCTTGGTCAAGTCCTTCAAACTATATATTCCAAACTTTGAAAGCTCATTAGATATGCAAACTATGAATTAGCTGACATGAAAACTTAAATGCGAAATGACTTCCAATATTGATATAATCTGGTATCATCATCAATGTACATAGCATGTTATGCCAATTTTGATTAAATAAATCCAAGTATATATCCCTAATTAGGAAAGTTCATTAAATACACAAATTAGGAATTGGCTGAAGCAAAAATGCTTAATGCATTTCAATAAAGTTAGCCTACATAATAGTATCTCTAATGTACATAGCAAGTTTCATCAATTTTGGTCATGTAAATTCAAATATATATCCCTAATTTCAAAAATTCATTAAATATGCAAATCAGGAGCTGGATGAAGTAAAAAATGCTTAATGACTTTCAATAATGTCGTATCATAGTATCTTAGCAAGTTTCGTCAACTTTGATTTTGTCAATACAGATAAATATCCCTGATTATAAAAGTTCATTAAATATGCAAATAAGGAATTGGCTAAACTTCAAATGCTTAATGACTTTCAACAATGTTCTATTATAGTATCTTTAATGTACATAGCCAGTTTCATCAACTTTGGTCTCGTCAATTCAGAGAAATACCCCTAATAGGAAAGTTATTAAAATATGCAAATTAGGAATTGGCTGATGTAAAAATGCTTAATGACATTTAATCATATTCTATCATAGTATCTTTAATGTACAAAGCAAGTTTCATCAATTTTGGCCATGTAATTTCAAATATATGCCTTAATTTCAAAAGGTCATTAAATATGCAAATTAGGATTTGGATGAAGTAAAATGCTTAATGACTTTCAATAACGTTAAATCATAGTATCTTCAATATGCATACCAAGTTTTGTCAATTTTGATCAAGTAAATCCAGATATATACTCCTAATTAGGAAATTTCATTAAACATGCAAATTAGTAATTATCTTTCAGGTCACCCCTTAATATCTTTCAAAGCTGATATATCTTGGTGTGATCAACATTTGTAGCGAATCTCATCAAATTGTGTGCAGTCGTTGTCAATATATATCAGTTTTTTCTAAAATCATTAATTATGCAAATAAGCAAAAAGTAAGCAAGCCATACCCACCAAAACTAATCAGTTCTGTCATTTGCAAACTGAATCTATGTACCAGATTTGATTCTGATTGATGAGCCGTTTTTGAGATATTGAGTACACAGACAGACAGACGGACAGACAGACAGACAGACAGACAGACAGACACAGACACACAGACAGACAGACATCGCTGCGACATATGCCCACGTGTGAACACGTGAGCAACAAATGAAGCATTTGAAGTCATATCGACATTTGGAAGTCATTCTAATCGCTGCTCTTAAACACATGTTGGATATTAAATATAATTTGCAGCAGTGTTGTGGCGTACCGATTGCGTTCGCGGGTCAAGGGTTAATCACCACAGAACTGCTGAGAGCCGGGCCATAGACATTTTGGTAGTTTACTTTGACCGGGAATATGACACTGATCGGTTAAAGACCCATTTTGTACTTCTGCTAACTACCTAGATAATATGAACATGTATTTTCAACCATTTTGATACGCAAATGACCTAGTAAAACATTGGACATAATAGACCTTAGGTATGATCAATAAATAGCAGAGGTCTGTCGCAATTTTTACACTCAATACTGACATATGCTAATTTTCAAGAAATTTATTACATATGCAATTAAGTTATTAATTAGAATGTCATGCTGATTAAAATTAGTAGACCTACCTACATTCAAGGAACGGCAGGGATCTAGTCATAATCGATGAACTCAAGTGATGTAGAGCCAAATCACAGAAATTCATTAAGTTTGCAAATGAAATATTACTAAAACGTCTTGTTCATAAATTTTAAAAAGCAGTAGACCTATATGTGGTCAATACATGGCAGAGGTCCATTCAAAATCGATGGCCTCAGTTTTGATGTACAGTCTAATACTAAAATATATTAAATATGCAAATGAACTAATAATTAGAACGTCTTGCCTCTAAAACTTACATCATAAGTTAACCTAATTCTGATCAATATTTTACCGTGAGTCTAATCATAATCGGTGCACTCAGTATTGATATACAGCCCAATCATAGCAAAACAATCCCCATAAAGACAATCCCTATTAAAATTGCAAACATCCCTCTATTCATCAAATTACATCATCATGTATTGTAAGTAGCATTTCTGTATATTCCCCCCCCCCCCACTGCCAACTTTACATTTGATCGCAAAAGGTCTGTTTATGATTTTTACTTCCATTTGCCATACATATATGGCAATTGCGAGGTTATATGGATGACAAAATCTGTATGTGAGATGCCTGTGTATGTATGTATGTATGTATGTATGTATGTATGTATGTATGGATGGATGGATGGATGGATGGATGGATGGATGGATGGATGGATGAATGGATTGATGTCCGTCTAACGCAAAAACTCCCGCTGCACGTATTAAGCTGATTTTTGGTGTAATGGTACCATATATGATCTAGATGTGCCGTTGTTAAAATGAACTTTTTAGTCTCATGGATATGCAAGTGAGGTAGAAAAAAGTCGCAAATGGTCAAAAATCATTAACTCAGGAACTACTCATCTGATCATTGTCATATTTAGTTTTTAGGTACCTTAGGCCCCTCTCATTTAAACATAAAGATTAGATGTCAATATTTGATGTTTTCTATTTTTAATGATTTTTTTCTCTTTCTTTTGCCATTTTAGTAAATAATTTCTTTCTCTTAATCAATGGTCCGATCGTTTTAAAATTTGGTGTGCAGATGCCTTGTGATAACCCAAATAGAATTCATCGAAATTATGGCAAAATTTACATATTTGTATTTTTGGGCAATTTTTGCCATTTTTGGTTAAGAAATCTTCTTTGAAACTGTGTATGCCATTACTTTCTAATTGGGTGTGCAGGTTCCTAGGAGTGACCTAAAGATGTCTTGGTGAGGTCAAAGCGTTATTTGCAAGTTTTTTGGTACTTTTTGCCATGCTTTCAATTTGGTACACAGGTAAAATGTTGTAGGTCTTTCATTCAAAGTCAAGTACTGCCTGTGTGAATGAGCAGATTATGATTGTGCTGTTCCAGGCTGAGGTGTTATTTATAGGAATGATGCAATGTTAGACGCTAATTGATATTTTAACTGAATTTGACTTACATTGTATTGTACAAAAACCCTATCAATTGACCAGAAAAAAATAATTAATAAGATTTTAAATAATCGAATTACATTAGGAACTCAACAAAGCCAAAATAATTTTAGTCCATAATTATTAGAAAGTTCAACCTTTTTGACAGTTCATAGTGAAATGCTTACCATCTTGGATGATTAAAACATATAAAGGCAACTTTCCTGAATCCCAACTTTGACATATTCTGTACCGTCATGTATTGTTGTCATGATAGGTTAGTCAAATGAATAGGGAAAGAGAAAGTTTCAATTTCCATATGTGGTCAACACGATAAGGATAAATAAAATTACGTTTTGAGGAAAAAAACCCCAGGGTGATCAATTAAAAGAGTGGTTAGAGTGATAAGGTTTTTATGGTAAAGCTGGGCTATAAGATTCCTTATGTGCTATTTATAGCATTATACAATCTGTGTAAACTGTGTATGAAAGTTTTACATGATTCATTGTAATGCTTTTGATGACCTTGAACTTATTAAGTTGCAAACATTTATCTCTTCGGTGTGCTTTCTCCGAGTACCTACAGTCTCAACGTATTGAATAGGACTTACTTAGTAGTTTTTGAAAAAATAGTGATGGTGATTTGAGAGTAAAATAACATGCTGTTTTACTTATGATGTAATCTTGATAAGCAAGGCATGTTTACTTAAAGTTGGAATGTCATTAACTCTTGTTTATATTATTATAAGCAGTAGTATCAAGTTGAACAGCTGATATTTATATGTTGGTCGGCTGTTGGACGTTAAAAGATGTAAAAATAAATGTATATATATATATATATATATATATATATATGCATGTATGAATTTATGCATGTCTGTCTGTCTGTCTGTCTGTCTGTCTGTCTGTCTGTCTGTATGTATGTATGTATGTATGTATGTATGTATGTATGTATGTATGTATGTATATATGTGTGTACAAGTATGTATGTCCATCCACAGCAAAATCTTGTAAACAGCTGCATGGGTCAAGCTGATTTTTGGTCTAGTCGTGCTGTATATGAGTAGATATGCTGGTGTTAAAATGAACATGTCAGCAGCTTAAAGTTCGAATGAGGGACAAAAAATGTGAAAATCTCCAAAAATCAAGAACTCAGGAACTGCCCCCTCTGACCATTGTCATACTTGGTAACTAAGTACCTTAGGTCACACAGGTTTAACCGAATTGATGTGATGCAGATAGTGGCGATTTTCTATTTTTAAACAGGAACTTCCCCTAGAAAACCCGGAGTATCATAAATTATGCAAATGTAAACAGCCAACTACTGATAGGATGTGCCTTGTTTGGTCCCAGAATCACATAATTTTGCCATGTTTCAGGCGTTCATTGTCGTTGAATCGTGCAGATGATGTCTGTGAATATACAAAGACTAAACTTGAGTAAAAAATAAACTGAAAAATGTTCCGTTTTTTGTCGTCGGACAGTCAAAGCAATGCTGTGAGAATTTCAAATCTCCCGCCCAGTGTATGCAAATGGTTGCGTCATCAGCAATCCCCTTATTGTGCCCACGGTCCTGTAACGTCCGTTTTTTCTCTGTTTTTCAATTTTTCTAAAACTAACAGTCCTATTGCTTTAAGATTTTCTTTAACAGTTCCTAAGGATGACCAAAATAGGATCCATGGAAATCAGGGTAAAATTCACATATTGTATTTTGAGGAATATTTAGCTATTTTTGGTCTAAAACTCTACTTTGAAACTGTCAATATCATCACTTTAAAACTAGGCGCAAAGGTCATTATGAGGTGGAGCATTTCATATTGCTGGGGTGTAAGATTAATTTGCACTTGCAATGGAATTTCTGAGTCATCATCCAGTATGATGCAATGTCATGTGTGTAGTAGTACTTGTAAAATGGGAGCACAGTGTCATTGTCACTATTTTTGAAATCATGAAATAATTTTATTCTAATTAACAGTGATCATTCGAGCATTTCTGAACTCAATCATAGTGTTGGTCTGACTTTAAAAGTAATAACTGTCTTCACCAGACATATCGTGCCTAACTTGTATAGAAAACACAATGATACAGACACAAATACTGTAGCGACTTTGCTAGAATAATTTTTGTTGTGATTGTTAAAAAAGATGATCTATGCTACTAAGGTAGACGGATTGGGGACATATTCTCGGACTCTAAAATTTTTCAAATGCTTTTCTGGGGGCACATTTTAAATCACTTTAATCACTTAATTGCATAACATCGCACTTCTGAAAGTGCAGTGTAGCAGGAACAAAACTAAACATTTCATAAAACATTGCTGTCTTTACCTGCAGCTGCTGGGGGAAACATGGTGTTTGTAATATATTTCGTGAGAGAGCTTATCATCTAATCTTAAAGTGTACAAAAGCTTCTCTATTTTAAACATGGCAACCTGTCAACAAGGTCGCGGCCCGCGATAACCCATGAAAATACCTTTAAAGTGCGGAAACTATACCTATACCAGAGCAATCAAATCACCTGTAAATACAAAACATTCATCAATATGTTGAGTTACATTTTCTCGCACGCCCATTTCAGTGAAATCGTCAAGTTTTCTGAAAAGGTTTTACCGAAACGCATGCAACGGGTTACACATTGCTATCAAACGAAATGAAATCTGAGGCCGGATAAATTTTCTAAAACATGAAAAGTACAACTGTGAATATTTTTCTCATTAATACCGAATACTTTCTACATACATGTATACGAGGAAAAGCATAGTGCCTAATCCAAACTTGACTAAAATACCAAAATCTTTACATTTTACATTTAAAGCCAAATTCTTAAACCTGTCATTTGCATCGTGTAATATAAAATTAGTCAGGAAAGTGGTAGATTTTCATCAAAAATAAACCTGCAGACTTGGCATGTTGTATCGTCATGTTTGCTTCTATTTATGCTTCTGTATACTCATGCACACATCTGTGAAAGTAAAAAATATTCTGACAAATATTTCGCAAAATGTTGCAACAGGCTGTCAGAAAGTATACAAAAATCATAAATGATAATAATTATAACAATAACTTTAATGACGTTATTCCATCAAGGGTGAAAAAATATACAGGTGAAAAATAGTATATTTTAGTTTTACCAAACAGTTTGATAAAACAGTCCGTCAAAACGAAAACGTCATGTTTCATACAAAATTAGCAGTATTTATGAAAAATTATCGAAATAACAGCAAAAAATACACATTTACAGCCTGCCAGTTAGAGTTTTGCAAAATTTGTCAGAAAATTTATAGATTTTCATAAGCGATATCCCTGCAGAGTTGACA
Source organism: Ptychodera flava (assembly GCF_041260155.1). Lineage (NCBI taxonomy): Eukaryota > Metazoa > Hemichordata > Enteropneusta > Ptychoderidae > Ptychodera > Ptychodera flava. The sequence goes on from NW_027248352.1 coordinate 843,855, forward strand.
TGACATGGTGTCATGTCTGCCTATATGTACAGTAGTTTAATACAGTCTGACTGTGTTACAACTAATCTGTATGGATTATCCTGACACACTGCAATGTGAAGGGGTGCCTGTAACTGACCTTGACCCTATATCTGAGAAATTCACCATCACAATTGAAGTGAACCACTCTATGCCCAAGATAATCACAAACATATATGCCATCTTGTTGGTGATCAAAACACAAACCCCTGGCCACTCAAGTGTCCCTTGCCAATGTCTCTTATACTTTGCATCTGGTGATTCAAGACATGGACACAATTCCTGCCAAAATCTGATACAAAAATACATTTCTTATTCACAATCAGACCACAGGGCTGACTGACTTGTCCTTCTTTCAGTTCTTGCAATGTGTTCACCAGATTTCTTATATTTTCTCACATATCCTTTGTAGTCACCAATGAATATAAAACCATCATCTCTCAAGCAGATACCTCTTGGTACAATTTCTTCTTTGCGTCCAAAACAGTTTAAAATCTTGCTTTGTCCAGAACTCACCACAACTTGGCCATTCCAGTTATCACTCATAAAGTATTGGTCATTGTCTTCATCGATTGTGATATTCCATGGATCAAATAACTGCAATGCATGGAATTTTAAGATGAGATCACAGCAGAGTTTTCTTTGATCAATCACCTGAACTCTATGATTCAATCTATCACATATAACCCATTGACCGTTGTTGTTGATGCATATTCCCTCAGCCCAATCAAATTGTGCCGGCATTGATCCAGATCCAAACACTTCAAGGACACTCCCCTTGACCGGATAGCCTTCGAAAACAAAAAAATTAACAAAGGTCAAATGTCGATTTGCAAACTACAATTTCTATGAAGTTAAACATTTGTGATCTCACAAATTTTGACTGAATGCAAACTTTGATCTTTTCTTTACACAAACACATGGAACATTTAACGAAACAACTTCCTTACATGTTTAAGTAACTCACACGTTTCCATGACAACATATTTGCATTTTATCAGTGGAAATGTGATTTTTCAGTCCATTAAGCGTTATTGTATTGCTGATAGCTAATGTTTTATCGATAGAGTTGCCAGGTTGTACTTTTGTGTCTTTGTGTTTTTTCTCAGTCACTGATATATAAAGATTTAGTCCGTGGGCTAGAGGAGCCCACCATGAACACCCCCTAAACCTGCTACATGGGTATTTTTTTGTTCCTTAGGATCTGCTGAGCTAGAAAAAAGATGTTCACATTGGACATTTTTGGGATGCACTACCTCTCTGCTCTGGTTTTTTGATTCGCATATACCGCGAAAAATGGCGAAAAATGGGTAGGGGAAGGGGTACTATATCCTCTCCTACTTAAGTAAACTAGCATGAAATAGCACAAACCTTACATTTTTGAAAAGCTCAGATACTGCTCTTTCTGAGAAATACCAACTTTAGAAAAAAAAACTGTGTACATAGAATAAGACGACTTTAAAATGAATTTTTTTGACGAATTTGAAATTTTTTACCTGAAATACCATTGAACAATTGCGATTTTCTTTTTATGAAGCAACATTTTGAAAGCTTTTTTGTGTCTAAATTATTTATTCCGACATATTGATCAGACGTAATTGGAAAATTTCTATGCCTTATTGTCTTACTGATGCAGAAAGCATCACTATCAATCTGTTAGGCCTTGGGCTAGAGGCGGCATCTATGTGCACTCCCCCACACCAAGGATAACAAACCTGTATTTTTCAGAAGACTTGGGATCCCTACAATAAGAAAAGGATTTTAACAGAAAACATATAGGGACTCAATAGCTGTTATGGTCATGTTTTGAAGGGTACCGCAAACTTACAATTTTGCGACCCACATACATTTTTGTCAAACCTGTCTTCTTGTAACACATCTGCTGAGTCTGCTTTTTAATATTACCTAGTTTATGGGTATCATTAGAAAGGTAATTCATTCTCCTTTTAAATGATATATTTCAAAATAGTTTTCATGAAATAGCACCAAACCTACGTTATACCAAAGAGTTTATGTCGCAAAAACCGTCAAAACTAATATGAAATTCTACCAATTATTTACCCAGACATATTACAAAAGGCAACGAAATCTATTTTTGTGCTACAGGGACTTGTCACAAATATGAAAAAGACTCTAAACAGACAAAACACTTTGATTGAATGGCTGTTACTGGCATGTTTTGAAGGGAATTTGTTTGCATTTTGATTAAAATTAACCTTATCAATATTTATTTATAATTTTTCTCTAAAATTTTTCCACAGATGTATTTTATTTTTATTTTTCCAACTACAAACACACTGATTTCTCTATCCCTACATACTCTCTCAATCTATTGTTGTAGAGAAGACAAACCATTGCTGATTTGTTCATTGTACTGTCAATGCCATAGTTGTTTTCTTTTTTCTAATTTTCATTAAAATTCATCAAATTGTACATATTATAAAACTTGTATATTTATTTTAAGCCAACCTGGTGGGCGTGGACCACCAAAGTGGGCCTATGACATAGGTTGGCGTGTGTTAATCTGTATGTGTGTCTGTAATATGTATGTATGTGTGTGTGTTCGTGTGTGTTATGGATTTGTTCCATCGATATCTCTTACTTCTTCATCAAATGTCACGCAATTAGGTACACAGAATCTTTAGGATGAAAACTAGTTCTGATTAGGATTTTGGGGACATTGGTTATATTAGTAAATAGAAATTGATTTTTTGAAATTTGACTTATTTTTACTCATTTTTGCTCTTTTGCATAGGAAGGGAAGATGCACTAAATTATAAGGAGTAGTTAATAAGTTGACAACTATTTTATTTTTCCAAAGTTGTGCAAGGTATGATATTAAACGACAACAGTAATGCAAAAAACCCAAATACATTGATGTGGAAGTAATCAAGATGCTGCATTTTCTAATAGAGAAACATATCTATCAAATTAGCTGATATGATATTCAGGCAAAGCATCTTCACCAATCCTAAAATATGCCCCTCAACTATCCTTGTAGCTTGATGCGTAGACAGGGAGCATACAGATAGAAGTCAAAATGAGCATTAAAACTAGGTAAATCACAGGGAAGCCAATAAAAAGCAAACAAACAAACAAACAAACAAACAAACAATTAACAAATAAACAAACATAAAATGCATAAATAAATAGAAACAAACATACAGACACACATTAACAAATCATAAACAATCAAATAAACATATGGTATCATAGAACATTGAATAAATAAAAACAAGTAAACAAAACAAATGTATACACACACGCAACATATTATAGATATAAAAGAACAAATATTTATCACATACATAGACCCATTTATCCCTTATTATATGACGTCACACTATATGTATATGACTACGATGAATCCATTTTCCACGTGTGGTGGATATGGGACAAGAACTACTTTTAAAACGTAGACAAAAACTCAGCAGTTCAGAACTTATTTTCAAACCCTTGAAATGCAAAAGTGGGAGGGTCATGAAGCATAAGGAAATATGGATTATTAAAATATATTGTGTAAAATACAAAATACCGTCGATACTAGAACTTTTATGAATTTGTGTTTCTTGATCATTGATTTGCGATTGAAACATTTGATTTATACACCACTGACATTTTTAATACGCTATGTTACCGGCATTTTGTGTTGTCTACCTCGTCAAAATTGCCTTGTCGATGTCATCAAACATCATAACAATAACATAATAAGCATAGCCGATAACCCAAGACACGTACCAACCATCCCTGCAGGAGTAAGACAGTAAGAATGTTTTCTGAAGCAACATTGACGGGTTCCAAGTTCAACATCATGATCAATGCTGCAGTGGCAGTCAACGAGTCGAGCCGCCGGGGTGAGCGGAGGAACCAATGGGCGTTCATCATTTCTGACAGCAATGACAATACTCCGGACTTGAGACTCATCAGAGAAACGCTATTTATTTTTCAAGAGCGACGAGTTCACAATGTTATCAGTGCATTTAAAGGTGCAAGCTATTGTTTTGTCCATGCATGTTGTGCATAGCGTTTCCTGTATTGTACCTTGTTGTTGAAATTCCATCGTCTCGCATCTGAGCTAACAAAGACTGATAGTTTTACCGATTGAGTCAGAGCCGAATACTGTTCTTCATTATATTTAAACAAGCTCATTTTATTCGTAAAATATTAAGCATACGATTATATCGTAAAACATAATAATTGTTAATTTTGAAAATATCATACAAACTTTGCAAAGCAGAATTCTTTGAATTATGTTCGAATATTGACAAAAATAACCTGTTCTCAGTAGCCTCAGCTGAGTGTCCCGACGTCCCGCTTGCACGTCCAATAAACTTATGAATGAAGTTTCACTCAAATTGATGTTATAGTGTGTACCAAATAAATACCTTGCAATAAAAATCCATACTCTTTCCTCTTTCCGCTTGATTCGCACAGAAAAAGCCCTACGAGAGACGCTAATTATCCATAGGAGCAGCTTCGGCGTGCTTTTGCCTGACATTTTCTCTCACGTGTCCGCCATTGAACATTTGCGTCTAATTTTGGATCGACCAGAACAAAAGCCATATAGTTTCTGCAGTATTGTTTGGAGTTATAGTCGTGTACTTCATGTAAGATATTTCATGATTTCATGGTTTTCAAGCTGTCCTATTATTTTCTGAGTGATTCACGTTTCACCATGTTATTTGATCTCGTTGGTGACTTGCATTCTTGACATTGTGGATGAAATATCCCTTTCTGACTTTACAAGCGTTTCGTCGCGGTCACTCCACAAAATAGGGAAACGAGTATTCTCGTACTCCCAGTGTTTGCAGTCATTTCAAGTAATTATACGAACTTTCCGAAAAGAGCTGAGGTCAGTGGTTTTCATGAATATTTAATCAGGTCTAGCCTGCAGCCAGCCTTACTTATGTCACTCATAGAGGTACCTCGAATGTTTTCTTTTGCTGTGCATTCAACGAGAGACGTTTTGAAAAGCTTTTCCTCGCCATAGACACAAAAGACAGTTATATTATGTAAAGACATTGCCATCTGAGTGATAGAAACGGCTGATTTTAACATTTCTCAGAGAATATCTTACGGAAAAACGGTACTATTTGCTGACGAAGTTGATCGAGATTGTAAACTTTGACACTAGCAGTGGAGCATAGGGGAGTAATGGCGGCATTCCTTGATGCCAAACGCAAACGGTCAAGATGGAGCCCGGGGTTGAGGTTTTCTTTGCCCACAGCCTGCATGATGAAAAAATTTGTAAGATTTTAGTTAAGTTGCAGTTTATTTTATTGATTTTCAAGCGACTTACAACCGATAAGCCAATGTAAACTATTGATATCGTTGCTTTCTCCAGCCTGTAGCGAGACCGCCATGAATTTCAAAGTTGACCCGGTTTGTTCTAACAAACGTAGCGATTTAAGTTGTTTTACTCTGTTGACCTCGCGACACATTATCTTCATCTTATGCATTTTTTCCGGGCATGAATCTTTTTCCTCATTGCTTTGTGATTTCTTACCATTTAATGACCGATTATGTGGTTTGCTTGTCAAATACGTGATCCAACTTTGAAAACGGATTGACTAGAGTGGGTACGACTACGAAGCATGATTAATTAAGGCGAGTTATGGAAACATGTATGTTGTACGCACGTGAATCAAACTAATGCCAAACTAACACCAAATTTGATATTAGGGTCAGTAAACTGTTTTTGTCTTCAACTCTTCTTTCTAAACATACTTGCAATTCAAACGATAGAGAGTCGCTTGATGATGCCCTGTAGTCGTGCGCATGTGGTGCACAATAGTTACCTCCATGGTTGTACACATGTAAAGAGAGATCAATAGCTCTACAGGGCAACCTTGTTGTCTATATGTATGCAAATTAATTGCGAGTGTTACCATGAAAATAAATCTACAATTAATTTTTGTTCTACTCTGGAGACATATTTAAACCATAACGACAAAGAATCGTTCCACAGATAGAACACTGAAGACAATATTTAACGTGAAGTTTTGAATTTTTCCCTGCAAAATCATTTCGATCTGGAGAATAAATAAAAGACAAACAAACAAACAAACAAATATGGTAGACAAGTAAAAGAATGTCTTAGCAACATAATCATGCTGTTCCTTCACAACAGTATCTGTCAAGCTGCATTAATTGTATTGTGCATCAAATATCATTATTTGTATTGTTATAGAGATGCATTTGCACGGGGAGCACTTGTCTTATTAAAAAATGACCAACAAATTGTTTGTTTGTTTGTTGTATATTATTTACACACTATGTTATAAGATGTTAAAATTATGTACCTTGTGTATTTCGTTAATATTCAATTTTATACAAGTTTGTTTGCTGTTGATGAATTAGGTACATTTAGAATCTTTATATCATTTTCATTGAATTTGAACCCAAAATGACTTTTATCGCCCAATTGTACACCTATAAAATGCAAATTGAAACATTTCATTATGTAGAGAGATTCATCATATTCTGAGCTTTGAAAATTATAGTAGGCTGTAATTAGTCTGTATATCAATGTGATCACATTGATTTTACCAGACCTGTAATAATTGAGCATATTTTAGATCTACTACTCCTGAAAGTTATATGAGCGTGTGTGATATTCTAGTTATTAACTGATTTGGGTATTTAATAACATTCCATAATTTTTCATAGATAAAACACGAATCAGCTGAATTTAATCTGAATTGTTATGTGCATAGTTGATATGTAGATTAAGTCATGCTTCAAGTTTAAAAGTGACTTATCATGATTTATAGCTCACTTCTATATTTACTGTAATGATTTTGTATAGTAGGTCATGTATAAAAGCTTGATCACTTGAAATACTTTACACATTATGAGCATAATGTTAAGCTGCATCATGAAGCATGTGCATTGTATAGTAAAAGCAGGCTTAAATGAACACCTGTATACATTTGCTACTTTTGCTTCAATACCATCTGTCTTATGTATTCTTATTGGACATGGACATAAGTCTTACTTTGATTGACACTTAGAATGCACTCTACTAATATATTTTCCTTTTTTCTCTTCACAGATTTCTACAGGGAGGATTACTATAATAAATGTAAATTCAAATAAATATAAATTCAATATAAATTCAAATCATAGAACACACTCACAAACACAAATAAAGGCAAACTTCAATCATCACACATCAAGTAGTGCAAAACAACATCACTTGCAACATGATACAATCAATATTAAATCATTACTATAACATTAAACCCCCACCTAATGAATCACAGTGTGTGAAACAAACACTGTTCCAAGGTGTTCCTAAGTTTCGCAATCATGACGTAATTTGATCATTGTTCAACAGTCATTTATGACCTCACATTGTAATAATTTATTAAAAATAAAAGTATAATGATACCTAGACCGAGAACCATTAATATCGTTTAAAATATTCCAGAGGAATTCCCGTAGAATTTCATTGACAAAATAAATCCATTTTTCTGGTGAATTTTTATGATAACATTTCCTACTCAAACCAATGTTCCATCCTTAAAAACATCAACTATTCCCACTTGCCCAAGTTAAATCTTACTTTGATTCACAGTAGGCTTCCCTACGTCAACTTCAATGAAAAGGCCTGTCATTGATACATTTTTCAAAGATGATAACTACAAAATACAAACGTCATAAAAAAACAAAAAACTAGTAGTAGCCCTTTTTCCTCTTCACATATTTCTGAAGACCTTTATGACAGTACCATATAAATTGAATATGAATTTAAACTATATAACACTTTTACTGACAAAAATAATAGCGTAATATGACATGCTATATATTCAACACGGGAGTTTATGCTGAAGTGTTTTCAATAAAGTCTTATACCATAGGTCCCTTTTTGGTGATGAGTTTTTCTAATTACACATTGAGTAATTCAAACCAATACCTTGCATTTAAAATTCCATTTTTCAACCATTGCCGTTTGGGCAACTTAAGTTTTACTTTGATTTATGACGTAACTCTTCTTGGAAAATTCAAACTGGTGTATCATTTTCTTTTTAATTGTTTCAATAATCTGACATTTTAATTTATGAGTACGATTATGCTTTTATAATTTTGCGAAGGAATGACGTAATGACCATGTCAACACTCTTCTTCGACTCGTGGTGACACGGTCATTAAATCACGAGTATTTTCCGAGCTGAACGAAGAAAAATATTAGGGAATAATATACTTATCACATGCACAAGCCAAGAATTCGTTATTTTTTGCAAAGTAAAAGAAGTTTTCCATGACGATTCCGCGTTTAAACTTTTGAACTACTTTATGAATAATATCAATACGCCGTGCGCAAGTTGTCGATCATTTCCAGTCGTCCGTCGCGTGAGCGAGGAACACGTCGTTCACGTTCGTTCCGTGTATGGAGCAAATGCCAGACGACCTCTCGGTCTACACGTACCTTTCGCAAAGTTATACACTATTTCAAAGATAGCATAGACTTAGAAATGTACAGCAGACGAACATGTGTTTATTTCGGGAACAAAATTCGACTGAATCTCGACGGCGCGAACACTATTAACGTCGCGCCTGCCCCTGATTGCAGTGCCTACCGAACCCACGGTAACGCGACCAGCTTCAATTCGATTCAATTCGCAATATACAGGTGGTACACTCTTGTGTTACATTGTTTGGATTATTATTGTCGTAGTCTGTGAAAATATCGATATCATTACATGACTTTTGCAGGCCTGGACACCGCACTTGACCCCATTGTTGCAGTGGAAACCGTATGTCTACGGCATGAATAATGAAAGTACACAGTGCGTCGAAAGTTCAGGCGTCGGCGGGGTCTATACGAATACGAACTCCCATGCATATTGGCGACAAAACTAAAACACGAGGAATCAAAAATTTGCCCAGTTGATGTATTTTGTCAGACTCTAGTAATCATGACTAATGTTTATGATATTTTCATGTCAGACACATTTTGTTCGTGGGATAAATACCGGTCGCCATGTTGTTTGTTTACATTGACGATCACCGTAGAAAAGGTCCGACGCACCAACATTGATGACATAGACGCGGGTTGTCGTGACGTAGAACGGCCAGAGAATAAATACCCCGTATTTTTTGTTCCGAGACGACAAACGTGACTTGTGCATGTGATAAATGTATTTATTTCCTTGTTAGATTGGTTAGCCTTACTGAGATTTATTTCTGTTTCACATATTCCCTGTCATTTCTTTTTTTTATTTTCACAATACAACCACTCATCCATCCTTGGATTAATGTTTACATATCGGATGTGTAAACAGTGTCAGCAATTCCTTGATCATATTTTTTTTACTTTCTCTATACTTTATGTTTTTACAAAGAAACCCGTTTTCATTTTTCCCCATTTTTTCACGTTGTTGATTCGCAACTTTTAGTTTATGTACCATATCCACTTTCATTCGTTTGATTGTCTGAAACAGTAAAGATACTTCCATGCTGTTCTTGATGTCAGTCATTTCCATTATAAACATTTTTACATATATTCTCATAATGAAAATAACATTAAATTTTAATTTGTTTAATATTCTCATTTCAATGTTCAAATTACCTTTATCCTTGATAAATTTTGTTGCAATTTTTTTAAATGTTGCCAATATACTCATGTTAATAACGGAACAATGTCTTGGTTGTTTTTTTATTATCTTGTTTGGCCACACTGAAAATTTCAATTTAATTTATTATTTATCAAATTATTTCTTTGATTCACGAACTGTCATATATTCATGTTTACGCGAAGTGTCTTTTGAATTAAATGTTTCTCTCGAAAATGACAAGATGTCAGCAGTGTAGCTCTGAGACGCTGCAAAAAATCTCCATTCTATCAATACGCTGCTTTTTGCTTTGCTAATTTTTCATGGTTTAATTGTGACAGATTGTCATTGTACATGTAATTTATGTTGTAATTGTGTATTGTATGTATTGTGTATTAGTACACATAATGTTGGGATAAAAAGTAATTTGTTTCTGTTTCAGATCTGATGTTTCAGAGATTTCACAGTGTTTTCTAAACCTCGGCTGTGGATTGTATCACACCTCTAGAATTTGTACATGCACTATCCTTGATATTCACAACATGGGTTTTATCTTCCAGTATATCATAAAAATTATGTTCCAGGCCAGCAACAAACTAAAGACAGGCGGGAATTATAGCTACATGTTACAGTCTATCAACAATCAAATGAAGTAAGTAGTTTGCTCGCTTACTCCGTTGCCTATTCTGGATTTTACTGACTGACCCACATTTTGTTGGAGTCTTTGTCTTCCATTAGGGCCAAAAGGAAATAATAGGTTATTTTTATCTTCCAAAGCCTTTTATACCAGATACGAACTGAAATGCTCCCCTGTTTCAGTATATACGTTTTACCCACTTTGATCAAGTCTATTCAGATATGATTATATCCGTCATTATGAAAGTTCATTAAATATGCACATTAGTAATTAGCTGAGGCAAAATGCTGAATGACTTTCATTATGTTATTTAATAGTGTCTTCAGTGTGCACGGCATGTTTCACCAACTTTATCAGGTCCATTCACATATATCCTTAATAAGGCTATAGGTACAGGCCATGGCAATGGCATTTGGCAATGAGAAACCATAAGGGTTTTTTAAGAGTTACATAAAATCCGCTGAATTAAATCCCAGTGAAAATGTTACAGAACAATAGAATCTATTGTTTTACAGATATAAACAGTGAACTTTAATCGTGGTGAAATGTGTCAAACATCAAAATAGTGAAATTAAGTCCCCGTGAAAATAAATGAAGTTACTGTAATCTATAACCATTTTATCATCCTTGACTTGTAAAAGGCTTGACACTAACCTCGTAATTCATAACGGCATCCAGCAAATTCAAGGTCACACATTAACTCCAATTTAGTAACATTCTAAAATCACAGTTGTGAGATTACCACGGCACGAACTTAGTGACAACCTTGTTATAAGTGTGTATATTCAGAAGACAAATAGTTCCTGACGGCAGAGTTTTATGAAAGAGATGCGAAACTTCAGATAATAACTTGCTGTATGATCTTCAATTTTCAGAGTAAAATAAAGATTGCATGCAATGTAGCACCAAAAAGCTGCCAAATGACAAAATTATCATATCTTTTTCTTTATTATGCATACGTTTTCATTACGAGAGATGTGACATGACTGGCCAGAAGTAGCTGCACCTCATAATCTTGAAACACAGAAGCTGACCTCCAACTGGCAGTTACACGAGGTTACATATAATGAAATATCAGAATTTATGTCAAGTACGTTGTACACAATGGTATTGCACAGCATTTAGGACAATACGAGAGTGTACAATGTATGAGGACGTTATTACCAGCAATTTGTGAATAGCATTATTATACACCTTTCCATGGTACGCTTTTGAATTTTAGGACAATAGTCAAAAGTATAGTGTTTCCACAATGCCCTATGTTACAGTGTTTTGCAACATTGCATGCCCACCATTGGGAGTGCTGCGCTTAGTCTGGTAGAGACCCTGCGATTCGCGTTCTTCCCTGTTGGAATTAGGAACACGCACGCGCCCTTCAGAGACGCGACGCGAATCCCAGGGTCTGGACGTTCTTGCAAGCGACCGGTCGGATTTCTGCCTGATCCGGATACTTTATAGAACTCCACAAATCCGTTAATCAAAACAAAAATGACAGGTAGCATAGCCAAATAAACTTAAAAATGAAAAATAAAAACATACCGCGTATATAGGTCTACCAGCTACTAGTATATATTCTCTCCGCCCAGTTAGATAGGTTTTTCTTTTGACGTCACTACCCTTATGAATATTCATATACTTGCAAGAACTGACAGTCGCTGTGTCTGGCAGCGCGTGCTCACAACTGCACAGCCTTCGAATGCAGGCCCATCACGGCGCGCACAAAACAAGGCACAGCGACTGTGGAGAGTCTATGCTGCGCTATGCACGCCAACTCTGCCTAGGCACAATGCAGTGCACAGGATCAAATAGTAGTCCGGCAGGATTATTTCACAAGAATTCAAATCTTTCAGACCAGCAATTTCTCAACAATTATTAGGCCAAAGAAAAAATTGTTCCTCAGATATTTTTGCAAAGCTACAGAGGCAGCAAGGACATTTTTAGCTCACATATGGTATATGGTAAGTCGGCAGCATCTATCTGCCTCTCTGCCTCTCTGCCTGTCTGTCTGTCTGTCTGTCTGTCTGTCTGTACGTACGTACGTACGTACGTAAGTATGTATTTATGTATGTATGTATGTATGTATGTATGTATGTATGTACGTACGTATTTATGTATGTATGAAGGTAGGTATAGGTATGTAGGCATCTCCACCTGTCCGTCTTTCCATCTACTGAGTTCTCTAAAAACGGAGGCAATCAATGTGTGTAAATGTATGTGGATTAAAAAATCTAATTTTGAACATATGAATATCATGGCTCCAAACATGCATATGAGCTAATAAATGCAGAAATGATAAAATACTTTCAATGCCAAAACTATTGATTCAAGCCTATAAAACAGTGCTACATAGTCCTGCCGGTTTGCCGATGTTAGTTTGTTCAAGCCAGGTTGGTCAAAGGATAATCATGTAAAAGGGCCTAAGAAATGTAATTTTTTGTCAAAATTTAAAATGTAAAGCTTAGTGATTACTTTCTCTTTTGCTCAAAGAGGTTGTTGTCACAGGTTACAACAATAATGATAATATACAGAGGTGTATGCCAATGTGCCAACGAGCACAGCAAATGTTGCAATGAGCACAAAGTCGTCATAAAAATAACGTTTACTTACCTATCTCTACCCGTCGCACATCAGGTACACTTCCTTTGTTTCGTCAGGGATTTTTGCTTCTCCAACAAGATTATCCACATACGCTGACAACCTCTCAGTTTTCAGCGCCAATTCAGGATGGTTGCTGGCAAGGTCTCGTGTCACTGACTTCACGTTTAGAAACTCACTCAAAAGTGGATTTAATTTACGTTCGTCCGTGCGGTCTTCCTTCACTGCCAAAGCTTTCTCAATTTCTCGTTCTTGCCCCTTTTCGCTATACCTTGACCTCACTATTCCACTACTTGTCATGAGTTCATTGACTTTGGCCTCCAGTTCTTCATTCTTCTGTCTATCTCTTCATCTGTCAGTTGATGTACATCGGTCATCTGTGTGGATTCAGAGCCAGCTGAAGGTCTTTGTTGCAACCACTTCCTTGTAGAATCTGAGTAAAGAAAAGATTCAATAAACAATCGAAAAATCGATTGTATTGATATTCTGATCATGGTTTTGGCAATTCATGTCTCAACAGAAATGTCAGGAGGGTTTCGAGGCATAGAGGTAGGAAGCAGATGATGATTACTAAGGCACTGAATGCATTCAGTCATTTGAAGCTGAACATTAAAACTCATTATGCTGGCAAATTGTTTAGCCAGTCGGTTTGTCGGGAAGTGTCAATCAATCCACCATCCATCCATCTATCCATCTAATCTATCTGTCATTGTGTGTGCATTTTACATGTATCATGTGTATGTATGCCTTTGTGTGTAACGTTTACATGTACAGAATAATCAATATTCTAGTAAAGCCATTAAAACCTTGCGACACATTCTGCTTTGCGCATAATTCTGATATACCTTGTTCAGATTCCTCTAATGATTGTTGACGTTCCCTCTGTCTCTTCTCCTCCTTTTCTTTCAAAAGCTGATCAAGCATATTTATCTGGCTCTCAGTCACTTTATCACCCTCAGTTTGAAAAGCTTTCAGGAAATCCCTTGCCCTGTTCGGTCTCCTTGGTACGCTGCAAGACTTCTGTGGTTCCGTCGATGTAGTACTGTCTGCATCTCCTTGCTGCTCAGTGTCTCGAGAGGGCAGTCCTACATTTAAAGGAAGCGACCCAAGAGGAACTGAATACAAGAACCAACCGCCAAAGTTCATCGAGAACAAGGAATTTCATCACTCAAAAGTATAATACAACGCCGAATCAAAGGAATTACTTCGTACGAACAACAAGTAGGAAATATAAGTGGAAAATGCAAAAAATTAAGGGTGAATACCAAAGTGAACTTAGACAAAAAACAAACACAACCCTAGATTGTGTGGTCCGTTTCGATGCCGAACATTGTCAAAATTGTACAAAAGAGGAATTGAAGTAATATCGACTTACCATGATTTTGGATCAGTTCCTTTTTACACAAGTAGTATTCCTCATAATCAATGGTTACGTCGATTGCCAGATAAAATGCCCCAATTTTGTCCAGGAGTTCATCAGACAGAAATTTATCTTCCATCATATCTTGTAGTTTACCATTCTCGTATTCTCCCCGTAGGAATTCCAGTGCATCTAATGACTGACAAGACATTGTATAGGAAATACTTTCATGACCAACGTCCCTCACTGTCATCTCATCATGCTGGCCATCAAGTGTCTGACCAACTTCTTCAGTCTTCTCCTTGACTTCATCACTTTCATAGAAACCTCTCTCGACCTCCTCAACTGTTCTCCCGCTCTCTGGAACCACTTCACTTACTCGTACCTTCACTTTCATATCACCTGTGTATAACAGAAATGGAATGGAATTTCATTCACTGAAATTTTGTATAACAGAAAACGAAATGGTATTCCCGAAATATCACATACCCTTTCGGCAAAATACAAGGATTGTGTATTTCCAGATTTGTTGTGACATATTGCAATGACTTATAGTGAGTAAAACATCATGACAATGTGTGTGTGTGTGTGTGTGTGTGTGTGTGAGAGAGAGAGAGAGAGAGAGAGAGAGAGAGAGAGAGAGAGAGAGAGAGAGAGAGAGAGAGAGAGAGTTTTCAGTGTTGTCACTAGGTATAGCCGCTTTTATATGTACAGTTGTTTTCTGTAAAACATTACAAATGAATTCATTCTCAAGTTTCTTTTACTAAATATGCGATCTTGTTCTTTTTATTCAAAATACAGTGAATTTGTTAAGGAACTTTTGTTTTGTGTCTTTATGGTATATGTGTAATTGCCGTGATATTTCTGGCAATATCAATATACAAAAAATATTTTGGTGATCGCTTCCAGTGTCACCAACGAAAATCCGACAAACGCCATCTTACATATCGGCCATACCGTATCATCCACATCAACATAGCGTGAAGTGATTATGAAATTCATTTTAAAACAAGAATGCCAATTTGTACCTGTCTCACATCTTGTCAACTTTAGTCTCTTTCTATACATTCTGTGGTCCCCTGTCTCATGCTTCCCTTTGTCGATTCCATGAACTATAGAGAAATAAAAGTATGAATACATTGACATAATTGACATATTACATAAAATAAATATCTCATTTCGCTCAAACAATGTTCTGAGCTGCACACGCACTAAACATTAGCTGCGCAAGAGAACTTCAGTCTTACCACAATATTAACATACGAAAGTTCATAAGCATAGGGAAGCAGCAATTCTCAATATTTTGAGAGATACAATAGCAGACATGGTATATTTAGATTGAATTCGTGTTTGAGAATTTTAAAACATTTTCGAACATTAACATTTATAAAATATTTATATTAAATTACCTTTTGTCTTCCCCGTAGGAATTTTCTCTCTTTTCAAGATAACTCCGTATTTAATCTCTGCGTCATCCTTCACCACTTTCAAGAAATCGTAGTTAATATTCTCCAGATTTTGCTTCACCCGGCTCTTTATTGCAGTCTTGATGTCTTTTGCCTTCTTAAGGGCAATGCCGTAGTTACACAGGAATTTCATAATGCACTTCTTCAAAACTTCGCTTATGCTCGCATCCACAACAAGCCATTCTTCATATTCGGATAAATGTCCCTTGATAAGTTCATGGCTTTGGGATCCCCAGGGAATTATAATGGGTACTGCAGCACTCAAAGCCGCAAGCGTTAAATTGGTGTAATGTACCGAAGATTGCGGAACGAGAACAAGATGGGATTGCTCCAACTCATCGTTCAATTCTTCCGCGGATGGCATTCGACGCAATATGATCTTTAACTTCGAATGTGGATTTAGCGTTTCTATGAGATCAGATTCACTTCGCTTCGGCACTCCAAGAATTTTCCATTTTGGAGGTGACTTCCCTTGCTGATAAAATAATTCTGCAACAGAATTCATGGCTTGCACAATGGCGCTGTTACTTTTCAAATTTTCTATTTCATCTTCTTGGAATAAGGAAAGAACTTGGAATTCATCACTCTCATTTACAGGCTGAGGGGAAAGAATCTGGAAATCATTTTCATCAACCATTGGAGACAGTCGATAGTGTTTTATATTCTGAGCTTTACGATAAATTTTCTTGTAATTCTGGAAGATACTGCAGCCAACGGAAAAGACTGACGTAGCCTTTTCACTCTCTTTGAACAACACTGTACGGCGAAACTCAAGCTCCTGCTCGACACAATGCGCAATAACAGGGGTAATGAGGTCCTTTTCAAAGAGATTTATCAAGTAGAATGCTGATCTCGGGAAGACAGATTTCTCGATTTTAAATGCGGCATCTGAGTTTATCATTCCAAATCCGAAAACGAATCTCACATTGGCTAACTCTTCCAAATTTGGAAAGTAATCGTCGTGGCGATATAGCCAGTCCGCATTTGGTAGTTCACCTCTTGATTTAAACTTTGGAAGGGGAGACGGCGCTATGAGCTCAACTCCATATTCCCTCGCCTCCTTAATTTCTTCTTCAGTAGCTGTAAGAGTAGTGCAGTACACAGCTAATCCCAAAGCACGCAGAAGACGGATTAAAAGATGGACTGCATCTGTTACTCCTCCCTGGATTGGTCCTCCCCAGCTATGACTCAGGATCAAGGCCTTATTCCCCATACGCTTTCTGTAAAAAGCGAAAAAAAGTATCCTTAGTGTATGTGTGTATATATATATATGTATATATATATATATATATATATATATATATATATATATATATATGTGTGTGTGTGTGTGTGTGTGTATAATATATATATATATATATATATATATATATATATATATATATACACACACTGGTCAGTCAACACTAAACATCACAAACGTTTAGTATCTGTAAATCTTGATAATATATGTGTATTTTTATTGCCTGTGTTGTGTTAGCAACACTTTCTACTTTCTATAGGCCCACTTCCCATAGACTGAAAGATTCAGTCGTGTGCGGGCGCTCCGGCGCACTGCGACCTACGACTCTTTACTATGACTGAAGGCACACTGTTGAAATCTTGTACTCCAACAAAATTTTGTTGAAACCAATCATATTACAGGAACGAGTTAATTGACAGTATTTAGGGTAACAAGACCGCCCACATCGGTCACTCATTATGTCAATGTGGTCATCATGTACGTAAATAGCCCACTTGATGAATATTCAAATTACTCTACCATGATTTACATATTTGAGAAGTCTGTAATTTCAGTTATGGGCGTACTTTTTTCTTTTGAGTTTGCCGTGGCCAAGTACAGTGTGCTTTCAGTCGTAGTACTAAAGGGTCATAGATCGCAGTGCGCCGGAGCGCCAGCGGAAGTAAACGACCATAACGGTAAGGGCGAAAATACCGAGCACATCACTACAGCTGGATTTAAATCAGATTGGATCTTTCTCGTACATTGGCCCTACTTTATGGAATAAACTCCCTTCAGACGATTCGTCACTCGACGTCTGTCCTATCCTTCCGACGTTCCGCTACTGAAGACGCCTATAAATAGTTTTTTAGATGACAATCATATTATACATAATAATCAAGCTGGATTTCGCAAAAATCATGGCACAATAGATCACATATTTACCCTAAAGACAATAATACACAAATATATTAACAATAAGCAGAATATTTAAGTTTGTTTTGTTGACTTTGCTAAGGCTTTCGACTCGGTATGGAGAGTTGATCTTTTCATAAACTTCTCAAAAATAACATTAATGGCAAATTATACAGACTTATAAAACACATGTACACCAACACAAAAATACACATCAAAACAAATAATTTTATCTCGCCCAGCCTGAAAGTTGAAAAAGGAGTAAAACAGGGCTGTGTTCTAAGTCCTAGTGTGTTCAATTTATATGTCAATGACTTGAAAACAAATCTAGACAAAGTAAATACTCAACCACCAGAATAATACCCCAGTTAACTCATTATTTTACGCTGATGACCTAGTCTTAATCTCTACTTCAAAAGAAGGTCTGCAGAGGGAGTTAAATACACTACACACATTTTGCTCAAATTGGAAACTTGATGTTAATTTACAGAAAACCCAAGCAATTAATTTTAGTAAATCTCCTTTGATAGATAAACACTTATTTAACTATGGTAGTACATGCATCAAATCTGTTAAGAGCTATACATACTTAGGACTGACAATTAAATCAAATGGTAGTTGTAATGACACAATTGCAAATTTGGCTGATAAAGCAGCAAAATCTTTGTATAGTTTAAAAAGGTTTTTATTGAACAACAAAAAGAAAATTTTCCCTACATCTATTCAATGTTTTCATTAACCTGTTTTACTGTATGGCTCAGAGATTTGGGGACAAGATTTCATGGATTACAAGAAGCGGGATAAATCAGCAATTGAAAAAACACACCTCAAATTTTGTAAGAACATTTTACAGTGTAATAGACAAGCTTGTAATGCCGCTGTGAGGGGTGAACTAGGATAATTCCCTCTTCTACTTGAGATCAACATTAATATTGTTAAATACTGGCTTCATATCGTACAACTGCCACATTGTAATCTTGCTAAAGAAGCTTTTCTGGAGCAAATGGTAAACAACACTAACAATAGATCCTGATTTAACTGTTTAAGTGCTTTAATTAAAGACAATGGAATGGACTTTCTCCTTGATAAAGCTCCATCACTTAAACACCACAAAGTTATAACTGGATTAATGAAAACAAATTTAACAAACAATTATGAAGTCTTTTGGAAAAATTTTATCACTGATGAAAATAGTAAACTAAGAATGTATGCCAATATAAAACGTAATTATAGATTAGAACCCTACTTAACACAGTTACAAGGTGAGAAAAGAAAATTACTCACCAAACTTCGCATTAGCAATCATGATCTAGCCATTGAAAAGGAGACACACTGTTCAAAAAACCCCAATTACTGAAAGATACTGCTATCAGTGTAACACCACAATATTGAAGATGAAACACACTTTTTATTAGTTCATGCCACGATTATACAGGTGCCCATGAGCTGCATTATTTCCTGTCGGGTCGGGGCGATGAAACTAAATCGCGATTGATTCATCTCTGTCGGATTTGACCAAAAAGAGACACTTGACGTAGATTTTAGCATCAAATGTTGACCGTCCAGAACGAAACATGATGAAAGGTCTGAAGATGGCCGTGATGTCGTTCTTCACAATACGTTTTTCTGAGCTTGTTTTTTACTAAATTGCTCTAATATTATCTGACTTTTTTTTAAAATCTTAATCAACTTTTCTTTCCCAACCAGGGCACAACATTACCTTTTTAGCTCCGCTGTCAGCGAAGCGGAGCTTATCAAATAGGTTGATTTTCCGTCGTTGTTCGTTATCCGTCAACAATTTGCCTTCTCCACTGAAACCGCACGTCCGATTGCTTTGAATTTTGTATGCGTTTCACTTAGATAACTTCACTTAAGTTTCTTCAAATCGAGATGAAATTTGCATATTTGTATTTTGGGGGCATTTTTTACTGTTTTTGGTAAAAAATCTTCTTCTCTGATACCGCTTGCCCAATTGCTTTGAAATTTGATATGCAGTTTACTTAGGGTGACTTTAGTTAGATTTGTTCAAATCGTAGTGAAATTTGCATATTTGTATTTTTAAGGCAATTTTTGTCATTTTTGGAAAAAAATCTTTAAAAATCTCCTTGAAAACTACCAGTCAAATAGCTTTGATATTTGGTACATAGGTCCGTAGGGATGATATATTTCAGATTTGTTCAAATTGTGAAGTAATATGCAATTCGCATTTTTAAGACAATTTTTGCCATTTTTAGTCAAAAAATGTGTTTCTCGAAAAGTACTGGTCTGATAGCTGTGAAATTTGGTATACAGGTTTCTATAGATAAACTAAGTAATATATATTTATATATATATTGAATTTCTGATGAAATCTGTAATTTTTTATTTTTGGGGCAATGTTTTCTATATTTCGTCAGAAAAATGTGTATTTCCAAAACTACTCATATAGATGAACTAAATGATATTTATTAAAATTATGATGAAATCTGCAATTTTGAATTTTAGGGCAATTTTGCCATTTTGGTCAAAAATGTGTTTCGCAAAATGTACTGGTCTAATAGCTTTGAACTTTGGTAAACAGGTTTCTACAGATGAACATAGTAATATATTGAATTTCTGATGAAATCTGTAATTTTGTATTTTTGGGGTAATTTTTGCCATTTTTGATCAAAACATGTGTATTTCATAAACTACTCATCTGATAGCTTTGAAGTTTGGCACATAGGTTCCTACAGATGATCTAAATGATGTTTATTGAATTTATGATAAAATCTGCTATTTTGTATTTTTGGGCATTTTTTTCCATTTTTGGTCAAAAATGTGTTTCTCAAAAACTTCAAGTCGATAGCTTTGATATTGGTATACAGGTTCCAAGGGATTATTTTAATATATGATATATTGAAATTATGGTGAAATCTGCAATTTTTATTTTGGGGGGCAATTTTTGCCATTTTTGGTCAGAAAATTTCATTCTCAAAAAACTACTCGTCAGATAGCTTTGGTTGACATGTTCTCAGGGATGATCCAATGTGATATATTCAAATTATGATGAAATCTTCAATTTTGTATTTTGCAACTATTTTAGCCACTTTTTTTCTGGCCATTGAAATGAGCTATCAAAGATTTCCACCTTCTTCATCAACGTATTTCAAAATTAGTTATTCTCTACATAAACACAGCGGTGCTATATCGGCCGTTAGGTCGCTTGTTTACTTTCATAGTAACCAAGGATTTATTTAATTCACAAATTAATAGACTCTTATTATCTTCCTGTCTGTGACTGATTTGCTATCCCGATATCGATATTGCGTTCGCACTCAGGTGTCTGAAACTAACGTCATTCACTGAAATAGTTTTCGGACAGACTCAAAAAATTCGACAACTACTAACGAATGGTCGGCAAAATTTACAGAGACTAGCAACAATAGTTACACATAATGGTAATTTTTAGCCAAGCGGATTCGCTTGGCTGAAAGCAGTATATAACTATCTGAGTTCCCATTTTCACCCTACAGTGTTACTGTAGTATTCGAACAAGTGAGATCATAATCTTACGCTGTTCCGAGTGGCCTGGAGATTTTTTAGAATATACAATAAAATGACCCTATCAAAATTACTCTGTTTTACATTGCTTGGATATCGATATTTTTTCTATACTTTATGACGTTTGATTTGAAGTCTTTTGATTCTCCATTGGCGGCAGCACATGTACATGTACGGTTACAACCGTAATGTGACTGTGATTGTAAAGTTGTCGGGAAGTTGTTCAGAAGAAAAATCATTTTGTATTTAGAGGCTGCAGTTCGCGATTGTTCATGATAAACAACCCATTATACATTTCCTACATCTTTGGAACGGGGATTACGGTAATCTTTCATGTGATGAAAATTTGAACGTCTTTGCAATGTGTTCCCACGATGAGTGTGAACTGATTCTTTGTTAGTAAAAACCATCAGAAATGGTCCAGTGACCATGATAAATAGACACAGATGTAAAACCATTGCGAGGAAGATAGTAAGAAATTCACATTGCAATATTTGCTGTCGTATTTCTCAGCAGGAATAACCCATTTTTACACGTTGTGTATAAGCAGAGCAAGCAGGTGTTCGGCGGTCATTGCTTCTATCATAATAATCTTGATCGCAGCTATTTGGCAAGAAGACAGCGGGTACTTATAATCTCGCAAAATTATTGATATCATGTCTTTGTGTTGAAAATTTTCGATCGGAAGCAGCCCAAATCAACAGCCATGGTATATTGGGAATCGTGTTCTCACTGGACACCGAACTACCTGCTATCAACAGTACGTTATGTACCATCGGCAGTTACACATTGGTCGTAATCTTGTCTAATTCTGCCCCACCTTTTGTACCGTCCAGAAATTTCAAAGCTGGAATTTGTTACTCAGACATATAATACAGCGACCTTGCACACTAATGATCATTCCACTGTTTCTGTTGGGGTTTGTTGATTTTAATTTGCTCCGTGGCCGCGGTAAGATTTTTTCAATACGATACAGTTTGAATTCTTTTTCAAGGTGAATTTAGTATATTCCCAGTTTGTGGGGTAAAGTTGTCTGGAGTGGAAGTTTGAGTTGACGCTGATAGAGTAGACGTCGAGCCCGGCACAGTTGATTGAGATCCGGTCGGTTCGGGGTCGTTTAGTCCAGAACCTGCAAGGTTCTCTATGATCATCGTTCGGCATTTAGGTGAATTTTTTTGGTCAAAGTAATTCAGTAACAATGTACGCCAGATTCCTTGTGCTGTTTTTGTCACCGTTACACTCGTATACAGACTGTTTCGATAAAAACGGAAAAAATATCATGTGCTGCACAGTTTATTCAGTGACTGTTTACGCAGCAGTCGTCGATTCGACAAGGATTTACCACCACCTAACAACTGTAAACACCGCGTCAACAGTCCACACGAAAATTAGTGCTGAACCGAGTAAGATAACAATTGGCTTGCGGTAGGAAAGGTCAGTCCACCATTCGTCAAAGTTGTTGATCTGAAAAATCTTCACTCTGCACCAACTACATGAGTGGCTGTTATAGTTGTACACGTAGTTCCATGGGCTTTCCATTGTCCCTTGTTACGAGCTATGTTCAAAGTGCGTCAAGCTACGAATATTTTCATGTATGGAGTTACAGACATCGGTGAAGTACCGGGTACATTGATTTTGTTCAAAACCACTGCCTGTTTGTTCCTCGTGTTGATTTTTTGTCCCTAACGTCGACTGGCTCTATTGCGTACAAACATAGCAGTCGGGATTAAGATTTCCTGGATAAATAGATACACTCATAGTTTATTCCGCCTCTGACGCAAAGATACACACTGTTTTACATGTGCCACTCCTAGGCCCTGGGATCGATTTCCATACCTTTAAACGTTTGGTCTTAAAGGCGGAGCCTCCCTTAAAAAGGACGCGAAGCTATGGCGGCGTTCATACCAAACAGGCAACACACGGGCACACGTTCCAGAAAATGCCACTTTTTAGTTTTCCCCGGCCGCAAAAACGCAGACAGACTGCCAAGCGGTCAGCGCGAAGTTGCTACCGATCGAACTCTGTGGTTATATTCAAAGTCTAACGCGACTGGAAGACAATTTTTTAGGAAATTCGAGCGTTTGTGGTGGGGAATCAATGACCGTTGGCGATTTGAACCGACCGTCAATCAAACGCATGTATAAACTCTGTTTGCAGGATTAGCAAAAGGTGACAAAAGATTGAAATCAGTTTGTGTAATTAATGTAATAGAAATCAAACAGCGTACTGGTCATGTGTTTGACCGGGAGGAGAACTCCACTAATGCAAGAATCTGGGATTGAAAAGTGCGGCTTTAACCCTCTTTTCATTTACCTAGTCTAGATCTGCAGTGCCTGTGTTTATTAAACATTGCCTCTTATAGTGTGTAATTTGTCACTTTTGTGCCAAAAACTTCGACTGGGCGCAGTACAAGAGTACTTTATTGTTAGGCGCCGTAAAATAAATTTTTTGTTTGCCGTCCGCATGCGGGTCGGTTTTTGGACGAAATCTGAAAAACAACACAGATCGTATGCTCGAAAATACGGCGCGTTGTGCCCTTCGGCCATTGTTTGCAACCTAGCAGCAGTTTACATAAATATCGCTCGAATGTCGTACGATCGTTTCAATACAAATCAGGTTACCTAAGGGGTACATGAATCGCTGTACGAAAAATGTACATGTGTAACTCCTGTTGGGGACTGCAGTGTACCGTAAGAGAAGATCGATCGACCCGTTTCACAAGTTGATTTCCCCCTCAAAGTTTCAAGTGGGCGAAAGTGCGTGAAATTGTTTTGGTCTCCATGTAAGACGGATCGAATAACGTTTAGCTTCGAATAAGGAACGGTACTGAATTTCCATCAGCTATTCCGCGATCCGCAATGGATCACGACATTGGATCTGCACCGTGGCAAGCAGGTACCGCCGGTGAAATGTTCGTTGTTGAATGCTCAAAATAGTTCGTACGCAGTTGAAGTTGGGTCTTACTTTGAACAATTTTTTTTGGCTAAAAAGATTTAGTCATTTTGTAAGTCCAGAGTAGAATTCAGTTTTCCAAAAAAGCAATGCCATTCGGCATTACTTTTTTGACAAGCAGAATATTTAATATTTAGCATTTCAATATGCAATAGCGCTGATCACTTAAGGGACCGTCTCAGATTGTCGCAGAAGTTCAAGAAACGAAATTTCTTCGTTTAGATCAAAACCCCCTCCCCCCTCCCCCTAAACGAAACTTCAAAAGTGCGAAATGTTCATGTCTGCCTGAGAGTACAATGTTGCATTTTGCTATAGCTACTAAAGACGAATTCCCCTTGCCACATTACAATTAAAGTAATCGATTAGATTTGAGTACTAACAGGGCATTTTACCGCATAAAAGTTTCATTTTATTTTACTTTCCCTTTTTGCATCTCTTGTGCTGTTCTTTGTCTTTGTGAACACGCAATTTGTAGGGGTAGGTAAATAAGCGAAAAACTTTGACAAGACAAACGACTATGCTGTGAGAATAAAGACATCTAGTGGTTAGAGCAGACGCTTATAAATAGAACATTTTAAAAAAATGATACTTTTTGTCTTTGTATAATTTGATGAATGAAATGTTTAGGATACAATGTTCCTATCGGTAAATTGTGTTTGGGGCACAAATGAGATGGAAACAGTTACAAATTTGTTGGCACGAGTGTGCAGTTTTTCTTCAATTTAAAATAAACACACGAAAACTTGTGATCACAAAACAAAAGTGCGAAAGTGAAGTTCACTAATTGAATGGAGGTCAAACCCCCTCCCCCCCTAAACGAATAAATTTCGCTTTTTGAACTTCTGCGACAATCTGAGACGGTCCCTAACGTCATTTTTCTTTCGTTAGGCCTAATATGCAAAAGAAATATTTCTCCGCATTTTCGGAAAGAACGATGAAAATAAAACCTGCTAGTGTTATAATGCATACAAAAAGTCACACTAATTCTTATGAATTTATGGCTCAGACTACAAGCTGCAACAACGACCGCGCATGCAACAACAAAATTTGTCCGAATTTCAGGCAGCGGTATCCGATGTCGGGCGTGCAGCTATATTTAGTAACAAACCTGACATCGAGATCAGCGCTATTGGAAGTCGGCTAAAATAGTAGTTGATACACAGAATTCAGAATAAATAGCCTTTAAAGTTACAGCTAATGGAGCATTTAACTCAACAGAAACAGTGCTCAGGACTAGTATTATTTGTACTCAAGGCTGTTATGATTTGTTCAGCTACCCACTCTTCTTACTGCAAAAATTGTAATTTTATGAAAAAAGACAGTAGTCTCACCTTGTACCAAGATGTTTAGCATTTGTTTTCTGAGTGACACCTAAATACTGTGTTATACTCGGTAACTTTGGCAGTTTAATATTTGGAATTTTCAGGTTTTGAAAGAACACCTTTTTGTTCTACCCCAACATTTTGAAATTCATAGTGTACAAGTTGTCAAAACAGACTATTACTATTTGTTTTTTCTCGTATTATCTCATTACCTCATCTTGGCCTGCTTTTACTCATGGACTCGTCTTAGCTTGCTGAGAGGTACTGGTAATCTTAAATCGACTACATTTCGTTAGTACTACACAGACTTTATTTCTCGGTAGACAAGCTTGACAGGTGCCGTCGCCCAAGATACGCTTCTCCAATTGTCTAAATGCCCTGGACTACTCTTTGGTCGTTCTGTCCTCCTGCCCTGTCTGTTGTATTTTTCTCTCTTGTCCTTTGTATTCCCTTTCCCGTAATATTTTAGAATGGGATTTTAAACGTTATCTTTAAGGCTTGATTTTGATCATATGATAGTTATGAATTAAAGATAAAATTATACGTCCAATCGTAAACATCAATACAGGTCTCGATCTTAAATTTACATGTCACAATTAATATGCAAATGTACTGCGATGCGTCGCAAAATTGAACCTATTACGTGAAATTCTTAGGTTCCTTCATTAAGTGTTGATTACATCATTCTTAATATAATTCAAATATATTTTTGTTTTCTTCAAAACTTCGTAAACATCCTGGTAATACGTAATTTGCGTCTTTTCATTTGTCGCAAATATGTTTGTATTCATAATTGAGATCTTATTTGCCCACGTGTTGACACACGTGGGTATATGTCGCAGCGATGTCTGTTTGTCTGTCTGTCTGTGTGTCTATCTGTCTGTCTGTGTACTCAATATCTCAAAAACGGCTCATCAGATCAGAATCAAATCTGGTACACAGATTTAGTATGCAAATGGCAAGAACTGATTAGCTTTGGTGGGTGTGGCTTGCTTACTTTTTGCTCCTTTGCATAATTAATGATTTTAGAAAAAACTGATATATATTGACAACGACTGCACACAATTTGATGGGATTCGCTACAAATGTTGATCACACCAAGATATATCAGCTTTGAAAGATATTAAGGGGTGACGTGAAAGATAATTACTAATTTGCATGTTTAATGAAATTTCCTAATTAGGAGTATATATCTGAATTTACTTGATCAAAATTGACGAAACTTGGTATGCATATTGAAGATACTATAATTTAATGTTATTGAAAGTCATTAAGCATTTTGTGGTCATGGATATTGCTTTTGACCGTGAAGCAGGCTATTCTGAGTGCTCTCGGTTTTTCAACGAATGGTCACAATATACTGAATAATCCGGGACAATTTCTAGTCCAGTTACAAAGTGAATTTAGTCTGAAGCGATGGGCATTGGTGTGGAACTCTGGCGAGGTCGAGTTGGCCAGTTTTCTCAGCCGTCATCTTGGAAGTGTGTAGATGTACGACGAGACAAAGAAACGGTGCGTTCAAGATGGCCACCCGCGCTGGAGCTGCTATACAGAATTCTAATTACACTGTCAGTCGCTACGGTAGTGTTATTGCTTGGACACATGTTGCAGAAAGTGGATATCATGAGGTTAGTAGACATATCCATGTCTGAATACACAAATTTCTGCGTGCATGATGAAATTATTGTCCAGTTTGAACTACGTTACATCACCGGATCCATGTTTCTGGACAAAGGCCCGTCTCAACAGGTGTTTGTACCACTGTTGTTAATGAAATGCGGTGACATTGAATTGAATCCCGGCCCCAAGACACGTCAACTTCAAGCGAGTCAAGCCGAACAAAGACAAGGTAAAGAGGATCTGCCCGAATTGGACACTGCTGATATAATTCGGGAAATACGTGAACTAAAAGTTGAACTTAAAGAACAAATCGAGAATTCGACAAAAGATGTTCACGCTAGAGTCGATGAATTAACGGAAGAAGTTATAAGTCTCCGGAATGAACTCAAACAAAATTATCAAGACTGTGCTAAATTGGCCGAAGAAAATAAGAAGTTGAAGCAGAATGTGGATGATCTGTCACATGAAGTGGATGATATCAAAGGGAGATTAAAACGCAATAACCTGATATTTTACAACATTGAACAATCGTCAAACGAAACTTGGGAGGAATCTGAAAATAGACTGAAGTCTTTCCTGACGGACAATTTAAAGTTGAAAGCTGATGATATTGAATTTGACAGAGTGCATCGCCTTGCTAATGCCAAATCCCGGCCACAACCAATTATCGCTAGGTTTCTCAGGTATAAACAACGCGACCAAGTACTACATCAAGCAAGATCAGCTTTAAAGAATACAAGATACGGAGTTTCGGAAGACTTCTCACCCAGAGTACGAGAAACGCGAAAGAAACTTGGACCTTTCCTACAGAAAGCCCGAGAAGACGGTAAACGTGCTTTTTTGAATCATGATAAATTAAAGATAGATGGAACACTATACGTACTTGACGAATCAGCTAAAGATATACGCGCTGTCGGATATAATCCAAGATAGGGGTTAGGCCGAAGCCAAAGTTACCATGACAAAGCGGACAATGGATGTACAGTTGAAAATCCAAGTATAGGTACTGACATTCTTTTTATGTGTTGGAATATCAACGGGTTGGGAAATAAGTTCATAGATCTTGATTTTATCTCCTATATTACTAGCTTTGATGTCATCTGCTTCACAGAAACCTGGGCACGTAACTCTTTGCAGTTTAATTTACCAAATTATTTATCTGTAAACTTAGCCAGGAAAAAAATCGCTCATTATGGGAGATTTTCAGGTGGTGTTTCACTGTTTGTCAAAACTTCACTCTATGAAAGTGTTAATCATCTTCCAAGTGTCTCTGATGACATTTTGTGGGTAAAAATTCACTTCAAAGGCAATTACGTAACTCAGTCATGCCTGGTTTGTGTTGTATATATATCACCTGAGGGTTCTTCACAATATGCAAACGAAGAAATATTTCAGGTGTTGGAAGATGAAGTTGCTAAGTACACTGCTTTGTTTGACAATTGTCCTCTGTTTGTTTGTGGCGATTTCAATGCCAGAACTGGTTCTCTTCCTGATTTTGTTGAGAGCAGCGGGTCTAGATTTTTACCAACAGACAATTGTATCATAGAAAATACCTTACCAGTGCGAGAATCATGTGACTATGTTGTGAATAATTATGGCAATTGTTTATTGAATTTTTGCAAAACTACAGATCTGAAAATTATTAACGGGAGATACTTTAAGTCTCATGGTAGTGGTGACCTTACGTTCATCACACAAAATGGGGGTAGTGTAGTTGATTATCTTTTGGTAACAAATGAAGATGCTCATTTATTGAGTGATATGTACATAGATACAAGATCTGAGTCAGACCATCAACCAATTGTTTTCAAGATTAATTTCCCCAGTGTTAGTATCCCTGTTTGTAATGATCATTGTAATGTAAGTAGTAACCTTTTCAATTGTAAATGGAACAACAATCTAGAAAGCACGGTTTCCACATTTTGGAGAAGTGATTCGACTAGTCAGCTTTTGACTGGTATTGATAACTTAATAAGTGTTGGTGACATTGATAGTGCATCAGAAAACTTGCACTGTCTTATTCAAGATTCACTTCATTGTATGCCAAAAAGAAAAGGTAAACAGAGTACTGTAAAAAAGAACTATTGGTGGGACAGAGAGTGTAAGGAATTAAAATTGCAAGTTAGACGTGCTTTGGTTTTGTTTAAAAACACGTCTCTTCCGGTAATGTTTGATAATTACAGAGACATCCGTCGCAGATATCATAATCTCTTACGCTATAAAAAGAATAATTATGAGATACAAAAGCAAAATGACTTAATTGAAGCTGCCAAGGATAGTGATTCAAAACGTTTCTGGTCGATGCTCAGACCATTTACTCCTGGGGCTTCAGCTGCTATTTCACCACAGGATTGGTTAAAGTACTTTTCAGCTTTATTTAATACACCAGGTAATATAGATGAAGACTTTAACGAGTTTTACAATGAAATGAAAGATTTTGTGAACGATTCGTTCTCCTTACATACAAATAGATCAACTGATTCCCCTCAGCTTGGTATAGAGTTTGATTTACTTGATAGTGTGATTACATTGAATGAAGTCAATTCTGCCATCAATAGATTAAAAATCGGCAAGGCTGCAGGGGTAGATGGCATTCCAGTGGAATTTGTAAAGCAAAGTGGGAATGAATTTAGACAAGTATTGTTAAATCTCTTTAATAAAATCCTTGACTCTGGTAAATTTCCTTCTGTATGGGTCAAGTGTATGATTGTCCCACTGCATAAGAAAGGATCGCGAGATTCTGCCAATAATTATAGAGGTATCACTCTGCTGCCTATAATTGGCAAGATTTTCTGTAATGTTATGTATATTCGTCTATTAGAATTTGTAGATAAAAATTGTCCAATTGTAGAAGCACAAAGTGGTTTTAGAAAGAAACGGAGTACTGTTGATAACATTTTCATTCTGGATACAGCTATCTGGAAATATCTGTCCAAACACAAGTCTCGACTCTATTGTGCTTTCATTGATTTTGAAAAAGCCTTTGACAGGATTGATCACACTGCCATGTTTTATAAGCTTTTAAAATTTGGTATTAGAGGTAAATGCTTAATGTTTTGAAATCAATGTACAACAATGTAAAATCTTGTGTATCACAGAATTTTTCAATTGTACCTATGGAGTACAACAGGGCTCTATATTGTCTCCATTGTTATTTAATCTCTTCATTAATGATATTGGTGAGTCCTTACAATCAGGTATTTATTGTGGTGTTTATGTTGGTGTATTGAAATTGTTATACCTTTTATTTGCTGACGATTTATCAATAAGCAGTAGCAGTGTGATTGGACTACAGAGTTGAGACAATTAAACAAAATGAATTTTTATTGTAAGAGATGGAAGTTGAAAGTTAACGTTAATAAGTCTAAAGTAATTGTATTTAGGAATGGAGGAAGACTAAGAAATTATGAAAAATGGTTTATAGATGGCGTACGTATTGAAACTGTACCATCAAATAGTTATCTTGGTGTGATGCTCTCTTCTTCGGGTCTGTGAACCAATGCACAACAAACCCTGGCCAATCAGGGTAGAAGGGCTATGTTTGCAGTTAAAGAGTGGTCTCAATCGGTTTAAAAACATTAACATTCACATTGCTTTGAAAATCTTTGATTGTAAGATTGTACCCATATTAATGTACGGCTGTGAAGTTTGGGGTTTTCATGAGGGAAATGATATAGAGCGAGTCCACACGTTGTTTTGTAAATTTATTCTCCAAGTGAGTAACTCAGCTTGTAATTCTGCAGTTTTGGGAGAGTTAGGTAGACACCCATTACGAACTTATAGGTTTTACAGAATCATAAAATATTGGTTCAAACTCTTGAAAAGTAACAACGATTCCTATTGTCACGTAGCGTGGCTTGTGATATAGCAGTAGACGTATAAAGAGACGGCACGATACACCGAAATATATTCTAAGTCCTAGTACTTTATTCAGCTGAGTAACATAAAGTTACACGTTAAAACTTCTATGTCTCACACTAGTCTAGTACTTAGGCGTCTGTCTCGGTCAACGTCGTCTCGAGCGTCGCAACAGGTTCTGAACGGCTTCTACAGGTTCTCAACAGCGTCTCAGAGCGTCTACATCTCTGTACAGGAATGCGTCAAGACGTGAAGTGAAGTGAAGTGAAGTGAAGTGTCTCTCTATCTAGAATGTATACAACTTAAATCGTCTCTAAATCTGCATATTGTCATGCCTTTGGTATGCATCTATAATTAACTAAAAGAGAGTCGGCATACGTGAAAGACAGGAAGGTCGCTCCCATCAGTACATCTGTCAACATAACGCAGGAGGTCCTGCTTAAGCGTCCGGTCGGTGTTAATGACTTAAGCTGTTGTTAAAACAATACATTCACTAAAGACGGATGAACGGTTACATCAAAGGTCACGAAAATAAACAAGGGAGTCGTTCTCACGATGCACCACGTGCAGAAGGGGTTACTATAGTCACTGTCGGTCATTCATTGTCAGTCATAATAACTAAATTCAAGTCATAAAATATCATATAATATTAACTATCGAGTGGCTACGTCACACCTCCCAACCAAGATCGAAAGGCGTCCTCGCTCGATCTATAAATCAAAAATTAACAAAAACAATAAACAAAACAAAACAAAAATCAGCAAAGTCCAAAATCATAAGAATACAACAGAAAGTAATCAATGAAAACAAGTGTTACAAAACACTGTGAACTAGAGTTCGTAAGAGGTCGATGTATATTCGCTTTTAAATTCAATGTTGTCAATACTCTCAAATGATGATTCAAATTCAAAATCACAGAGTCCGTTCGTTAAGAATAATTACAGAGTCATTGATGATGTTTTCAGTGTAATTATCTCTCATACATACGTGGATTATATTCGCTTCTATCAGTCCAATGGCAAGCAGGTACTTACATAATAAGGGCAGTGCGTTAAGTCGGCAAATACTCGTATTGTCACTACAATATTACACATGTCCGTTTTCTTTTATCTTCGTCAATGTCCGTAAAAACGTCGTAATCTACACACAGCTCATCCAGCTGTCCTGTCTGCTCGGCAGACACATCTGTCGTCTCGCACAGATTCACGCGGCTCCTCGAATTACCTTTCGGGCAACACCTCATCCGGGCCGGTTGCCAGTAATTCGCCTGGGTCGCAATTTCATCGGTTCTCGTCAAGGCACGTCTGCCTAGAACCGGCATTCACTGGGTGATCATCATCATTATTACACACGTCGTCATTTTCAGCACCCAAATTCGATACACATACAATAACATCATCGTCGTCAAAAACTTCAAAACACATCTCCTCGGCATTACAAATTACCTTCGGGTCAACGCCTCCTGTGGCCGGTTGACAGTAATAAGCCTCTGCCGGACCTCGGTCTTCGTCCACTACAGACCGGAACGTGGGCTGATGATCGTCTCCGCGCGCTGGAATCATCACCCGGTTACTACTGCCGCTGACTGCTACTGTCTCTACTGCTACACGCGCCATAGTCGTCGTCGTCGTCGTCGTCGGTAACAATGTGAATTACATCAACAGTTCGTTTACAGGTTCACATTCACATCTCTTCGTAATATGCACAAATTCTCAGATCGTTCAATGTCCGTATTTCTGCTGCCATGAAATCATATCAGTTGTCATTTCCATCTAGTCAATGTTCTTCATCAAAAGATTCCATCCATTACAAAAGTTCAATCTGATCTCTGTCTTCGGGAATAGCACATAACAAACGGTAGAACAGCGAACAGCATACATACCGATGAAGCAATAACGGCGAAGGCTTCTGGCTTGAGTCGATCCCTTCCGCTGCTAACCAAATATGTCACGTAGCGTGGCTTGTGATATAGCAGTAGACGTATAAGAGACGGCACGATACACCGAAATATACTTTAAGTCGTAGTACTTTATTCAGCTGAGTAACATAAAGTTACACGTTAAAACTTCTATGTCTCACACTAGTCTAGTACTTAGGCGTCTGTCTCGGTCAACGTCGTCTCGAGCGTCGCAACAGGTTCTGAACGGCTTCTACAGGTTCTCAACAGCGTCTCAGAGCGTCTACATCTCTGTACAGGAATGCGTCAAGACGTGAAGCGAAGTGAAGTGAAGTGAAGTGTCTCTCTATCTAGAATGTATACAACTTAAATCGTCTCTAAATCTGCATATTGTCATGCTTTTGGTATCATCTATAATTAACTAAAAGAGAGTCGGCATACGTGAAAGACAGGAAGGTCGCTCCCATCAGTAATCTGTCAACATAACGCAGGAGGTCTGCTTAACGGTGTTAATGACTTAAGCTGTTGTTAAAACAATACATTCACTAAAGACGGATGAACGGTTACATCAAAGGTCACGAAAATAAACAAGGGAGTCGTTCTCACGATGCACCACGTGCAGAAGGGGTTACTATAGGTCACTGTCGGTCATTCATTGTCAGTCATACAAACTAAATTCAAGTCATAAAATATCATATAATATTAACTATCGAGTGGCTACGTCACACTATGTTAAACAATGTTATGATCATCAGTTTGACATGGCTGAGAAAGGTTATGAGTGCTGGGCATTTAAAGTTGAGAAGCTTTTGTATAGTTTCTGTTTTGGTATTGTGTGGGAGACACAAAGTGTAGGCAATGAAAATAATTTCATTACTCTCTTTAAACAAAGATCTCTAGATATAGACAGCCAGGAATGGTCCACAAATCTTGTTACATTCCCGAAATTAGACACATACCGCTTGTTTAAAAACCATTTAATTCTGGAGAAATATTTAACTATTGTTGACATTGGTATATTTCGTAGAGCTTTGTGCATGTTCTGAGTGTCAAGCCATAATGTACGTGTAGAAAGTGAACGTTTTGAAAACATAAATAGATCAATGAGAATATGTCAATTATGTACTTTAGGTAGAAAACGAATTCAATTTTGCCTTATATATCATGAAATGAGTAGGAAATTTTTACCGTCTTTTATAATGATTTACCGACAATGGCAAAATCTATGTTGCTCATGCGTTCACAAATCGTGATATTCTGTTAAGTCTGTCAAAATTCTTGTTTTATAGCTTTAAAAAGAATTTATTACAAAATATGCAGTGAATGTTCCTTCTCTGTATTTGAGAAGTGCTGTGAATAGCCTGCAAGTATTTTTCCTTTTCCAAATGTCGTCTGTTACGACTATCTATTTTCATGAATTGTATGAAGGGCCGGTGACCTATAACACCAAATAAACATATATATATATATATATTAAGCATTTTTACTTCATCCAAATCCTAATTTGCATATTAAATGAATTTTTGAAATTAAGGATATATATTTGAAGTTTCATGACCAAAATTGATGAAACTTGCTATGGACATTGAAGATACTATGATAGAACATTATTAAATGTCATTCAGCATTTTTACATCAGCCAATTCCTAATTTGCATATTTTATGAGCTTTCCTAATTAGGGGTATTTATCTGAATTGACGAGACCAAAGTTGATGAAACTTGCCATGTACATTAAAGATACTATGATAGAACATTATTGAAAGTCACTAAGCATTTGAACTTTAGCCAATTCCTTATTTGCATATTTAATGAACTTTCATAATCAGGGATATTTATCTGTATTGACTAAACCAAAGTTGACAAAACTTGCTATGTACATTAACGATGCTACGATACGACATTATTGAAAGTCATTAAGCATTTTTACTTCACCCAGCTCCTAATTTGCATATTTAATGAATTTTTGAAATTAGGGATATATATTTGAATTTACATGACCAAAATTGATGAAACTTGCTATGTACATTAAAGATACTATTATGTAGGCGAACATTATTGAAAGGCATTAAGCATTTTTGCTTCGGCCAATTCCTAATGTGTGTATTTCATTAACTTTCCTAATTAGGGATATATACTTGGATTTATTTGATCAAAGTTGGCATAACATGCTATGTACATTGATGATTATACCAGGTTATACCAATATTGGAAGTCATTTCGCACTTTGAGCTTTCATGTCAGCTAATTTATAGTTTGCATATCTAATGAGCTTTCAAAGCTGGAATATATAGTTTGAAGCTTGACCAAAGGCAATTACACTTGCTATATAAAGTGGTGATACAATGATAGCAGTCAAAGAAATTAAATATTTTTATTTCAGCTAATTACATATTTGAATACTTAATGACCTATAGAATTAATCTGTGGTGAATATTGTTTATTATGTTGATCATAATACTTTCAATGAAGTTGCAAACATGTGGCAAAGGTTCAAATTTACACATAACTGCAATATATAATGAAACACGTGAGCATTTACAGTTCATATCTGGTTTTAATTAATAATATTACTGGCGACTATGACCACCTAGTGCATAAACCTCCGTCAGAGCCAAGCTATCTTCGTAACACAACCAGTTGATTACTATCACACTGCACATGTGGTACATTATGTACTGGTATAGTGTTTATTGCCGTTGTTTATTATGGAATTTTTGTTCAGACTCACAGTCACCTAACTCTAAGTATGCTTGTTGTACTTATACAAGTATAACCTGTGTTTCCAAGCATTGCTTTCAACGTGCTTAATGAAGAGCACAAGAAACACTGCATTGTAAATGTAACAGATGATTTTTCATACTTGTGACTCATAAACCGATGGGAAAGTTAAAGTTTATGCGATTGATCTATGTTGTGTTTTTTTTCTGTGTTTGTTATTTTTGCTGGCTGGCTGGTAGGTTTTTCAAAAATCCAAGGACGGAAAAAAAAGAATTTTCTGGGATAAGTGGTTGGGCGTAGGGCCGGCAGGCGAAGCTGAAGACTGATCCTTGGTGGTAGTCGGATGGTCTTGGCCTTCTGCCTTGTTGGTCGAACCTATGCCCGACCTCGTATCCCAGCAATCTTACAAGTATCTATGACCCAAATTTGAATTCTACTGTCAACAATGCCAATGATCGTTAAACACTGACACCCTGTATCGACAAACCAATGACTGGGTATGGGAAGTAGAGTAAGAAAACGTTGTTGATATATGAAACAAAAATCTTAAAAAAGACGGTCAACATTTATAGCTTTAACACAACCATGAAAACATTGGACGACACATCAAAACATGAAAAATTCTTTGTATTCTAATGCTTGCTGGCAGTGGGTGTATGAAAGTTTTAGTACATTATGATCTTCTAAGGTGAAGTCAATAATTGTTTCAGTGTCAATCCAGGCCCTATAATTTGCCACCATTCTCTTTCACAAATACTACGATACAGTTACACTTGACTGATATATTATACAGTGGCGCTGCGTTAGGTTCGACAAACAAACCATAAAGAGCCCTGCCTTTTTAGACCGTTCAGCGTTGAGCCCATCCGGCTACCGTGGCGATTAAGGGACTTTGTAAGAGATATATACCACAGCCGGCAAAGCTTCAAAGTTTCATTAAAGTTTGCCCGAAGTGGGGACTCAAAACAAAACAAAAACAACAAAACAATTAACACCCAGCTCAACCAAATTGTATTTGAAACTCAAAATTTTTACAGTACTATCAGCCTTTTTAACTATCTTGCCAATGTGTGTATTTCATCAAAAAAATTAGACCAATCCAACCCCCTTAGTATTTTACAGAACTGTCAATGTTAAAATTATGGCCTTTTATAAGAGATTGAAACTCCACTTTGTCATTGTTGGTGATCTTGATCGAGCGATCACTTATCCGAATATACTGCATTTCCGGGTAGGCCAGCCCGCTGTATACCACACTCATTATCCTCGGCAACTAAACATTAATATTCAAAAACCACATCGACTTACTTCGGCTTTTTTATCTTTTTAGTCGTCTTTGGATTTATCCAGGAGGTACTTGGACTTGAAGAAGTGGCAGCAGCCTGACCACTGTGGCCAGTATCTGGCTTGACTTCAGTGTCCTGAGTGTCTGGTTGGTGACCTGTGGCAAATGGCGACGGACCCATTGCCAAAACATTCGCTATAGCGGCGTCGACGACGGCGGCAATTCGCTGACGTTCACGTCTACTGTACTCACCGCCATTGTCACCATTTCCCCTTCCACTGTGACGTGTACTCAACATGACACCAGTGAATTGTGGTGATTTGGACAGTGCAACACTCTGGAGGACACGGCTATTCGTTCAGAGTTGTGGGTGATCAGGTGTAGTGGCTCCATGTAACATGTAAAAACATGGCGTCTTCATCAATATTTATAAGTAGTATAAATATTTATAAGCTCATTAATATTAATGATTCTGTTTATTACTGTTATTATCAGTGATACTATGCTATACCCGTTAATTACTGTTACCTACTGTATCTACTGTTCATAGCTTTTAATACTGTTTATTATTGTTATTATCAGTGATAATATATATATATATGTATATATATATATATATATATATATATATATATATATATATATCGGTGACTTACTGTTACCTACTATATCTACTGTTCATAGCTGTTAATACTGTTTATTACTGTTATTACTGTTACTGTTATTACCCTGCTGTATGAAATAGTTCCTGATTATGTTGTGCATGAGCTTAATGCGCTACCAAAAGGCTAACGTGGTTAGTTGATTAAAATTAGTTCAGTGTAGAAAAGAAGGTAAAATAAATTCGGATTGGTGAGTAAAAAAGTGATTCAGTGCTTTCGATAGGATTTTCTGACTCGATGTGCGGCGTTAGATATTCGTTGTCTGCTCGCAAAGTGATTCTTTTTCACCCTGGAGTGCGGTGACAAAACGTTATTGGACGCCACACAGTTTGATTGACAATCTTGTGAGACGAAAGTTGCAATTTGTGAACCACTCACAGACTTTGTTGTTGATGAACTTTCCCCCTCGTGGTATAAAATTGAGACAATATTCGGAAAGGGCCTGTGCTGCGGCATTTTGTAATATGACGCATTTTGTAACAACTTACGCAAAATGTAATAAGGGTATCAGCATTTTGTAATAAAATATTGTTTACGCGATTTGTAATAAGGGTATCAGCGTTTTGTAATAAAACGCGTTTTGTAATAATTATAAACATCCGCTGATATTGTATGTATTTCAAATGCTTTGTGGTTTCTGAATACGTAAAATTTAATAGCATGTAATGATATCGAGATTATATCTCACTACCAGTGCTAGGTTATCATATTTACGCCATATAAGGGGGTCTGAGTTGACAGTCAAAATGCAATCGAAGACAGAATGAGATTTATTGTATGCGATTTATAATTGAGAAAACAAGCCGAGAAAGTTTTAGTAGGTTTCACATACAGTACTTTGAAAGACAATATACTGCAGACCTTTCTGCATTTTTTTCTCTTCAATGTCACTGTCGGTGGATGAAAAGAGGAAGGCTTGGAGATGCAGAGCTCAGAAAATGATAAAAGACAGCGACATCATCAACTTGACAGTGTTGTGTTCTAAGACCTAATTTTATTTGCTCACGTGTTGACACACGTGAGCATATGTCGCAGCGATGTCTGTCTGTCTGTGTGTCTGTCTGTCTGTCTGTCTGTCTGTCTGTCTGTCTGTCTGTCTGTCTGTCTGTGTACTCAATATCTCAAAAACGGCTCATCAGATCAGAATCAAATCTGGTACATAGATTCAGTATGCAAATGGCAAGAACTGATTAGTTTTTGGTGGGTGTGGCTTGCTTACTTTTTGCTCATTTGCATAATTAATGATTTTAGAAAAAAACAGCTATATATTGACAACGACTGCACACAATTTGATAAGATTTATTACAAATGTTGATCACACCAAGATATATCAGCTGTGAAAGGTATCAAGGGGTGACATAAAAGATAATGGGTAATTTGCATATTTAATGAACTTTCCTCATTAGGGATATATATCTGATTTGACTTGATCAAAATTGACAAAACTTGGTATGTATATTGAAGATACTATGATTTAACATTATTGAAAGTCATTACGCATTTTTACTTCATCAAACACTCGATTTGCATATTTAATGAACTTTTGAAATTAGGATATTTATTAGGATATTTATTTGAATTGACCAAAATTGATGAAACTTGCTATGTACATTAAAGATACTATGACCTAATATTTTTGAAAGTCATTAAGCATTTTTACTTCAGCCAAATACTTATTTGCATATTTAATAAACTTTCCTAATAAGATATATATATCTGAATTGACTTGACCAAAGTTGATGAAACTTGCTATGTACATTGAAGATACTATGATATAACATTATTGAAAATCATTAATCAGTTTTACTTCAGCCAATTCCCTATTTACATATTTAATGAACTTCACTAATTAGGGATATATATCTGAATTGACTCGACTGAGGTTGATGAATCTTGCTACATATATTGAAGATACTATAAAACAACATTATTGAAAATCATGAAACTTTTTACTTCAGCCAATTCCTAATTTGCATATTTAATGAACTTTCCTAATTAGGGATATTTATCTGTATTGACTATACCAAATTTGATGAAACTTGGTATGTACATTAAAGATACTACGATACAACATTGAAAGTCATTAAGAATTTTTATTTTAGCCAATTCCTTATTTGCAAATGTTATGAACTTTCCTAATTAAGGATATTTATCTGTCTTGACTAGACCAAAGTTGACGAATTGCTTTGTACATTAAAGATATTATGATACGAGATTATTGAAAGTCATTTAACATTTTTACTTCAGCCAATTCCTAATTTGCATTTTAATGAGAACATTTCAGTCAATTCCTAATTTGCATATTTTAA
The DNA here is from genome assembly GCF_041260155.1 of Ptychodera flava. Lineage (NCBI taxonomy): Eukaryota > Metazoa > Hemichordata > Enteropneusta > Ptychoderidae > Ptychodera > Ptychodera flava. The sequence goes on from NW_027248352.1 coordinate 883,771, forward strand.
TGAACTTTCCTGATTGGGGATATACACTTGGCTTTAGAATCAATCTGTGGTGAATATTATTCATTATGTTGATCATAACACTTTCAATGAAGTTGCAAACATGTGGCGAAGGTTCAAATTTATACATAACTGAAATATATAATGAAACACGTGAGCATGTTCAGTTCATATCTGGTTATTCTAATGATGTACATGCCACAAAACCAACCTTATCCAGAAATGGTATCCTTATGACATTTTGAGGGTTTCGGTCTTATTTGTAGGGCGTTGCTACATTATTTTTTACTTTGTTCACCAAAGAAAAACAATAAATATTGTTTTGGTTACAATAAATTGTGTATTCTTATGTTTTTGCATGTATATTGGATGAAGTTTGCAAAACTCGAATAATCAAATTCTGAGTTTTGCAAAATTATTGTAATGTTAGTGTACACTGTGATTTGAACGAAGCTTTTATTGGGTTCATAAAAATGATGTTACAAACATTTTCTTGGAACCATCAGTTGTAGACAACAGAATCTAATATACATTTAGACATAATTGAGAAATGGGAAGTGATAAATTCTTTAGAATGTCGTCAGAAAGAGAAGCAATGTGTGAAAATCATTGTAAATTTAGAATACTGGTGGCCATTTTGAATATTTAATGAGGTCATGTGACCAGTATTTGCATATTTTTGGGGCAATTGTAATACTACAATTCCAAACATATCTTGTAATTGTGAACAAAGTTTATAAAATTCAATAGTCAGATGTTATAAATTAGGATACCTTGACCTGTCTGACCCCTATTCAAGGGCGCTGTGTGTAATTCTTCACTTATGAGTGAAGACAAGAAAATCTGTGTAAGTTTTATCAAATCTGTGTAAAGTTTATCATGATATATAAAGTTTACATCAAAGTCCATGGTCATGGGACTATAAAATGTGATTTAGCATTGGGATATGATACAATATCGATTATCTTTTACTAGAAAATTGGAAAACATGTAAAAATAATGATAAATTTATATTGTTGGCGGCCATTTTGAATACCTAATTAGGTCACATGACCAGTATTAGCATATTTTTGGGACCATAATTTGCATATTTTTGGGACAAGTATTTTATGGTGATTCCAAAAATATAATGATATGGGGAACAGTCTTCGTTAATTTAAGAAGTCAGACGTCATGCTAGATGGTACAAATGTCAACTCCACCCCGGGGCCATGGGGTGCAAAGGGTTAAAGTGGAAAATAACGTACGAAAGGTTGCAGTATTATGAGCAACTTCTTTACGTATGATACAACCGCGGCAAAGCAAGTGCATAGGTAACTGATTGTAATACAAACACTAATAGTAATTAATATGTAGTCTAACTTCGCCTTGTTTATCTATACTTTGTCGCTGTCAGTAAGAAATCTCAGCAGGGTGGCGTTAAATGGTACTGTCTTCAGGAAGTCCATGCCAAGTTGATTTTATATTTACGTTTGGCAAGGAGACTTCTCATATCTAAACCAATCACCCCGTGGTTTATTAGCTCTTTATCAGTAAAATAAAGATACTTTAAAGTTTTCCAGTACTTGTTGCTATTGTAGTTTCTGTTTGTATTACAATTAGTTATCTATGCACTTGCTTTGCCGCGGTTGTATGTGTTTCTCTAGAGTTGATTGTCTATAATCTACGGTAATAGATGGGAGGGGCACGTTGATATGTCAATGCTGACAGCTGATATTTATCAAAATATACTGAAATAAACACTGACGCGAAGCAGTCAATTAAAATACTGAATGATAATTTATTTTAATTATCCCATAGACAAGGACAAAATAAAGCTCTATCGACAGACCTGCCACTTTTCCTTGTGTGTAAAAGGTAACAATTCATATCTACTGAGCCCTGGTTTGTTTTCTCAGATCTATTTCTTTCCCGTTGTGTTCCTCCTTTGAATCTACGCTATTGCCAAATGGTAAATTTGGCTAGCCAACGAGCAAGGATAAGCTGCCCTATAATACTATGATTAAGCTATAGGCCCTATTTGATTCGCTATCCTACTGGTTATACCTGCCAAATATCTGTCATTATCATTAAATGATAACAGCCATAGACAGATAGATAGATAGATAGATAGATAGATAGATAGATAGATAGATAGATAGATAGATAGATAGATAGATAGACAGGCATACTCAGGCACTCTTTCCTCCCTCCCTCCCTCCCTCCCTCCCTCCCTCCCTCCCTCCCTCCCTCCATACATACATACATACATACATACATACATACATACATACATACATACATACATACATACATCATACATACATACATACATACATACATACATACATCACTGAAACATCAGATTATTCTGAATATTTAGTTCAGTTTAGTTTAGTTTAGTTTGGTTTTAGTTTGGTTTACTTTAGATTACTTCAATATAGTTAAGGTTATTATGAAAATAACGCAAAGAATGTATAACGACACATAGGCCCTACATGTAGTCATTAGCGCACGTTTAGCGCGTCGGGCGATGCGTTGCACTAATGTCTGAGTGCTTACTTTGCGGTATTTTCGTAACAATTATTATCATACATCTCCTTTTTTATCAAGAACATATGCACCCGTCGTTTCCGATGCATCATTCCATACACTTTAGAGGCATATTCTGCATCGCTTTCTTGCGAGCGGGTTAAGGGTAAGCGCCATCTTTGTTTACATCGCGCGCTCATCCAACATTCGATGTACGAGCCGAGCAGCGATGTCGTGCCATATTTGTACAGTGCCGTCTTGGTGAACTTTCGTTATTACCTCATAATATTTTTCACCTTCAAACAGTCGTAATACATTATTATGTTTCTTTTATCAGAAGTTATTTTCAAAGTACAGTATGGAGTTTCAGTATGGAGCCATTCAATGATGCAATGTTTATCATCAAATATGAAAGTAAAGGGGTTATTGCATGCCCGTTACGTGCCCGTTTTTACGGAAGCTCGATTCTATTGTTTGCTAAGGCAGATGTATAATAATTTATTTTATGTTATTATATTTTATTTTATCTGAGTATCTACCTGTTGATTGCTGGTTGTCTGCAATACATCAGAAAGAATGTCGTTATCCTCTATCTAATAAATCAACTGACTGTGTATACCAATGATTCTCTCAAATATATGATAATAAACTAATCAAAATCTAGTAGTTACCTGCCTCAGAAGATCAGTTGGTAAAAATACTGATTGACAGCTATCTAAAATTAAGTCTTTCTGATTTGAAATGGAAGTCAGGGAGCGATCAATTTTTGTACTTACTTAACGAGTAAACACACACTTTGTAATACCATTCCAAAGTCAATAAAATATCTGTTAATGCTTTAAAACTGGGAAAGGTTTTTAAAATTATTACAAAATGCGTCAACTGTTATTACAAAGTGCGAATTATTACAAAATGCTGATACCCTTGTTACATTTTGCGTAGACAATTTTTTATTACAAAATGCTGATACCCTTGTTACAAAACGCGTAGACTGGTTTATTACAAAATAGTGCAGATTTTATTACAAAATGCGTCAATTATTACAAAATGCTGATACCCCTTATTACATTTTGCGTAAGTTATTACAAAACACGTCAGTATTACAAAATGCCGCAGCACAGGGCCAATCATGGCGCAAGTTTTAGAGAAGACAATCAACCCGAGGGATATGGGAGGGCTTTATTTTTAAAATATCATCCAATGATAGTTTGGATTTATTTTATAGACATCCTGAAGGAAAGTCATTCATTGATGCCAAGTCGCAACTTTGAACAAAGCGAGAGCCCGGGCTGAGTACGATCACCTGGCCTCGACAATATTTACCCAGAGACCGGCGTTGGCGTTGATAGATCATACCATGTAAAGTTTTCTTACTACTATCTCGCATTACTTTTTTTGCGGATATTTTGTAAATCACACATTTCCAATCGCGTAAATGATAAGCTTAGGCTCCATGCACTGAGAATAAACCAAGGGACGGACTACGTCGCATCAGAACATTTTCACGTCCTTTCGTGTGATGATCGACCTCCGCCACTCCATCCCGGTGTCAGCCCCGGCCGGACTGGATGTGTTTAATCACGGCAATTTGACAGCAATACTTGAAAAGAAATACACTACATCCCTACTCATTGTAAAACTTTATCTTTCTGACATTATTATCCAAACATCCTTCCACAAACTCCTAACTTTGCGCGATATGCACATATTGGTTTTCCCAGGCCAGGAGATACGGCGCGCCTGTCATCGGCTTGTAACATACATAGGAGTTCGTTGACCTCATTGTACGTCTGGGCGGCCGACTGGGCGACGCGCGAAATCGTGACATCTTTTAAAATTGGAAGTTTTGAATAGTTCATGCTGTTTGAAGGTTATAATTTTTAAAAGCTCATGGCTCCTATTATATTCCTATCTATTGATCTAAATCTACGCCTCTTACGAGCGTATACCGTTTCGGTCACAGGTTCATGTTTGAGTGCACAGGCAAAACATGATCGGGGGTGCGACTCCGCGGCTTGTCGGGAGTGTTCGTTTGATGTCGCTAACTCACATTAAACCAAACCCATTCACAATTTTAAAGATAGGACGAGCAAACAAAGGTATGGCTGGTGTAAATTAACATGTTTCAGGACATTATACGCGTAAAGATACTTGAAATTAGCGGTTTTCGTTTGTGCTGAATTTGTTTCCATAGAACATAGGGTAAGCGACGGGGTCAGGTATAGCGGTCGGGCGCACTTACAAACAAAAAGTCGGTCGCGAGCCCCCCACCGGAGACGGGATATTATAATTATTAATCGCAAACACGGAGATAATTTAAGCAAACAAATGAAACCAGGTGAATGCCAGAATAATCTGAAAGATACTTACCAAAATGTACCTCATTAAATGCGATTGTGTTTGTTTATATTTGCCTTTATTATAATTTCTCGCGCGGGGGCACCGTCAATTGTTAGGGTAAGCGAGAGTACACGGGATTTTGCGAGAGATTTTGAAAAACCGCATTTTTTATCAAAATTATGAATTTTTATCAACATATTTCTGTACCACCGTGTTCCTGAATGAGAAGAGAACGTGTGGCCACAAAACAGGGTCTCTTTACGATCTGTGCTTGGAGAACGGGGTGAAAAAATGATCCGGGCGTAAATAGATCAACCTGAATTCTTTTTAGGGACTGGTCAGTTTCTTCGGCCTGGGGGCCGGTCGATTATTTTTTGCCGACGTCAAAAGTGGCTGACCCCCCCTATGCCAAATTTTGAAAACAGGGTGATCCCCCCCCCCTTATTCCAAATTTCGAAAACAAGGTGACCCCCCCCCCCGGCGCGCGACATAGGTAAAGCAAAAGGTGGACAAAAAATTATATATTATATATATATATATATATATATATATATATATATATATATATATATATATATATATATTATATTTTACATTTTACATTTTACATATATTTATATTTTAAATAGTCATTCTATGTTTTAATGAAATTGTTGACATGTCAGTTGTAAGATAGGAATTTCAAAGTGTCAATCTTAAAGTTTGAATAGAGTACATTTTGAATGAGCTTTATTTTGAATGAGGTTTGAATGTATTTCACACTTTCTATGCTTAACCAGATGTCCTGAACTGTTGTACAGAAATGGTTGTCAATCATTAATATCAAAGAGGAAAAAGCAGTGATCAAAAACTTTGATGGGTGTAAAGACTTGCCAACTATCCAATTAAATCTCCTAAGGAGCCATAGAGAGCTTTTTTAGCCAAATCTGATGTGTACAGTGTCTGAGAGGACCTTTTCTTGTAACATTGAAACCATAAAAGCACAGCTAATAATGACAAAAATTGCCTTTTTAACTGTTATTTTGTTCATAAAAAAGCATCTTTCTACAGAAAACCTGTGACACAAAGGAAAATAATTGCATCAATGAGAAGGAAAGATATCTTGTCATTTTTCTATCTCTAAAATAAGTCACTGTATCAAATATATATTGTGAAATATTTGTGCATGTTGCTTTCTCATACTGAATTCTCATAGAGAGAACAGAAAAGTATCAGAAATTTGTCATCCTTTTCATATGAAATGCAGATTTCATAACAGTACACTTTCACTTAGCAAACATCAAGATATCTCTGATTTATTAAAGTGTGGCGCCCGAAGGGCGCGCCGAAAAATATGAAACATCCTGATATCTCTGATATATATGCCTTGCATATTAAAGTCATGCACCTGAACGGCATGCTGAAAAATGTCTGATATATATTAAAGTAATGAGCTTGAAGAGCACGCTGAAAAATATTGAACATACAGATATCTCTGATGTATGTATGCTTGATATGTTAAAGTTGGGTGTGCTGAAAAATATGACTGATTATTAAAGTTACGCGCCCGAAGGGCGCGCCGAAAAATACAACTGAATAATGAAATTTGTGGCTGACACTAGCATTTTAGGCAATGATGAGCCTGTGTCAAAATTCAAAAACACACTGACCCCCCCTATTGGGCATTTCAAAAACAAGGTGACCCCCCCCCATCACCAAAGTCAAAAACAGGGTGACCCCCCCATGAATCCACCGCCCCCCAGGCTGAAGAAACTGACCAGTCCCTTACTATATATTGTAGTAGTAATCAGTAATAATATGTTTATACCCGTGAATTACTGTTACCTACTGTATCTACTGTTCATAGCTGTTAATACTTTTTATTACTGATATTATCAGTGATAATATGTATATACCCGTCAATTACTGTTTCCTACTGTATCTACTGTTCATAACTCTTAATACTGTGTATTACTGTTATATTCAGTGATAATATGTATATACTCGTGAATTACTGTTACCTACTGTATCTACTGTTCATAGCTGTTAATACTGTTTATTACTGTTATTATCAGTGATAATATGTATATACCCGTGAATTACTGTTACCTACTGTATCTACTGTTCAAAGCTGTTAATACTGTTTATTACTGTTATAAAAGTGATAATATGGATATACCCGTGAATTACTGTTGCCTACTGTATCTACTGTTTCTTAGCTGTTAATACTGTTTATTACTGTTATTATCAGTGATAATATGCATATATCCGTGAATTACTGTAGCTACTGTATCTACTGTTCATAGCTTTTAGTACTGTTTATTACTATTATTATGATTGATAATATGTATATATCTTTGAATTACAGTTACCTACTGTATCTACTGTTCATAGCTGTTAATACTGTTTGTTACTGTTATTATCAGTGATAATATGTATATACCCGTGAATTACTGTTACCTACTGTATCTACTGTTCATAGCTGTTAATACTGTTTATTACTGTTATTATCAGCGATAGTATGTACATACCCGTAAATTACTGTTACCTACTGTATCTACTGTTCATAGCTGTTAATACTGTTTATTACTGTTATTATCAGTGAAAATATGTTTATTCCCGTAAATTACTTTTACTTCTGTATCTACTGTTCATATCTGTTAATACTGCGTATCGCTGGTATTATCAGTGATAATATGTTTATATACCCGTGAATTACTATTACCTACTGTATGTTCTGTTCATAGCTGTTAATACGGTTTATTACTGTTATTATCAGTGATAATATATATATATATATATATATATATATATATATATATATATATATATATATATCCGTGAATTACAGTTACCTACTGTATCTACTGTTCATAGCTGTTAATACTGTTTATTACTGTTATTATCAGTGATAATATGTATATACCCGTGAATTACTGTTACCTACTGTATCTACTGTTCATAGCTGTTAATACTGTTTATTACTGTTATAATCAGTGATAATATGTACATGCCCACTATATTAATGAGCATTAATGAGGTATGAATATTAATGAGGATCATCAATATTAATGAAGACGCTATCTTGTTACATGTTACATTGAGCCATTACCTGATCAAGACGCGTAAGACGCCTACGAATAGGTCACATGAGGTTAATATTTACATATGTATGATCAGTACAGAACGACTCGGGAAAGGCCGCGTCACAACATTGAACAATCTCATTCCGATCGCACAAATTACTACTGCAATTATATGAAGTCAGACGGAGCGTTCCTTTTTTACGGGAAGGAGGTCAGGGCAAATCAGAAGGGGATTACAAAAGATTTTTTGGAGGATGGGGCAAATTTTATAATCAATGGTTTGCGAGGACAAATTTTACAAAATATTTGTAAGGAATGATGGCAAAAAACATGAGAATTGACCGAAAAATATAGAAAACAGAATATGAACATGGCTTTAATCCGTCTGAACAGGTGATAACAAGTAGAAAAACGATTTTATACACAACAATAAAATTTTCAAGTTGACCAAGAGAAATCTGTCATGGTATGACTTCTTTGACTCTTTGACAGCTGGGGGAAATAGCTCAAAGTTCTCGAAATATGGTGAAATATTGAGATTTTGCAAAGATTTCTGGATTTTGTAGTTACATAAGCATATATTTGAACAAACAGGATGAACAATTAGCTTAGCATACTCATAATTCCATTTTGTTTAATCTCAGCTGACAAATTACTTTTGAAATTTTCTCTGTGAAAAAAAGGTTTTAATGAACAATGGGAATAAAACAAGTCCAAAATTGTTCACTGTGATATTAGAACCGAGCAAATTTAGAACACTGCATAAAACCCTACAATACCTATAGTATTAGCATGGATTATTGCCTGTATTTTAGCTGAATTGTCCATATTCAGATATTTAGTCTGTATATATTCATGTTAAGGTGAATTCACATGTATTATTCTATAATAAAGGCAACATAGTTGAATTTATCTATATTATTGACTGTTGATGCAGGTACCTAGCATTTAGCATGCTGTAGGGAGCAAAGGGCCCGGATGAGCGGTCACATTTTACACTTGATGAATTTCGGGAGGGATTATATTGTAAAAAATAATTTGGAGAGGGGTTGTCATTTGCATTTCATAGTTTAAGTTCCACTGATCGCCTGCTGTAAAACCCAATGTTCCCTAACTCATACTGTTCCAAAGACAAAAATCTTGGGGGTCTTACTCCCTTTCGCAATACTATCAACTTGCCCTGTGATAAAAATAAGTATAATTCGAATAAAATGTGTAAAACCATTCACATCTACAATGTACCACCACTTCTCTCGTAGTCTTCTTGTGACGTGGTTAATTCAGTACAGTACTCGACGACAAAGGCATGCATTTTAAGCGCTTTCATATACTTCCCATTTTTTGACCCAATTTTTTGGACTACCCATCGAATCGTGTCGAAATCGTAATATTCAACTCCTTGATACATCATGCATGCAAGTAATATTCAACTCCTTGATACATCATGCATGCAAGCATGCCTACCTACCTAGTTACCAAGCTACATACCTACCTCCCGACCTACCGATCGACCGATCGATTTACAGATAGACAAGTTTTTTTCTAGTCTATAAAAATGCCTATATCGCCATTTTTTTTCAAAAGGCCACAAGGAGCTGAACACTGATTGCTAGTCTAGTGCACTGAAAGTTAACAAACCACATAGTTGAACGCTACAGAAATGGATTTGGATTACTGCTGTAACACTTGAACTATATAGTTATACGGTATAATGTTCTAGGACAGGGCTGATGATCGATGAAGTTAGGTCACCTACTCGGAATATGGTGACCATGGCAACAGTTACTTACACAAGAGACCGTTCCGCTCTGTTCTAAAAATAGAGTATGTTTTGTATTAGTTTTATCACGGGAAACCGTCGGAGAAGTTAGGCCGTGTGAGGGAGACAGTAGGGAACTGCTAGAGCAGTTAGGCCTAGTTCGCCGGGGGAGGGGGTTCTCTCTCATGGCTTAGACTGTGGACAGCTGCTCAGTTCGAAGTTGGAGACCATGTGTTAGAAGAGACGACTCGGTCTTTGATACCGGGTCTGTATTCTCGCTATTGGAAAGTTCTACTTTGGTGGACTCGTACTCAATGTGGGGTAGAGAAAGCCACCAAAATCTCATGAATTATACACGTCGCCGCCATTCGCCAAGGGACTGCCTGAGTTCGTCTGGGGTCGTTACTGAAAATTAGGGCAAAGACATTATGGATTTATTATATTTTCTGCAGAGTAGGTTCTGCGTACCAAAGTAATTGTGTTGTACAAGTTTTGTTGTTTTCACATGTAAATACACGGCCCCTCCGTGGTAACTATAATAAATGCGACACTTATGTCTAAACGATATCTTTTTGAGTGAATCACCATTATTGAAAATAATTGTAAGAAGTGTGAGCCGCTAACATCACCGCAAACACTCGACCGCTCTTTACTTTCTCTATTGGTAGGAAAGGAACTTACGAAAGTAAGGGATTTCACGAATAGGTCCGTTATATTGGTGGCAGAGGAGACCCACCGTTTTCTTTACATTGGTGGCAGTGAGGGGAACCAATCCACCGCATCTAAATGTAATTAAAGACTTTCATATCGATCACCGTACGTGTTACGTCTTGAACTTGCGTTGGCAAAAAAACATATTATAAGTAAAAAGGAAAAAAGTCGGTAGTAGTTCTCCTGAATGAACAGTGAGTACATAAAAATAAACAAATCTTTACCACGAATGGCTGCTTGCAAATTATCGTGCTCGGTATGTCGTTTCTTTGTGCAAGAGGAATTCTTTGGTACACTAACAGTACCGGGGACTATGACGAGGTCTTGTGAGGTCATAAGATAAGGTGTGTTCGCGTTGGCACGTCATTGTGATTAATATAAGCTCTACTTAGAGTTCTCTTCAGCTTAGCTTAGGTTTTGTAAAGGACGCCCGGCATGTTTTAACATGTTGGGCTAGTGTACTTTGCGTGAAAGGTTTTGTTTGTATTGCCAAATAAAATAAAAAGTTCTGTTTTGCCAAAGGAGTGTTTAACCTAGAGTGCAGACACAAACACTTATGGAATTAGAGTAGAGGAGCATCGACAGATTGCGTGGCATATAAACGGAGTCGAGGACGATAATACGACGCAAATTCGAAAACGAGTAAAATGCACGATTTGAACGCCGAACTCTAAGTGATATGCTTCATTGACATTTCTCTGTTGTTCATTTAGCATGTCATGTCAACAACGGCAACGTGGCGAGAATGCTTTAAGAGAAGAACTGTTTGATTTCCAGGAGGGGCATGGCAGCTGTGTTTTTCACTGTAATGGTAAATTCTTCCTCCCCCCCCCCCCGAAATTAGTTTTTTTTTTCACATTCAGGAACAATGTGCACACTTTTTTTCTCGAGCTTTAACTTTGTAACGAGCTGGTCAAATTATCCCTGAGTTTACTTGTCACTTGTTCACAACTTCACTTGTACGGGTTATACCACATAATTGTGGTGTAAGGGTTAACCCTCCCTTCTGATGTGGTACATCTAAGACAAAACACTAAGGTAACATGTTCAGTGATTGGATTTCATTGTAACTGTGTGCAGACACATTAGTGGTTAACTCACTTTAAATGACAAAACGTACGTCTACCGTGAAGATCTTTCCTTTGTGATTTGATACTATACGCTACAACCAAGTCATCTTATTACAAAGTGCTTATCCATGCCGCACTGGAGGTATCGGAACTTTTGTCATCCAGCTTGTCAAGTCAAGGGGAGGTCGTGTGACCACCACGTGTGCTACAGATGGCGTTTCCTTGGTACCCAGCCTTGGAGCTGATGAAGTCATTGACTACAAGACAGAGAACTACAAAACAAAACTAGCTGGCCAATCACAGTAAGTTTTACATTCATATTGATCACAGTGCAGATTACATTCAGTAACATTGCACAGTACATAAACATTCATCAATTAGTTAGGAATAGATTCTATTGTCTTATTAGCAAAGTCATCTTATTGTCATCCTTGCTAAAATGTATCTCTGAAACAGTGGAATTCAATCCTGATGAAATTAATAATTTAAAAAATATGACTTGAAAAGTTTGAGATTTCAGAGTGGTAGCTAAAAGTCAACTCAGATGGCACCAAGGAGATGCTTTCTTCGTTTACGTGTGCCAGTTCACAGTGATCTCATACCAGCAATGATACATGTAACTGAAATGAAATATCTGATCATTGGCCTGTTTTAAAATTTGGAGACCCTCACAGAGTATCTTCATGGGTTACTATGAGAAAATAAAACATATCTCATCAATGTCTAGTGAAGATTCTAAGATGATGTTCATATAACAATACAGATTAGTCACTGATCACCTTTTGAAAGCAACTTTTAGCATTGTCTTATCACTTGTCATGGTTTGTTCCTTCCTCACTGAAAGTTCATACATACACAAAGATATACTGTACATAGTTTGACAGCAAGCAAGCAAGGTAATCTATGACATAATACTACCATAACATCAATAAATGTTGTATTCATTGACACAGGTTTGATGTTGTGTATGACACACTCGGTCCCAGCTTTCAACAAGGAAGTCTAAATCTGCTGAAGAAAGGCGGAGTGATAGTGTCCATAATGCCAACCATTATGCTGTACACAGATCAGTCTGGTTTGTTACTGGGTGCCATCAGATCTCTGACAGGATTGGCCAGAATTGTACTGCCTCAGGTAACTCAATGTTTTTATTGTACACAACAATGCTTCTTGTATCATCTTGGGTTCATTAATTAAATCGATGTTATTTTTCCAATTCACATCCATATCCGTGAAACATGGCTGAATTTTTCAGATCTCACTGTGTTTTCATGAGATTCAATATATAAAACATTTTGTTATCAATCAAATTCATCTTATAGTGTAGTTTCATGATCCGACCAGATCTCACTGGATTCTATTTTAGTTCTCAGGTTGGTGAAATATTTTGGCGAGAGTTTGTTAGAGTCTCAGATAGTTCATTGTCCTCCATGTTCCATTATGTGCATAAAATTAACAGTCCATAAATCTTGTTTATTGAGAAACGCGGTTCCCTTCATGTAACATTGACTTGTTTATTGTTGCAACATAAACTCTGCAATAATCCCTGAATAACACCATTCGGCATTCTGTTATACTCTGCATTACACAGCGTATTCTCCACGGCCGTACATTCAAATGGGCCTTCTTCAATCCCAGTGGGGTTGTCTTGGAAACAATCACAGAGCTTGTAGAACAGGGCAAGGTGAGTATACTGAGTTTGAAGCTTAATCACCGAATCATGTGACATGTATTTGGTCACGTGACATTCTATCATGTGACATGTATGTATTCATGCAGATTTCATGGCATCTCATGCTTTCTCATGTATTGTGATTAAAGATGATTGTTTACAATATTCTACGACAATGGATGTTGGAACAGATAGCATCAAGCAGTTGAAAACAAAAGAATTGCAATTTTGGTTATTTTTCAAACTCTCACATTGTTGTTGTGTAAGTGTTCCTTCAGTCTTAATGGTCATTTCTCGTCTTGGTGTAAGTCAGTTTTTAGTGAAGATACTGGAGATGATCTTCCTGAATGAAAACATTTTACTAATGATTGTTTAAGTAATGTCATCCTTACAATTGAAGAAGTGACAGATATTTTAAATGATTTAAATCCTAATAAGGCTTCTGGTTCAGATGGGATTCCCATCCGAGTTGTTCGCGCGTGCTCCGAACAACTTGCGTTGCCCCTAACTCTGCTATTAAACAAGTCACTTAAAACTGGTGTTTTCCCGTCTTTGTTTAAAAGGGGCAACGTTGTTCCTATTTTTAAATCTGGATCTCGGAATGAGGCTAGCAATTACCGTCCAATACTTCCAGTCTTCAGTAAAGTTTTTGAGAAAGCAATTTTTCCTCACATTTACAATCACGTACAGAATTCACTGGATATCAATCAACATGGTTTTGTAAAATGCCGCTCCACTGTTACTAATCTTGTTTCATACACCGACTATTTATCTACTGTTATCAATAATCGGGGTCAAGTTGACTCAATATATCTAGACTTCAGCAAAGCATTCGACTCAGTTAACCACAGGCTCCTGCTTTATAAACTCTCACATTATGGTTTCAATGGCAATATTTTCAACTGGTTTCATTCATATCTTTCAAACAGAGTTCAGCGGGTAACAATTAATGGTCATTTCTCGTCTTGGTGTAACGTTACCTCTGGTGTCCCCCAAGGATCCCAATTAGGACCTCTCTTATTTATATTGTACATAAATGACATCAACTCATCTGTTGCCAACTACATGTCACTGTATGCAGATGATTCAAAATTGTACAAGCAAGTTTTTGATACTGAGGATTGTAGGTCATTACAACAAGATCTTAAACATATAGAGAGGTGGTGTGCGGTATGGAAATTGAAACTTAATTGTAAAAAATGCATGATAATTTCTTTTACCAACAAAAAAGTACCTATTTCTTATAACTACACACTTAATGATGAGATTGTAGAGAGAGTGACATCGGTTAAAGATCTCGGTGTGTATATCACTCACAATCTCAATTTCTCCACTCACATAAATGCGATCACGCTCAAAGCTTTTAAATTATTTGGTTTTATTAAACGTACTTCTAGCAAGTTTCACAATGTTAACACCCTTAAGACTTTATACATAACGCTTGTAAGGAGCCAACTTGAGTACGCCAGCAAGGTTGGTCTCCACGCCAACATTACCTTATCAATCGACTTGAAAGGGTTCAGTGTAAATTTGTAAAATACTTGTGTGGCAGAGTAGGAATAGTATACTCATCAAATAACTACAAGTCACTTTGTACATTTTTTAAACTTCCGCTCCTACAGGAGCGTAGACTTTTTTTAGATATGACTTTCTTTTACAAGTGTATGTTTTCTTCATATGATTGTCCTGAAATTTTAGAGAATATTTGTTTTAATGTACCTTCCCGTTCATTACGCTCTGTACAGCTTTTTAAACCAACAGTTTCTAAGAATAATGTGCACTCGTTTGCTTTCCTACAACGTTCAATGAAATTTTTAAATACAATTTTACCGAATCAGACTTTTGATATTTTAATTGTAGCTATGGTAAATTCCGCAGTTTTTTATTTAACTCGATTTATTTGTCTTAATCTTGTAACTTTTGTTCCCATTGTTTGTCACTTGTTTGTTATTTACTTGTTTCCTGGTTGTAAGCTTATGTTGTTCAGTATTTTTATTTGTTTATTTATATTTTGCTGGAACTGTAATTGGGCGCAAGCTCGTTGTTCCTAGTCAAATAAAATAAAATAAAATAAAATAAAGTCTGTCCCCGGGAGGCATTGCGTCTGTAGGGTGGTGTCTAACTATATGTGTCAAACGTCTTTACTGATATCTACTAGACTTATTAGAAATGTACTTCTTTGCAATTTGACGGAGTTGTCACCATATTTAGGAGAAATATACCATTATTATTATTGTTGAAACTTACCAAAAATGTCTTTTATGAAGAGTGGCTGCTGTAAGTTCTTCACATTCCAATAATCTGCACCATGAAAGACAAATATCTGACACTTTGAATACCTTGATGCGGGTCATCTGCAACCACCTGTAAAGCACTGTTGTATTCACATTTTTTCTTCCAGTGAAAAGCAGGCAAAATCAAACATCAGCATTTCTTATTTGTTGTTTTACAAAGAAATTGCGAAATAACAGGTAAGGAGGCATAAACATATTTCTCTTATTCATAAAGAGATTAAGTAATTGTCTTGTATTGATGTCAACTATAAAATAGAAAATTTTATATCTAAAATTTCATGTCTATTTCATCGCCAGATAAAACCAGTGGTTGAGAAGACATTTTCAATGGCCGATGCTGACTTGGCTTTCAGTCATGTTGAGGAGGGACACTCACGTGGAAAAACTGTTGTTGCCATTGACAACTGACAACCTTCAACAATTCAGAATGTCACTGCATGGAAAGTGAATTTTGTTTTTTTGCAACTGATGTCAGATTTCCTGAAGTGAATTACGACTGCAGTGCAACAGCAACGCTAGTCAACTTTAAGACCGATGGAAATTGACAAAATAGTTAAGAGTTACACGGTTCAAGAATATTGTATTTGCACATCTAATGATATTGAATACCAGTCAGTATTTTCATCACTGAGGTGTTAGACACTAAAGTAGGCTATACAACTTTGGGTTTAAGAAATTGAATAATATATTCACAGAACACTATATATTAATTGGAATAATTGTTTTAGACTTATACATATCCAAAAGCTGTTTTTGTTTGTTTGTTTGTGGCAAATTTCAGAATTGAAAATTTATTATATATTACAGCAAGGAAAGAATGAGCTTTCCACAATATATGGTTCCAGAATATTACAATATATCTGTTGGACATTTAACAAATAGGATAGAAGCAGATTTGAGATATGTCAGAATATGGTGTGTTTTTACAGCTTTAATTGTCACTGTGCCTGCTGCAGCATAGCTGAGAAGCATTTGTGGTTCAGAGATTTCTTCAGAAAAGTTTTGTAGCATTGTCTTTGTATCACAGTCATGGGTCGGGCCTGTGCATGTGTATAAAGCAACACACTAAGCTTCTATCTAACTCTGTGGTAAGTACATACAATGAGTAGGATTACATGTACTCCAGAATGTGTAGGAAAATATAATGAAATTTACTTCATAAAAGCTGTATGTTGTGTACTGGAGAAATAAATTGATTACGTATTACAGAAATACCTTGTGGTCTTTCAGTTGGAAACAAAAACTGTGGTATCTTTGATTAGAAATGTATGTGGAGATATTTATCATCAGTGTAGATGTGTAGGATTATGAACTCTCAACATTTGATTGGACTCCAAGGTATTCCCGGGTAAAATCACAAACATTCCTTCATCCATCAATATTACCAATGATTTTAAAAATTGAATTTCTGTACGTATCTGACCACTGACAACTTTACGTGTAATTTCACGAAGTCTGTTTATGATTTTTGAATTTTTTTAATATTCCAAATCAAGGTATCATGTTCACAACATAACAGTGACCATGAACACACACTCAGTGTCGGTCTGACTTTCAAAAGTAACAACTGTCTTCACCAGACATGTCCTGTCTAACACTTATTGAAAACACAATGATACAGACACAGATACTGTACGAAAAGTTGCCGCAATCATTTGCCTGAGAGTTTAAAAAGGATGATCCATAAAATTTAGGTAGAATGCACACCTCAGGGACAGATTTTTTAACACTCGTTTTTTTTCTGCCGTTTACTGCTTGTTAGGATTCATATGAAAGCTCTTGAAATGAGAAAGATTTTTATCTTCTTAGTTTTGCAAAAATCAAAATTTAATGCATTTCATGATAGAGTCATCATAGGGATGGCGGCCATTTTGAATTTCAAATATCGGTAAATATTGAAAAGTAATAATGATAAAGTAATACAATGATACAGCCGCAGATACTGTAGGAAAAGCTGCTGAAATAATTTGCCTGTCATTGTGAAAAAGAGATAATTTATGACACTAAGGTAGAGTGTGCACCTCTGGGACAGATTGTTTGACTCACAATTTTTTCCAATTTTTCTGCCATTTACTGCTTGTTTGGAATCTGAAAGCTTTTGGAATGAGAAAAATTTTTATCTTCTCAATTTTGAATTTGGAATTTCAAATATCTGTATTTATGTATCAATGAAAGTAAAAGTCTAAATTATCAATACCTTGTTGAAGAAGACAAACTATGGCCAGCAAGAATGATGTACAGAATTCCTGCTTTATTTCATCATGTATGGAAATACCAGTAAGGACATGGAATTCTTTAATGCAGTCCTTTACTTTCCAACAGACTTCACTTCGCTATAATTACAAGACTGTACAGGGAAGTTCAATTGCAATAGTGTAATCGACAATACTAGCGCAACTACAAAAATGTGTGAAAAGGAATTCAACTGTAACACGATTTGAACTAATTTGGGATAATTGGGTTTTCATATTTTTAAAATTTCTCAAAAGTGTTAGGTGCCGTATGGCTGAATGTTGCAATATTACGAATTACTCACAAAAGCAAGTGTGTAACTTAAAAAGAAAAGCAGATGAGCTTACATTTGCAGATCAAACAGACGTTACTTCACCATCCAATTATCCCAATTTAGTTCCAATCCTGTTCTGTGCTGAATTCACTAAACTTTAATCTGTGAAATGCATGCATTGAGGTTAGCATTTGGACGTTGAGGGCGCTGTATAATTTCCAAGACGATGCGAAGCAAACCTTGCGGCTAAATAGCAAGGGCGCGTGATCAAAATATGGGAAGACTTGTAAAATATTGATGCTTTCCCTGACAAGGAACTGTTAGGCTAATGTTATTATACTGGGAAGAATGAAAGCGCCCTCATTATCTTTTTCCGCGAACCAAGTCAGAAACGTATCGACACCTTGGCACATGATACATCCATCCCCCGGTGATGGCACTCACGGGAAAGGCTGTGTAGATATGCTTGTTCCGCTAGATTTCAAAATACCTCTTATCTGGGATTTTCCAACAAAAAGACACCTTTATTATGAGAAATACAGGAGGAAAATAAACCAGAAAACACTCCCTTATTTAAAAAATCAACGAGTTGGTGAGTTATTGTAAATGCAAATACAGTACCCATGTCGATGTTGTAGAGGAATGAGATTGTCTTGACACATCTATGTAATTTTGTATTACTGTCTTGAACAACATGATAACGTTTGGGAAAAGAGTGTACATGAGTCATATTTTCAAAAAATAGATGATTAACAACCCACTTCTCCGTAATATTGCGTACCCGTACCTATTTTCCCTGACAGTACCATCACTGCATCGGGGTGCGTCTGATCATATAGAGCTTTAGATGTCGTAAAACATGAATGAGATGAAGATGCATGCTATTTGAATAATGGTCAAAACAATAACGTTTCATTTTTACATCGTGTACACGACATACAAAACGGAAAGAGTCTGATACTATGACATTACAGCTGACAGGAAACTTTTACAATGTTGTCTACTTGTAGAGCACTTTTTAGTTTCGTTTAGTTTAAGGTCGTAAAACATAATGAGATGAAGATGCATGCTATTTGAATAATGGTCAAAACAATAACGTTTCATTTTTACATCGTGTACACGACATACAAAACGGGAAGAGTCAGATACTATGACATTACAGCTGACAGGAAAGTTTTACAATGTTGTCTACTTGTAGAGCACTTTTTAAAAGTTTCGTTTAGTTTCTGTCACGGAAAGCTTTGACGTCGCTAATGACGAAAGAGGACAGAAAACAAACATATTATTATATAGGGCTCAGCCCTTGGTGTCGCGCCAGGGGTTATTAAAGATTGGCAATGTTATTTGTATTGATTCATGATAAACTGTAATTGTTACTTCATAAACGTTTATATGACAACTATGCCCAGTTTCCCTCTGATGAAAGCAGACATCAAACCCTACAGCAGGGCAGGTATAGATTTTCTGTAGCGTGTAAAAAATTTGGACAAAAATTGGCAATTTTTACAATGATAACAGCCTATTGCGATAAACAAGGGACGTATTATGCAATCATTATCATTGCAATGGTAACCGCACTGCCCACCTTCCACTTGCAAGCTGAAAACTATAGCGTTCCGTCTAAAAACTGGCAATTTTTGAATCTAATTATTGACACAGGGGGCGCTCTTCTATAATTCAATCCCAGCATTCTTTGCGTATGCCCCCGTTCATATGCACGACAGTTTTCTCCCTTTATCTATATTAACGATATTTTGTATCAGCGACAAGGTGCATAATAACATTTACTGGCTAATAAAAGAGGTATATTTTATAAAAGGCATGTTATATAATAGTAATTTGTTTTGGTTTTGTTTATTTACGAGTACTCAAAAAAAAAACAAAACATGGCGGCGCCATGAAAGAAGGGTACACTTCCGGTTACTCGCATAGTATATTATGAATAAGCGCATGCGTAGTCAGTAAGCCGCTGGCGCGACTATTATCACCATCAATATTTATTAAATGCAGGTGAAATATTTTACGTACATGTACCATTAGGCCTGTAACTTAAACAAAATCACCATTCGTGTCGTAAGATTTTAAATTTCAGGAAATATCAAACGGGATACACTGACATCATATGATGGAATAAAAGTATACATTTAGTTTTTTAGCAAATATTCTTAGAGCTTCTGTCATGATCATGACGCGTATTCATGTGAAAACTAGTTTTGACGCCTTGATAGATACAAACTTAAATACGGACAGTGCAGTGAACTAATTGAGACTTAAAACAAGCAAGCAAACAAGCAAGCGTGAAATCCATCGGTAATCATTAGCAGTTTTGTTAATTTTAACATTTAAACAGAAAAGGTATTGAATAGTACGAAATATCCAGTTTACCTCAGTGAACTTGACAGTCAAAGTGACTAAAAAAGCACTTGTCCCATTGATGTTCTTATTTATATTTGTTAATCGTGCTTGTTTAAATATATGTAAATACAAAATACAAAAATCTTTGCAAACACTCCATATAACACCATATTTTCAACAACTGGCGCCATTTTCCACACTTTTCAGTGTTATAAAAGTTGTATCATGAACATTGCCATGACACTTACTTCTCTTCGTTAACTTGAAAGATTTTATTTTTGTGAACAAAGGTGCTCTTTTCTGCTTGTAACAGCCCGTTCAGACAGAATAAAGCCATCTCCGTATTCTGTTTTATATACTTTTATTCAACCCCCCCCCCCAAAAAATACACAATTGATCTAAAATTTGACGACGCCCTAAAAATGGTTGTGTAAAAGTCAAACCCCCTGATTTCCATACCCCCACCGTAAAAACAAATGCTCCCTAACAGATATTTTCTACACCACGTGTAATAAGGTTATCATTATCCCGACTGTCCAGTACTTTGGAGTTGCCACCACGCATACGGCTCAAACTTACAACTACCCTACACGTTAGCCACTGTCAAAGTCTAACCCCGGTGTTAAACAGTCCATGAAATAGAATTATTCATCAATGACAATGAGCACTTTGAGTTAATATAATAAACCAACAAAGACAGTATCGTTAGAATCTACCAGCAAGCTTCGGGAAAGCAAGCTCCGCACCCGACAGCACCCTCGGCTGTCAAAGTACATGCCCCATCTGATGCTCTGATAGCGATATTCTTCATATCGCCCTCTTGCGACAAGATATCTCATTTCACTTTGACTTCGGTCGATCATAGACCCTCGAGAAAAACGGGACAGGCAACTGCTGAGGTTTCTTTGTGCGATCTATCTTGAAAAATATTAAAGTTTATCTGCCAAGCGGTCCCCGACAACAATACTTCGTACTTAACACTGAATCTCATTAACGATCAAACTGACGTTCTGAATATGTACACTTTGCTCTTGCATGGCACGTTCCGAGTAATGACACAGAGAATTTTGAGGGTTTTTTGATACTAGTCATGGTGGATGTTCTGGTAACGATGAAGATCACATTTTGGATTCAAGCCGAAGCAAACGGGAACAAGTCATTGACAATGACATAGTCTCCACTTGTAATAGGAGTATTAGTCTTGATGGGGCAGGGAAATGTGGTAATTAAGAAGTATCACTGGAGTGTATATGTTGAGATCTATGGGCATATAGGTCTATGTCGTTGTTCCCAATTTGAAACACATGAGGCATGTCTAAGTTATGGTTCTAAATCGGGGAAAAAGATCAGACCTCTAGCTGTATTGGCCAGCCAAGAAATACATATGCGCATAATAAATGAGGTACAAGATGTGACATCTTAAGGTCTAATATCCTATCAAAATTGGAGGGTATAGAACTTGTGGCTACTGAGTTATGCATATATATGTATGATCAAGGTCAAAGGTCATCGAGGTCACGTGACATTTCGGAAAAAATGTATTGCTAATTAATCCCTATATGCCAAAAATCAGACCTCTAGCTCTATTCGCTTGCCCGGAATTAGATATGTGCATAATTAATGAGGTAAAGCGTGTGTTGTCATAAGGTGTCCCATCCTACTAAATATAAAGGACATAGCACTTGTGGTTACTTATTTATTGACATAAACGTATATTTTAGGTAAAAGGTCAGGAGTTGTCTTGGAAACAATCGCAGAGCTTGGTGCAAGGTTAGTATACTGAGTTTGAAACTTAAGATCACTGAATCATGTGATAGGTACGTGGTCACATGACACATATTCTATCATGTGATATATGTATTCAGCCATGCTGATTTCAAAGCATCTCAGGTTTTCTAATGTATAGATTGAGATAATTGAAGGTTGTATCTAGAGGTGATTGTTTGCCATATTCTAAGATTATTGATATCGGAACAGATAACATCAATCAGTTGACACCAAAACTATTAATTTTGTCATTTTCCAAACTATCATATTGTTGTTGTATTGTAAATTTGTCTTCTTAGTCTGTGCCAGGGAGTCATTGTGTCTGTTAAACTTTGTTTGTAAAGTTTTTTTTGAATGATATGTTCTTTATGAGACTTTTCAGAAATGTAATTCTTTGCAATTTGACCAATTGGTCACCATATTGAAGAGAAATATACCATTATTATTTTTATTGAAACTTACCAAGAACGTGTCAAATCAAGAGTGGCTGCTGCATTTTCTTCATTGCACAGTCGTAACGTTTTTATTTCTCCAAGTGAAAAATCAGACAATATTGAACATCAGCATTTCTCATTTGTTGTTTTACCGTGAAACTGCACATTATCAGTATAAAGGCACTTTCTCTTATTCACAAAGAGATTAATTAATTGTCTTGTATTGATGTCAAGAATGAAATTTCATATCTTAAAGTTCATGTCTATTTCATCGCCAGATAAAACCTGTGGTTGAGAAGACATTTTCAATGGCTGATGCTGACTTGGCTTTCAGTCATATTGAGGAGGGACACTCACGTGGAAAAACTGTTGTTGCCATTGACAATTGACAACCTACAACAATTTAGAATGTCACTGCATGGAAAGTGAATTTTGTTTTTTAGCTCCGCTGTCAGCGACGCGGAGCTTAACAAATAAGTTTATTTTCCGTCGTCTGTCGTCGTCGTCTGTCGTCGTCGTCTTCCGTCATCCGTCAATAATTGCCTTCTTCTATGAAACCGCAAGTCCAATTACTTTGAAATTTTATATGCAGTTCACTTAGGGTAACCTCATTTAAGTTTGTGCAAATCGTGGTGAAATTTGCATATTTCTATATTTGGGGCATTTTTTGCTGTTTTTGGTAAAACATTCTTCTCTGAAACCACTCGTCCGATTGCTTTGAAATTTGATATGATATTTATTTAGGGTGGCTTCAGTTAGATTTGTTCAAATTGTGGTGAAATTTGCATATTTGTATTTTTAAGGCAATTTTTGTCGTTTTTGGTAAAAAAATCTTTAAAAATCTTCTTCTTCAAAAATACCAGTCAGATAGCTTTGACATTTGGTACATAGGTCCGTAGGGATGATCTATTTCAGATTGTTCAAATTGTGCAGAAATATGCAAATTTGCATTTTTAAGGCAATTTTTGCCATTGTTGGTCAAAAAATGTGTAACATACAGGTCTGATAGCTTTGAAATTTAATATACGGATTTATATAGATGAACTAAGTAATATATATTTGATTTCTGATGATATCTGTAATTTTGTATTTTTGGGGCAATTTTTGTCATTTTTGGTCAAAAATGTGTATTTTCAAATCTACTCATCTGATAGCTTTAAAATTTGGTATACAGGTTCCTATAAATGAACTAAATGATATTTATTGAAATTATGGTGAAATCTGCAATTTTTATTTTTGGGGCGATATTTTTGCCATTTTTGGTCAGAAAATTTCATTCTCAAAAAATTACTTGTCAGATAGCTTTGGTTGACATGTTCCTAGGGATGATCCAATGTGATATATTCAAATTATGATGAAATCTTCAATTGTGTATTTTTGCAGCTATTTTAGCCACTTTTTTCTGGCCACTTATATGAGCTATCAACGATTTCCACCTTCATCAACATGTGTTAAAAATAGTTATTCTCTCCATAAACACAGCGGAGCTATATCGGCCGTCAGGTCGCTTGTTACATCTAATATCAGATTCCTGAAGTGAATTACGACTGCAGTGCAACAGCAATGCTAGTCAACTTACCGACCAATGGCAATTGACAAAACACTTTAAAAGAGTTATAATGTTCGAGAATAACATATATATGCACATCTAATGATATTGAATACCAGTCAGTATTTTCATCACTAAGAGGTGTTAGACACTAGGGTGCCTCATAATATCTTGTACAGGTATTATACAACTTGGGGTTTAAGAAATAGAATGATATTTTTATAGAACACTATATTAATTTCAATAAATTTTTTAGACTTGCATATAAGCTGTTTGTTTAGTTTTTTGTCAGGGAATTCCAAAATTGAAGATTAAGTATATATTACAACAAGGAAAGAGTGAGCTTTCTACAACTTAGGCTTCCAGAAAGTCACAATATGTCTGTTGAACATCTCACTAATCGGATGGAAGCAGTTTTGAAATATGTCAGAATATGGTGTGTTTTTACAGCTTTACTTGTCACTGTGATTACTATAGCATAGCTGAGAAGCATTCATGGTTCAGAGATTTCTTCTGAAAAGTTTGGTAGCATTATGTCTTTGTATCACAGTCATGGATTGGGCCTGTGCTTGTGTGTTGGGCAATACACTAAGCTTCTATCTAACTCTGTGGTAAGTACACACAATAATTAGAAATACAAGTATTTTAGAAATACGGTGGTCTTTCAGTGGTAAACAAAAACTGATATCTTTGATAAGAAATGCATAAATGTAGGTATCTATCGTCAGTGTAGGTATGTTGGAATATGAACTCTCAACGTGCAACTTAAAATCACAAACATTCCTTCTTCCATCAATATTACCGTGTATTGTACAAATTGAATTTCTGTGCGTATCAAACCACTGACAACTTTACATGTAATTTCACAGTCTGTTTGTGATTTTTGAAAAAAAAATACTTTTATTCCAAATCAAAGTATCACTTTCACAGCATAACAGTGATTATTAAAAGCATTCCTAAACACATACTCAAAATGTTCATCTGAGTTTAAAAAGTAACAACTTTCTTCACCAGACATGTTCTGTCTAACTTGTATTGAAAACACAATGATACAGGCACAGATTCTGTAGAAGTTGCTAAATTAATTTGCCTGTGTTTGTAAATAAACCATGATGATATATGACATTAAGGTAGAATATAGACTTGGTTCAAGTTTGTGAATTTAAAAACATAAAATCATTTGTAATATAATTTCTCATGTCTCTCCAATTTCTTTGAAACGTATTTGGAATTTGGTAGCCCAGGCACGGTTTTCCTGGCGATTGAACGTGTTACCATTGAGTCTGCACAGTAATGAGTTAGCTTCTCCTGGAATATTCGGGCAGAAACTCCCCTGTATAGCGTTCACCCCACTCATCGCGTTCACCCTACTCACATGTTTCACATGAAAACAGAACACAAATGCACCTAGTACCTTGAAGTCACAAACATTCCTTCACCCATCAACCAACAAAAACATTCACAAATCACAGACTTGAACCAAGTCTAGGTAGAAATGCACACCTGTGGGACAGGTTGTTCGACTGACAAGTATTTCCAATTTTTCTGCCATTTGCTGCTTTATTGACTCATTTGAAAGCGTTTGGAATGAGAAAGATTTTTATCTTCTTAGTTTTTTAAAAATCATAGAGTTAATTTTGAATTTCAAATATAGGTAAATATATGAGTAATTTGTATCGCAAGTTCCAAATTTTGCATAGTGACCCCTGGATTTTATTCTATATTTGGTTGAACGTTTCATTGAGCAAAATTTGAGCAAAGGTTTAAATCCTTCTCTTTTGAGGCACACACTACTTTAAAGAGGGTTTCAGTCTGGGTGATGTCAAATCTCACCTGTTTTAACCAGTTCAAATAAGTGCGATAATAATAATAATAATAATAATAATAATAATCACATGCTGTGCATGGAGTAATAAGGAGCCATAGCCTAAGGCATAAAAAGTACAAATGAATATACCATTTGAAGTCATTTATTGAATTTTGTAACCTTGGATAAGTTTCAAATATGAATTTTTCACACTTTGTCAACAAGTAGAATAATAGAGACATGATAATTTATATTCTCATCACAGCATTTTACTTTGGAGTATAAGTTTGGGGGCAATGTCAAAATAAACTCATCGCAGTTATTATAATATCATAGTCCCTGAATATTGGAATTTTTTTAATTAAATTTGTACCTTCCAGTTTGTCACGATTAGCCTACGTACCGGGTATTCATGTATCAATGAAGCTAAAGGGCTAATTTATCGGTAATTTGTTGAAGAAGACAAAGTGTGACAAGCAAGAATGATGTACAGAATTCCTGCTTAATTTTCATCATGTATGGAAATACCAGTAGGGACATGGAATTCTTTACTTTCCAACAGACTTTACTTCGCAATAAGTACAAGGCGGTACAGGGAAGTTCAATTGCAGTGGTGTAATCGACAATACTAGCGTGACTACAAAAATGTGTGCAAAGGAATTCAACTGTAACACGATTGGAACTAATTTGGGATAATTGGATTTTCATATTTTAAAATTTCTCAAAAGCGGTAGCAGCCATTTGGCTGAATGTTGCAATATTACAAATTACCCATAAAAGCAAGTGGGTAACTTATAAAGAAAAGCAGATGAGCTTACATTTGCAGATCAAACAGACGTTACTTAACCATCCAATTATCCTACTTTAGTTCCAATCGTGTTCTGTACTGAATTTACTGAACTTTAATCTGCGAAATGCGTGCATTGAGGTTAGCATTTGAACGTAAGGGCGCTGTATAATTTTCCAGACGATGCTAAGCAAACCTTGCGGCTAAATGAAAGGGCGTGATCAAAATATTGGATGACTTGTAAAATTTTGATGATTTCTATGAGAAGGAACTGTTAGGCTAATGTTATTATACTGGGAAGAATGAAAACGCCCTCATTATCTTTTTCCGCAAACCAAGTCATAAACGTGTCGACACCTTGGCACATGATGCATCCATCCTCCGGTGATGGCACTCACGGGAAAGGCTGTGAAGATATGCTTGTTCCGCTAGATTTCAAAATACCTCTTATCTGGGATTTTCCAACAAAAAGAGACCCTTATTATGAGAAATACAGGAGAAAAATAAACAAGGAAACACCCCCTTATTATACATCAACGAGTTGGTGAGTTATTGTAAGAGCTTAAATGCAAATACAGTACCCATGTCGATGTTGTAGAGCAATGATATTGTCTTGACATATCAATGTACACTCAGTGTGATAGTTTTCGGACGACCTCGTTTTTTTCGTACATTTAATGACATGCTACTCGTTGTGTTCACTTCGCTCTGTATTGATGGCGTTTTACAAGTCATGTTACCGCATATTAAGTCAGGTGACGCTGCTGTTCCGTTTTGGATAGGTTTTTTTGGGTAGAAGCTATGCCGGGTTCTACAAACTTGGCGAAGTGAACACACCGTACGATACAGGGTGCCGAAAGCAACACACAGAGACAGCCCATGTCCGATAAGCTTATGCAGGCGCCGTACACGTCGAAATGTAGTTGCGTCGTGGATTAAATGCAACTACTTTAATTTATCACGAAATATTTACAATCACGAAAAATTTACATATAGTTTTCTAAACACATCGAAATTGAAAATTAGGGGTTCGAAGTTTCAAAATATCAGTATTTAGCCCCTATAATCATATTCCAAATACGATGTCAGATTACTA
This sequence comes from Ptychodera flava, assembly GCF_041260155.1. Lineage (NCBI taxonomy): Eukaryota > Metazoa > Hemichordata > Enteropneusta > Ptychoderidae > Ptychodera > Ptychodera flava. Next base: position 911,491 of record NW_027248352.1, read on the forward strand.
CGCACTCAACATGGGGTCAACAATTTGGCAACTTTGACCCCCGAAATGCCACTTACTTCGTGTTAACAGTTTGAAAATAAACACAATAAAGTTTCGAAAGGTATGGTAATAAGATTTCGGACTGCTCGTCATTTATGAAACGGCTTTGGGCGAAATTCACTACCCTGTCCGAAAACTGTCATAATGAGTGTGCTCTTACATTACAGACTGGAGCAACATGATAACGTTTGGGAAAAGAGTGTACATGAGTCGTATTTTCAAAGAACTAGATGATTAACACCCAATCCACTTCTCCGGAATATTGCGTACCCGTATTCCAATTTTCCCTGACAGTACCATCACTGCATCGGGGTGCGTCTGATCATATAGAGCTTTAGAGGTTGTAAGATATGATGAGATTAAGATGCATGCTATTTAACCCTTTCATCACCATGTTTTGTCCCAAATCCATTGTTTTCTATGGTAAAGTTGGACCTGTATACAGGGAACTGGGGTTGAAAGGGTTAAATAATAGTCAAAACAATAACGTTTCATTTTCACATAGTGTACACGACATACGAAACGGGAAGAGTCAGATACTATGACATTACAGCTGACAGGAAAGTTTTACAATGTTGTCTACTTGTAGAGCACTTTTTAAAAGTTTCGTTTAGTTTCTGTCACCGAAAGCTTTGACGTCGCTAATGACGAAAGAGGTCAGAAAACAAACATATTATCACCATCAGTATTTATTTAATGCAGGTGAAATATTTTACGTACAAGTACCATTAGGCCTGAAACTTAAACAAAGTCATCATTCAGACGAATGTGAATATTTTTCTCGTTAATACCTAATACTGTCTATATATAAGGGGAAAAGCGTATTTCCTGATACAAAATTGACGAAAAATACCAAAATCCTTGAATTTTACGGTGAAATTCAAAATTCTTCAGCCTGTCGTTTGCATCATGTTGTGTTCAACTAGTCTGGAAAGTTGTGGATTTTCACCAGAAATATACCAGCAGACTTGACATGTTATATTGTCATGTCTGCTTCTATGTATGTTTCTGTACACTCACGCACACATCTGTGAAAGTCAAAAAATTATTCTGAAAACTATTTCACAATAAATTGCAACAGGCTGCTTTCAGAAAGTGTACAAAAATCATAAATAGTACTATTACTAATTAGAAGTTTACTGACATTATTCCATCAAGGGTGAAAAAATATACAGGTGGAAAATAGTATATTTTAGTTTTACCAAACAGTTTGATAAAACAGTCCGTCAAAACGAAAACGTCATGGTTGATCCAAAATTAGCAGTAAATATGAAAAATTATGGAGATGACAGCACAAAATACACATTTACAGCCTGTCAGTTGCAATGTGTTGTGTAAAATTTGTCAGAAAATTTGTAGATTTTCACTAGAGATATCCCTGCAGAGTTGACATGGTGTGGTTTCATGTCTGCTTATATGTACAGTAGTTTAACACAGAATTCCTGTGCTACAACTAATCTGTATGGATTATCCTTACACAGTGCAATGTAACGGGGTGACTCTAACTGACCTTGACCTTTATAGCTGAGAAATTCACCATCACAATTGAAATGAACCACTCTTTTCCCACTGCAATCACAGACATATATGCCATCTTGTTGGTGATCAAAACACAAACCATAAGGCCACTGTAAGCGTCCCTTGCCAATGTCTCTTATACTTTGCATCTGGTGATTCAAAACATGAACACATTTCCTGCCTTCATCTGATACAAAAATACATTTCTTATTTACAATCAGATCCCTGGGATCAATGACTTGTCCTTTTTCAGTTCTTGCAATGTGTTCACCAGATTTATTATATTTTCTCACATATCCACTCAAGTCACCAATGAATATAAAACCATCAGGACTCAAGCAGATACCGGTTGGATCAATTCCTTCTCTGCGTCCAAAACAGTTTAAAATCTTGCTTTGTCCAGAACTCAGCACAACTTGACCATTGCCTTGGTCACTCATAAAGTATTGGTCATTGTCTTCATCCACTGTGACATTCCATGGAATAAATGACTTTGGGAATGCATGGAATTGTAAGATGAGATCACAGCAGAGTTTGATTGGATCAATAACCTGAACTCTATGATTCCCTTCATCACATATGACCCATTGACCGTTCTTCTTGATGTATATTCCAGAGACCTCATCAAATTGTCCCGGCATTGATCCAGACCCAAACACTTCAAGGACACTTCCCTTGACCGGATGGCCTTCGAAAACAAAAACATAAACAAAGGTCAAAGGTTAAAATGCAAACTACAATTTCTATGAAGTCAAACATTTTCCGATTTCACAAATTTTGACTCAATGCAAGCTTCCTTTGTTTACACAAACACATGGAACATTTAAAGAAACAACTTCTCTACATGTTAATGTAACTCGCACGTTTCCATGATAACATATTTGCATTTTATCAGTGGAAATGTGATTTTCAGTCCATAAGGTAAGTCATTGTATTGCTGATCAGCTCATGTTTTACAGAGTGAGTTGCCAGGTTGTAATTTTTGTTGTTGTATCTTTACCTCAATCACAGACACATGTGTATGTACATGTTTCCATGGCAACATATTAACATTTTATCAGTGGAAATGTGATTTTCAGTCCACAAGGTAAGTCATCGTATTACAGTGATAAGGTCATGTTTAACAGAGAGAGCTGCCAGGCTGTAAATTGTTTTGTTTTGATGTCAATCACACATACATGTTTATGTAATGCACAAGTTTCCATGGCAACATATTTGCATTTTGTTGATGGAAATGTGATTTTTATTAGATCACATTTGGTATACCAATGTTAGGTAATCGTATGTATGTATGTATGTATGTATGTATGTATGTATGTATGTATGTATGTATGTATGTATGTATGTATGTATGTATGTATTATGTATGTATGTATGTCCGTCCACGTCAAAAACAGCTAAACCGCAGCACCTACTGGCTTAGTATTTGGAGTACAGGTCCAGAAATTGGGATCCAGGATAATTCCAGATGTCATAATCCCCCCCCCCCCCACAGTGGAAGGCATTTCACTATCTGTAACTGATTTAAGTGCTGTTTACATTCGAATGATGGCACTCATAGCATTAATTAAAACATCCCTAAGGTTGTGGATACATTTCCTGCCAGCTGGTCTTAAATAAGGGGTGGAACATTTGATATTCAGGAGGGGGTAGGGGATAGAAGATTGATGAGGTAGCGAACTTTTTACCAGATCCCTTGTACATTTTTTCCCACTCTTTATTTTTTTCCCCACTTTCCCATCTTTCTCTTGTCAAGCTTCTATCTCTGGCTATTTTTTTTGTTGACATTTGCTTATGTATGTAGGATCTGCTTGTCCCATTGCTATAGAAGTTGATATGCATGTTCCTAAAGATGACCTCAAGTACCTAAGTTGCAGACCTTATTTGCTTTTGTCATTCCTGTTTTCTGGTTTAAATATTTCTTGAATTTATCAATTCAAACCGAATGTGAGCATACTGTCCTTGACGGTATTTTTCCTTAAGGTAAGTCATTGCAGTAATTAGTGCATGTTTTACCGAGAGGGTTGCCAGGTTGTAATTTTTTCTGTTTTTATTTACTTCAATCAGAAATGCATGAGTATTGTGACTCTCATGTTTCCATGGCAACATATTAGCATTTTATTGATGGAAATGTGATTTTTAGTCCATAAAGTAAGTTACTGTATTGCAGTGATTAGCTAATGTTTTACAGAGAGAGTTGCCAGGTTGTAAATTATTTTGTTGTGTTTTGATGCCAATTACTATTCATGCAGACTGTGAATCTGTTTGCTTGCATTTTTATTAAGATAAAGCTACCAATATTTATTTTTTAATATTTTTCCAAAATTTTTCCCCGATGATGTATTTTATTTTTATTTTTCCAACTTCTCACAGACTAATTTCTCTGTCCCTACAATCTCTCCCAAAATCTTTCTGTATTGAAATACAAACCATTGCTGATTTGTTTATTGTACTGTCAACGCCATAGTTTTTTTTCTTTGCTAATTTTCATCAAAATTTGTCAAACTTTACTTATTTTAAAAACGTGTGTAATTTGTACATTTGTTTTACTCTTCTTGGAAAATTCACATTTGTATATCATTTTCTTTTTCGTTGATTCAATAATCTGACATTTTAAAGTTACAAGTAAAATGTATACTTTGAATGTTAATCTATTTGTTTCTTTATAATATGGGTTGGCCATATGGAATTTTATTTTTGTTTCACATATATTCTCTGTCGTTTCTTTTTTATTTTCACAATACACCACCCATCCATCCTTGGATTGATGTTTACATATCAGTGTGTTAAAAGTGTCAGCAATTCCTTAATTACTATTTTGTTTTCATTTTTTAACTGCAGATGACGTTTTTTACAAAGAGACCCATTTTCCATATTTTTTACTTTTTTATGCTGATGATTCTTAATTTTGTAGTTTTTGTACCGTTTCCACTGTCATTTGTTTTATTGTCTCAAACAGTAAAGATACTTCCATGCAGTGATTGATGTCAGTCATTTCCCATCATAAACATTTTTACATTTGTTGATTATAAAGGCCACATTAAATTTAAATTTGTTTAATATTCTCATTTACATGTTCAAATTACCTTAATCCTTGAATCACTTTTGTTACACTTTTTATTGCTAATATATTCATTTAAATAACAGATGAATGTCTGTGTTGTTTTTTATCGTTTTTGGCCATACCAAAAATTCAAATTTAAAATTATTACTTAACGTTCTCTTTCTTTATTCAAATATTCTCAATCTTGTTATTATTATTATCATTTCCTGACCTGGTAACAACTTATCATCACCTTCACTGATTCTCTCACTAGCTTTGAGCAATTTGAAATAACCTTCTTTGTTTATTTTACGATTCTGTAATTGTTTACCAGGACTGACAGAGCCTGGAACACACTCCAAAGTCTCTGTGTGCTGTCAATTAATGTTTAAGACATTGCTGTTATTCTTAAATGAAATTATTCTCAGGCTCTTTTATTTTTCTCCTTATCTCAAACATTTTTGCCTTTGCTCAAAGGTTTTCTTTATACTCTATTTTGAGCAATTTTATCCATATGGAGACGCATAACATATACATTTATGTACATTAACATAATGTTTGTACATTTGAAATTTTAAAATTCTTTTCGTTTTTGTTGTGAGAGGAGCTACAATTTGATGTTTTTTAAAAACGCTAAAATCGGCTGTCAACTGCGTTACATTGATACATATTTTAGACTGACTATTGTTTAGTATTTCATCTTATGGCACCCATTTTCTTGAAAATTTTATGGGAAGCTGTCTATTCTGATGCAGATTGAAGTTTGTTAAACAAAGCTGATGACATTATTAATGTGCAAATAAGCTAAAATTTCACCAAAAAATTATTGAAAATTTCAACTCAGAAATTTCTTTCTTTGTGACTTAAGGTAAAGGGCGAAGAATTCGGACGCACACACACTTTAGAACGTTTCTGCGCAGATTTAACTCCAGCCTGTCGCAAATGGATTACTTTGTAGCGCATGTATTTAACATAACCTGTCATTGTTGAAATTGCGCTTTTACCTAATTTTTTGACCCAGTCTCTTAGAAATACATGTGACCTATCATTTGTCATATTTTGACCCCCTAGGAAGCTGGTTTTATTCAATACGAGCGAAAAATTAACATTTCTCTCCCATTTACGTGGCGCATATTACCCTTCACCTGGAGATATTGTAAAAAGTAGCGTGGTGACACCCTTTTATTAAAAGTGTAAACTAAATGGTATTATGTCAGGATTTTATTCGCCAAGTTTGGCAAAAATGACACCATTCAAAGCGACAGGAAGAAAGGTCGTAAATTATGTATTGATATAATTTCGATATCGTCATTTTGTAATCGATACTTATGTAAAAATTTCTTTACAAACATCATGAAAACTATACATTCGATAGATATGAATCTTAAGTCTTGGTATTTATTAAAATTAACTCATTTGCTAAGCTTTTTATAATTGCTTTCTTTAGTTTAAGTGAATTATATCATTTTTATTTATTTTATTTTATATTTGTGCAAAGTTTCAAAAAAATGACACAACAACTTAATTTTGACGTAATTCGTAGTACTTCACCTTAATACATTTGCTTAATAACATTGGTATCAATGACGCGGTAATGACGCCCCAGTGTTAGTATAGACTACGTTCTTTAGTTTACAAAATGATTGATAAACACAGAGACATTTCTTATACACTTTGATAAATAAACCCTGATCAATATCGATTTGATTGCCAATCATATCAGTGTATTCACTCTGTTTGGAGGAAGGGGTTGTTATAACAGGGTCAATAATAATCTTAATATGAGGACGTCTGTGTATATCATGTGCCAATAAGTAAAAGTCCTTATAAAAATAACGTAAACTAACCTTTCTCAACTCGTCTCATATCCAGGTACACTTCTTTTGTTTCTTCAGGGATTCCAGCATCACTGACGATATGATCTGCATACGCTGATAACTTCTCAGTTTTCATCACCAGTTCAGGATTGTTGGTCACCAGGTCTTGTGTCTGCGACTTCACGTGTAGCAACTCACTCAGAAGTGGGTTTAATTTACGTTCCTCCGCACAGGCTCCCTCCATTACCAAAGCTTTTCCAATGTCTCGTCCTTGTCCCTTTTCTCTATACCTTGACCTTCCAATCCCACTACTTATCATGAGTTCGTTGACTTTGGCTTCGAGTTCTTCATTCTTCTGTTCTATCGCTTCATCTGTCAGTAGATGTACACCCGTCATCTGCATGGATTGAGAGTCATCTGAAGGTCTTTGTTGCGCAGACTTCCTTGTAGAATCTATGTCGACGAAAGATTCTATAAACAATCAAACAATTTGTTTGTGTTGATATTCTCATGGTGATATTGACAAATATGTCACAACAGAAATGTAACCAGGCTATCGAGGTAAGCAGATATGATGTTTGCTGCGGCATTGAATGCATGCAGTCATTTGAAGCTAAGCCTTGAAACCGATTATGCTGGCAAGTTGCTTACAGGTAACTCGGACGGTCTGTCGGTAAGTGTAAATCCATCCATCCATCTAATCTATTTGTCAGTGTGTCTGAATTTTACATGTATCGTGTGTATACGTTTCCATGTACAGGATAATCAATATTCTAGTAAAGCCATTAAAAACTTGCGACACATTCTGCTTTGAGCATAATTCTGATATACCTTGTTCAGACTCCTCTAATGATTGTTGACGTTCCCTCCGTCTCTTCTCCTCCTTTTCTTTCAAAAGCTGATCAAGCATGTTTATCTGGCTCTCAGTCACTTTATCACCCTCAGTTTGAAAAGCTTTCACGAAATCCCTTGCCCTGTTCGGTCTCCTTGGTACGCTGCAAGACTTCTGTGGTTCCGTAGATGTAGCACTGTCTGCATCTATTTGCTGCTCAGCACCCTGAGTAGGTAGTCCTACATTTAAAGGAAAGCCAATCACGAGGCAATAAATACAAGAACCGCAAAATTTCATTTAGAACAAGGAATATAATCAGTTAAAAGTACAGTACAATGTGGAATCAAGGAGAAAACTGTACAGATATGCAAGTATTACGGAAACTTTGCAAAATATATCAAAAATATCATTTGTTAAAGGACTTGATAAACAACTTTCATATATCACTTAATGTGTCATACCATGCAGCAGAAGACATAAAGTAATATCGACTTACCATATTTTTGGATCAATTCCTTCCTGCACAAAAAATACTCTTCATAGTCAATGGTTACATCGATAGCCAGGTAAAATGCCCCAATTTCATCCAGGAGTTCATCTGACAGGAATTTATCTTCCATCATATCCTGAAGTTTCCCATTCTCATATTTTCCCCTTAGGCATTCTAGTGCATCTAATGACCGGCATGCCATTGTATAAGAAATACTTTTATGACCAGTTTGCCTCACTTTACTCTCACCATGCTGCTCATCAAGCAACTGACCAACTTCTTCAGTCTTCTCCTTAACCTCGTCACTTCGGTAGAAATCTCTCTCGACCTCCTCAACTGTTTTTCCGCTCTCTGGAACCACTTCACTTACTCGTACCTTCACGTCCACGTCACCTGCAATTTTATAACAGAAGTTAAATGGCATTTCATTTACTGGAATTCCCGAAATATCACAAACTCTTTTTCGTCAAAATTACAAGCGGTATATATTTGCAGGTTTGTTGTAACATATAGCGATGGATTGTACAGAATCAACGCACAAAGGTCAGAGAGTGTTCACTATTGTCTCTTGGTATATCAATTTATCTGTGGATGTTTTCTGTAAAATATAACAAGTGAATGTTTTCCTAAATAGACAGTTTTCACCAGACAGTGAATTTGTTAAGAAACTTGTGTTTTGTGTCTGTATATATCGTATATATGTAATTGCTGCGATATTTAATTCACTCAATAATTTCTTTCGAAAATATCAATGCATAAATAACAATAAAT